>NC_133617.1:49253536-49601973 GCF_048593235.1 Sminthopsis crassicaudata | reverse complement strand
CTGAGATCTGCTTTTTTGACTTCACCTGAAGCATAATAGATTCTGCTCCAACCTTTTACCTTTACTCTGTATGTATCATCCTGCTTCAAGTGTGTTTCATGTAAACAACATATTGTAGGATTTTGGCTTTTAATCCAGTTTCTAACTGCTTCCTCTTTATGGGGGAGTTTACCCCATTCACATTTATGGTTAAAATTACTAATTCTGTATTACTTGCCATCTTGTTAATCCCTGCTTATGCTTTCCTTCTTTCTTTCCTCCTTAACTCTCCTCTCCAGTATTAAATTTGTGAGCACCACTTGCTTCTCACAGCCCTCCCTTTTTAGTATCCCTCTCCCCACCTTAGAGTTCCTCCCCCTATCTTACCCCCTTTTCTCACAATTTCTGTATTCCCTTTGGTTTAGCTTACTCCTTCCCTTTTCCCTTTTCCCTTCCCATTTTTCAATGAGGTGGGAGAAGTTTCACCATAAATCGAATATGACTAATATTTTTCTCTTTAAGCCAATTCTGATGAGAGTAAGATACATACAATGTTCATCCCCCTTCATTCTTTCTCTCAGATATAATAGGTTTCCTTTGCCTCTTTGTGAGATGTAGTACCCCCACTTTACCCTTTTTCTGGTACAATTTCCTTTCTACCTCTAGTTTCTAGAACAAATTATACATGTGTCCTTTATATATCTTTATAACAGAAATATAGTTCCCAAGATTTCTTTTTACCTTTTTAGGTTTCTCTTGAGTCCTTTATTTGGAGATCAAACTTTTTGTTTAGTTCCAGTTTTTTCATCAGAAATAGATAAAATTCACCTATTTCATTGAAAATCCATCTTCTTCCCTGGGAAAAAAATGTTCATTTTAGCTGGGTAAGTTATTTTTGGCCACATATCAAGTTCCTTAGCCTTTTGGAATATCAGATTCCAGGCACTTAGATCCTTTAATGTAGACTCTGCTAGATCCTAAGTAATCCCTAATGTGGCTCCTCTATATTTGAATTGATTTTTTCTAGCAGCTTGTAGAATTTTTTCCTTGGTCTTATAGTTCTGGAATTTAGCCACAATATTTCTTGGAGTTTTGATTTTAGGGTCTCTTTCAGTAGGTGATTGATGAATTCTTTCAATGTCCATTTTACCCTCTGTTTCTACAACATCTGGGCAGTTCACTTTGATAATTTCTGGAAAATAGTGTCCAGGCTCTTTTTTTTTTTTATCATATTTTTCAGGAAGTCCAATAATTCTCAGATTATCTCTCCTAGGTCTATTTTCCAGGTCTGTTGTTTTCCCAAGAAGATATTTGACATTTTTTCCCTTTGTTTCATTTTTTTGGTTTTGCTTGATTGATTCTTATTGTCTCCTCGAGTCATTCAATTCCATTTGTTCAATTCTGATTTTTTATTTAGTTATTTATTTATTTTAATTATTTTTTTTATGTGGCTTTTTGTTTACTAGATAAATTTTTAAAAATTATTATAGCTTTTTATTTACAAGATATATGCATGGGTAATTTTTCAGCATTGACAATTGCAAAACCTTTTGTTCCAATTTTCCCCCTCCTTCCCCTCCCCCGCCTCCTCCCTCAGATGGCAGGTTAACCAATACATGTTAAATATGTTAAATTATAAATTAAATACAATATATGTACAAAAAGAATCAGACTTTGAAATAGTGTACAATTAGCCTATGAAGGAAATAAAAAAATGCAGGCAGACAAAAACAGAGGGATTGGGAATTCTATGTATTGGTTCATAGTCGTCTCCCAGAGTTCTTTCACTGGGTATAGCTGATTCAATTTATTACTGCTCTATTGGAACTGATTTGGTTCATCTCATTGTTGAAGATGTCCACGTCCATCAGAATTGATCATCATATAGTATTGTTGTTGAAGTATATAATGATGCATATAATGGTCCTGCTCATTTCACTCAGCATCAGTTCATGTAAGTCTCTCCAGGCCTTTCTAAAATCTTCCTGCTCGTCATTTCTTACAGAATAATTAAAATTCTTCCTACAGAAATAGCTGAGATCACTCCCCTCCTCCCTTAGTCTGCTCAGTGTGAGCTGCCTTCCAGACTCTCACTGCCTGCCTGCAGTCTGCATCCAATCTAACCATCCCTGCTCGCTAGCAAAAACAAAACTTTTTCTGGCGAATTTCAAGGATATCTTCTGTTGGTAATTATTTGTGTTTTTTTTTCAGTGAAGCACTAATTCTGAGGCCTTGTCATGAAATAAAGTATTCTGAGAGCAAAGACAGAGCTTAAATAGATGTGTGTGTCCTCTCTGCCATCTTGGCCAGAAGTCCTTAGTTAAATTTCTAAGATTTTTCAAGAATGCCATCCTAGCATCTGCACAAAGGATATTTGTGTTATCTTATTGCCCATTTTGATTTTTAAGATTTCTTTTTTTTCTTATTGTTATTGAAAGCATTTTTAGTACAATATTGAATAATATTGATGATAATAGTCATTCTTATTTGATTCCTGATTTTATTGGGAAGATTTCTTATCCCTTTACAGATAATGTTTGCTAATGATTTTAGATAGATGCTACTAATCATTTATAACTATGTTTTCAAGTGTTTTTAGAAGGAATGTTTTTTTTTTTTTTTTTTTTGTCAGAAGCCTTTTCTGCATCTATTGATATAATCATGTGATCTTTTTATTGATAAAGTCAATTATGTTAATAATTTTCCTTATATTGAATGATCCCTGAATTTCTGGAATAGCTCTCACTTGGTCATAATGTATAATATTTGTGATATAATATTATGGTCTCCTATCTAGTATTTTATTTAGGTTTTTGCATCAGTATTTATTAGTGGAACTGATCTATAATTTTCTTTCTCTGTTTTTCCTTTTCATAGTTTATGTATCAGTAGCATATTTATTTCATGAAAAGAGGATGAAAAGAGGACTCCTTTTCCTATTATTACAAATAATTTGTTTAATATTGAGATTATTTGATCTTTAAATTTTTGGTACAATTCTTTTGTAAAGCCATCTGATCTTAATTTTTTTTCTTAGGAAGTTCATTTATGGCTTGTTCATATTATTTTTCTAAAATAGGTTTGTTTAGGGGCAGCTAGTTGGTGTGCGGATAGAGTAATAGCCCTGAAGTCAGGAGGACCTAAGTTCAAATCTGGCCTCAGACACTTAACACTTCCTGGCTGTATGATCCTAGGCAAGTCACTTAACCCCAATTGCCTCAGCAAAAAATAAATAAATAAAATAAAATAGGTTTGTTTAGATATTTTATTAAATCTTCTGTTTATCTGGGCAATTTATGTTTTTGTAAGTATTCTTCCATTTTGTTTGAATTATTAAATATATTAGCATGTAATTAGGCAAAATAATTCCTAACAATTGCTTTAAATTTATTTTCATCTTCATTATATTCACCCTTTGTTTTTGAGATTGATGACTTAGTTTTCTTCTCTCTTTTTAAAATCATATTTACTAATGGTTTATCTATTTTGTTAGTTTTTCTTAAAAACAAACTCCTCATTTTATTTATTCATTCAATTGTTTTCTTATATTCAATTTCATTCAGATAATCTTTAATTTTCAGGATTTTCAATTTGGTGATTAATTGAGGCTTTTAATTTATTCCTTTTCTGTTTTTTAATTGCATACTCAATTCATTGATCTGCTCTTTATTTTATTGATGTAAGCATTTAGAAACATAAATTTTCTTAAATATTGCTTTTGCTGAAACCCTAAATTTTGATATATTTTCTCATTTTTAACATTCTCTTTTACAGAATTTTTTATTGTTCTTATGACTTGTTTTAACCTAGTCATTCTTTAAGATTAAATTACAAAGTCTCCAACTAATTTTAAAAAATTTAAAAAATTTAATGTAAAAAATTAATTTTATAATTATAATTTTTTTTGACAGTACACATGCATGGGTAATTTTTTACAACATTGTCCCTTGTATTCACTTCTGTTCCGAATTTTCCCCTCCTTCACTCCACCCTCTCTCCTAGATGGCAGGCAGTCCCATACATGTTAAATGTGTTATAGTATATCCTAGATATAATATGTGTGCAGAACCAAATTTCTTGTCCAACTAATTTTTAACTTATAATTTTATAGCATTGTGATCTGAAAAAGATGCTTTTGATAGTTCTACTATTCTGCAATGTTTTTTTTATCACCTAATATATGGTCAGTTTTTGTAAAAGTGCCATATATTTCTGAGAAAAAGGCATATTCCTTTTTTTTTTTCCCTGAGGCTGGGGTTAAAGGTTAAGTGACTTACCCAGGGTCACACAGCTAGGAAGTGTTAAGTGTCTGAGATCAGATTTGATCTCAGGTCCTCCTGAATTCAGGGCTAGAGCTCTATCCACTGCGCCACCTAGCTGCCCTGGCACATTCCTTTTTATTTCCATTAAATTCTCTTCAGATATCTATCATATTTAGCTTATCTCATATTTTGTTGATCTTCTTTGTAAAGTTCAGGCTAGCTCCCTGGAGGCCTCATGATCAGCCAGAGTCAGCATAGGCAAAAGTCTTGGTGTTTAGGGGCAGAAGTGAAGAAGATAGACAAAACTTCTAGGAGTTTTGCCAAGGATCTCTCCTCGATTCTCGAGTCCAGAATCTCCACCTTTCTAGCATTAATGGTGAGAAGGGCCATTTTTCCAAACATATGCTAATAGAGTCATTGTCTTATTTTGAATAGATAATTAGCCTTAAGTGCTCTGATTCAAGTGCACCTATTCAAAGTTTCAGTCCTTTATATCTCCTGCTTCCTTTTGTTTTAGAACACAGGTGATCACACCATCCCTGACTTCTCAGAGAGGAAAGAATCCCAAAAAGGAGGTGATCACGCCCCCCCCCCCAATTTCTCAGGAAAGGAAATGAAAACCCCAAAAAGGAGGTGATTACACCCTCCCTGACTTCTCAGAGAGGAAAGAATCCCAAAAAGGAGGTGATCACGCCCCCCCCCCAATTTCTCAGGAAAGGAAATGAAAACCCCAAAAAGGAGGTGATTACACCCTCCCTGACTTCTCAGGGAGTCAAGAAAGTGGGGAGTCAAGCCAGATATTTTTAGTGGGTTTCTGGGCTGAAGGGTCTTATAAGAAACAGATATGCACAAAGCCATAAGCATGGGAGCTTAACACAAGCACACAGCAAAAAAGCACAGGCTCTTAGTGATGACTCTCCTACGAGAGTAGGCTCAATGTGGTGTAACAAACATGAATTGTACATGCAAATAGTGATATAACAAACAATATAAATCAACATGATGTTGTAAAAGATTTTCAGAAGTCCTAGGAGAAGGATATGTAAACAACAATCACACATATGCCTCCTTCAGCAGCCAAGAGATACTCCAAAACCAATCGTGTCAGGGAATCCAATGATCCCTGCAAGTTTTTGAAGTCCTGCAACAAACCTTTTTATATGTTAGGGAATCCAATGATTCCTGCAGATTTTGAAGTCTTGCGACAGTCTTATGTCTCAGAGAATCCAATGATTCCTGAGGGTTTCCAAGTCCTACAACAGTCTTATCGTGTTTCAGAGAATCCAATGATTCCTGAGGGTTTTCAAGTCCTACAACAGTCTTATCATGTCTCAGAGAATCCAATGATTCCTGAGGGTTTCCAAGTCTTGCATCAGTCTCATTAACAATTTTTGATATCCATGAGTCAATTGCCATAACTGCCATGCTCATTCAATGGTGGGCACAGTTAGCAATGGAATCACCCAATGTTTCTTGGGTCTTCTCCTTTGTTTCAAGGGTCTGTTCCATCTCTCTCCCATGGACAAGATAAATATAGCTCATTGGCACCCATCTGATTCCTTCTCTATCTGTAGAGATATAAGCAAACACTCTCCCCCAAGCCTTTAACCTATCTGGTCCCTTCCATTCACCACTTTCTGGGTCTCTCCACATCACTTGGCGATTATCTAAAGATAATGGAGCTGCTCGCACTGGACACTGCCCTTCTGGTGGGTTATAAAACCTGTCTGCTGGAGCCAGTGCATCTTTGTCAAAAATCAAGAAGTTAATAGTATAAAGAGCTAGATTTAGAAGTTCTCTAAGGTTACCTGTGGTTCCCCCTTTCTTTTGTTTTTGGAGGAGCGTCTTAATGCTTCTGTTTCTCCTCTCTACTATTGCCTTTAATCCTTGAGGATTAAAGAGTATGCCAGTGATGTGTAAAATCTTATACTGTGCACAAAAGTGTACAAAATGTTTAGAAGTATACGCAGTTCCATTGTCTGTTTTTATTGCTTGTGACACACCCATAATTGCAAATGCTTGTATAAGGAATTCAGTGACCACTCGGGCTGTCTCTTTTGCTACTGGTATTGCAAAAGTGAATCCTGAAAAGGTGTCTACCACAACATGGATAAAAGACAGATAACCAAAAGATTTATAATGGGTCACATCCATTTGCCAAATTTCATTACATCTCAACCCATGAAGGTTCTTCCCTGGAGGGAGTGTAGGAGCATGGAAAGGAAAGCAATCTGTACAGGCTTTTACTATGGTCCTAGCTTCCTCTTTTGTTATTCCAAATTGCAAATGTAAAGCTCGAGCAGCCTGATGATGTTTAGAATGAGATTCTTGGGCTTCTTGAAATAAAAGAGTATTGGCTAACATGGTTATAAGGCTATGTGCCTTTGAATTACCATTGAAAATAGGACCTGGAAGTCCACTATGAGAGTGGACATGCAAGATATAAATCTTACCTGGATATTTTCTCACTTGATCTTGAAGTTCCTTAAAGAGCTGATATATATTGGAAGCTACAAATTTTATTTGGGCTGTGGCAATTCTTTGTACCAAACCTACTGAATAGGCTGAATCAGATGATATATTTATGTCTCCTGGATAATAAGTAAGAGCTAGAATGATTGCATACAATTCATTCTGCTGAGTGGAATGAAAAGGAGTTCTGACTACTCTCTTTATAGTCAAATCATGAGAATATACAGCACAAATGTTATATTTTGATGCATCTGTAAAGATAGTTGGTCTTTTAAGAGGAACTTTAGAAACTTTTCTTCAAGAATCCATCACCAAATGGGTCCAAGATTTAGGCATAAAGAACGAAATCATAAATAACTTGGAGGAGCATGGGATGGTTTACCTCTCAGACCTGTGGAGGAGGAAGGAATTTGTGTCCAAGGGAGAACTAGAGACCATTATTGATCACAAAATAGAAAATTTTGATTACACCAAATTAAAAAGTTTCTGCACAAACAAAACTAATGCAAACAAGATTGGAAGGGAAGTAACAAATTGGGAAAACATTTTTATAGTTAAAGGTTCTGATAAAGGCCTCATCTCCAAAATATACAGAGAAATGACTTTAATTTATAAGAAATCAAGCCATTCTCCAATTGATAAATGGTCAAAGGATATGAACAGACAATTTTCAGATGATGAAATTAAAACTATTTCCACTCATATGAGTGTTCCAAATCACTATTGATCAGAGAAATGCAAATTAAGGGATATCATTACACACCTGTCAGATTGGCTAAGATGACAGGAACAAATAACGATGAATGTTGGAGGGGCTGTGGGAAAACTGGGACACTGATGCATTGTTGGTGGAGTTGTGAAAGAATCCAACCATTCTGGAGAGCAATCTGGAATTATGCCCAAAAGTTATCAAATGTGCATACCCTTTGATCCAGCAGTGCTACTACTGGGCTTATATCCCAAAGAAATACTAAAGAAGGGAAAGGGACCTGTATGTGCCAAAATGTTTGTGGCAGCCCTTTTCATAGTGGCTAGAAACTGGAAGATGAATGGATGTCCATCAATTGGAGAATGGTTGGGTAAATTGTGGTATATGAATGCTATGGAATATTATTGTTCTGTAAGAAATGACCAACTGAGGAATACAGAGAGGCTTGGAGAGACTTATATCAACTGATGCTGAGTGAAACGAGTAGAACTAGGGGATCATTATACACTTCAACAATGATACTGTATGAAGATGTATTCTGATGGAAGTGGATATCTTCAACATAGAGAAGAGCTAATAAATTCCAATTGGTCAATGATGGACAGAATCAGCTACAACCAGAAAAGGAATACTGGGAAATGAGTGTAAACTGAGAGCATTGTTGTTTTTTTTTTTTCTTTTGTTTTGTTTTGTTTTGTTTCTCTTCTCAGATTATTTTTACCTTGAGAATACAATCCTTCCTTTGCAACAACAACAACAACAAAATTCAGTTCTGCACATATATATTGCACCTAGGATATACTATAAGATATTTAATATGTATGGGAATGCCTGCCATCTAGGGGAGGGGGTGGAGGGAAGGAGGGGAAAAACTCAGAACAGAAGGAGTATTGGCTAATTGGAGTACAAGGGATAATGTTGTAAAAAAAAAAAATTACCTATGCATATGTACTGTCAAAGAAAATGTTATAATTATAAAAATTAAAAAAAAAATCAAAGGGCCTGGAATCTGATATTCCAAAAAGCAAAATAACTTGGAATACAGCCAAGAATAAACTATCCAGCTTAAAAAAAAAAAAAAAAAAAAAAAGAATCCATCACCAATTATGTAATAGTCTGGTTATTTTTAATGGAGACCTGTGTGTGTGAAGTTTGGAGCTGTAGCCAATAAAATTTGCCACTCTGGGATGGTTCTCCAAGCTGAAAGGCCAGCTGAGAATCCAAAGTGTGAAGCCTAGAGAAAACAGATCTTGTGAACAGATTTAAAGTGGGGTGTCATCCAGGGTGGAGCCATTCAGGAGAATAGGGCCTTTAGCAAGAAATGCATCAGGTCCCTTCTGTGGGCTGCTTGTCTGATAGCCCATCTAATTATCAAAGAGAAATAGGAGAAAATGCTGAGAAAAGATTATTTGTAGCCTAGCTCTTTCACCCTTAATTTCCAGGAAAGCTAATTTTTCCTGGGGTTGGGATTAACAGGTGTGGACTCAGAAGTCAGGGGAGGTAAGAGGCCTTGATATCTAGTAGATTTAATGAACCACTGCTCTTTTGTAAGGCAGGGTCTAGGGATGGGTATGTATCCCCAGTTGTCAGAGCTGCAAATCAAGATAAGAATGTGGTTTTAGTTCTTGGAAATGTTGGAAAAACTTTGCTGTTTTTCTTGAAGAGTGTTGGTTATTCAATAAGCAAAGATGCTAAATCTTTTCCTTCCTAGTTTCCCCACTCTTTATGGGGGAGGGGTGAATAGAGTCAGGGTGCACAGTATAGCCTACCCAGCTTACCCAGCCCCTGAGGTGTTCGGGCTGTCCTGAGATAAAAGGGAAACAGGGCCAGACTGCAAATTCCTACCAGAGAGCAGGATGCTGGGGGGCCAGGTCAACCCTTGTAGTGTTTGCTGTGGTGGTGAGAAGGCAGTTCCTCCTGCTCGAATTCAGGGCAGAGACTGGGGTCTTCTAAGGCTTAAGTCTAGAAGAGATTTGCATTAAAAGGGCACCTCTGCTTCTTTCTGAGTGTCTGGAGGCAGGAGTTGCCCTGAGAAGAGAACTGAGAGTCTCAGGTTAACGAGATAAAGGGAAACCAACAAGTGTTAGAAATCAGTTTTGGTCTTACAGATCTCTATTAGTTGTCCAGTAGCAGACAGATGACCAGGCTAAATGCTTATTTGCCCAAGCATTTAGGACACAATGATTACATATAATCAGGCTAGAAACAGCAAGGTATGACATAATTGAATTGCATTAACAATTTCTATTGACTATTGCTCTGATCTTAAAATCAGTTATATGAGGAAAAAATGCAAGAACATAAATTCTAAATAAATATTTATCATAACCTTATATTGATAACAGTAAGGAATTTGTCCCCATAGGTTCATATCCAAGTAGATGATATTCATACAAATTATTCATACAAATCAGTTTGTTTTTAAAATACCCAATGCAAGTACAATCATATACAGAATGTCTAATTCCACATAAGAGAATTCAAGAAGTTAGGAGTTAAACTTTTAGAAATAAATCCTACTGAAGTATGGATGGCATTCACAGAAACTCAGGCTAAGTTTAAATATTGCTCTTTCCCAACGTTTTGGCTTCAAAGGAGATAGCTTTGCTGGGTGTAGAAGCCCTGTCAAAGTGGGTGGAGATAGATTAGTTAATCTGTTCAGTGGAGTTTATTGAGAGGCAGTAACAAGACCCCAACTCTATAGCTTTCATTCCCTTTAGGCGTCCCTAAGAGAGAGAGAGAGAGAGAGATATGACAAAAACTTTTATTTCACCAGAGCTGTGCCATGACGTCTCAATGAGCAATGCTTGACTTGAGTGTAGAGTTCCAGACAGCGTCAATCAAGTCTTGGGAAATTGAGCTCTCCCACCTCGATGATAGAGGGTGGGAGTTTGTGTTACCTCATGAACAGGAAGACTGAAATAGAGGCAAGAGCAATATTGGAGTAGGTTTCTAGAGAGATGACATAATCAGTGGAGACAGCATCTTGATAAGAGATTCCCATAGCTTGGGATGGGAGAGGCATTCTGCTATTCTGATACATAAGTCTCATTTTAAAAGGTATGGGACAAGCTAGTTCTTTGAGAGCGCTGGAAGCCTTGACTCCTGTAAGAGCTAAGTAGAAGCTATGGGAGGGGCATTCAGCGTTGTGGCAGAGCAGCTTTTAAAAGTGAATAGGAGACTTTTCTAGAGATCTTGAAGAGTCCCCAAATCTCCCCACTGTACCCCAAGAAGGGGACAGGATGGGAGCATTTAAATGGCAGGTTAAGCCACATGGGAGTGGTTAGAAAAGAGAGAGGATGGGGGAAGGGAGAGATGTTATCTTACCCAGTGCTTCTCAGGTGGCAAAGGTGAAGGCTCATGCAGTTGGGTAGAGAAACATCTCCAAGTTCACCCCGATCCATTGACTGTCTCCTCGTGGCTACAGCCTGACCACTATGGTGGAGTGTGAGAGGAGCTCAAACACACATTTTGATTTGTCCCCCAGAAGAGATCAAGGAGACTGCTGGCCTGGGACCCAAGAGGGAAGGCCATGTGGTGGGGGGAGGGGTGAAGAGAAGCTCTCCTGTGTGTGTCTCCAGCCTGAAGGTAGGCTTTTCTGGTGAGATAAAGGGATTAAAAATGCCTTGGAAAAGCAGCCTCTAGAGACAGAGTGAGACAAAAGGAGAGCTTTTTCCTGAAAAACAAGTAGTCTCCTTGGGAGACTTTGCTCGCACCCCAAACCTGGTCTGGGTGTCCTATGTTTTATAGATAGAGTGAGACGAGGGTAGGAACACAGATATTCTTCCCAGAAGGTGTTCGAACTTCTAAGATTGGTGCCTTTGACCAGGATTTGTGAACCAAGGTCAGCCATGGGTTGGGCAATTAGAAAGGAATCTTAAAGGGACCTCAACCCCCATCACTAGGATTTTTGCCAAGAATTTCTCCTAGATTCTCGAGTTCAGAATCTCCACCTTTCTCCTTGTCATGGTGCCAAGTAAGTTCTGGCCTTTGTCACCCTGACCTCTAACCCTTGCCTATGATTATGTAAGCCAGCATCAATGATGAGAAGGGCCATTTTTCCAAACACATGCTAATAGAGTCATTGTCTTATTTCAAATAGGTAATTAGCCTCAAGTGCTCAGTTGTCTGATTCAAGTGCACCTATTCAAAGTTTCAGTTCTTTACACTTCTTTACTTCATTATTTGTTTTTTGGTTATATTTTTCTAGTTCTGAGAGGAGTACGTTGAAATGCCCCACTATTATAGTTTTGCTATTTATTTCCACTTGTAATTCATTTACCTTTTTCTGTAAAAATTTAAATGAAATAACATTTAGTATATATATATGTTTAGTATTGATATTACTTCATCATCTATGGTAACTTTTAACATAATGTCATTTCCCTGCTTTTGATTAAATATATTTTAGCTTTAATTTTTTTCTGAGATCATAGTTGCTATCCCTGTTTTATTTTATTTTTTTAATATTAGCTAAAGCACAATAAATTCTATTGTAGTTTTTATTTTTTACTCCATTTTACTCATTTTAAAATGTGATTCTTGTAAACAACATATTGTCAGCTTCTTGGGTTTATTTGTTTTTTGCCAAGGCAATTGGGGTCAAGTGACTTGCCTAGGGTCACAGAGCTGGGTTGTGTTAAGTGTTTGAAGCCAGATTTGAACTCAGGTCCTTCTGAGTTCAGGGCTGGTGCTCTATTCACAGTGCCACCTAGCTGCCCCCAGCTTCTTGTTTTTGATCTATTTTGCTATGCATTTCTGTTTTATGGGTGAGTTCATCCCATTCACATGTTATCTTATTGAGACTAGTTGTCTTATTTCACTCCATCTATTTTTTTCTCATTGCTTCTCCTTCTCTTTCTCTTTTTTTACCCTAATCTTCTTCAGAAATCTGATTTACTTCTGACCACTGCATCTCTTATCCTAACCCCTTGCCCTCCTATTTCTTTTTTTTTCTAGTAAATTTATTTATTTTTAATACACATTGCTTTATGAATCATGTTGGGAGAGAAAAATCAGATCAAAAGGGAAAAACCATGGGAGAGAGGAAAAAAAAAAAAAACAGAAAAACGAAGTAAAACATTCAATCTCCTTAATTCTTTTTTTGTTTGCAGATGATATTTTCTTTCCAGAGTCTATTGGAATAACTTTGGATCACTGAACCACTGATAAGAACCAAGTCTTTTTATAGTTGATCATCACAGATTCTTGCTATTATTGTGTACAATGTATTCCTGGTTCTGCTTATTTCACTCACATAAGTTATGTAAATCTTTTCAGGTCTTTCTAAAATTGGCTTGTTCATATTTTTTATAGAACAATAATATACCATTATCTTCATATATCACAACTTGTTCAGCCCATTAATTGATGGGCATCTACTGCCCTACTATTTCTTAATCTACACACTCTTCTAAGAATCTCTACTTTATCCTATCCTCTTGACCTTGTATTTCTCTGTAAATTAAGATTTTTGTACTTTACTAACCATATATGTCATTCCCTTTTTAACCCAATTCTAAAGAGACATACATTTTCAGTAATAGCTAATTAAAAGGTTGTTTGACTATTCATATCTGAAATAAGGATTTTATTTTTCTAACATTCAGTTTCTTTGGAGGAAGGAGGGAATGAAAGTTAGAAATGGAATGATCAAAATTTTAAAGAGAAAGTAAGGGAAAAGGAAAGCAAGAAAAGACATCATTGAAGTATCTACTAGTGTATATCAAAGAAGACAATGAAGGACAGTAGGCAACTCAGATGCAGGACAGCTTTGGAAAGAATATATTGAATTCTTTACAAAAAAAGGTAAATTGTTCATAACCCATATTCACAGCTTTGTATACAATCCTTGTTTTTCTGTTCCAACTTCTTGTATGAAAATGTTAATTTATTTGGTATTAAGATAAGAATTTTAAAAGCTCAGTAAAAATCCTAAAAGTCCCAATAAATTGTTTGAATGCAAAGCAAACAAAGAGAAAGGAGCTATCAATGACAAAAGTTTCAATAAGATATTTCTTCTCTAAACTTCCCCCATTCTATTTCTAAATTCTGTGACAAAATGTGATAGGAGAAAAAGCAAGAGAGCAGAAAAGGTCTTCAACTGACAAAGTAGAAAGAAGTTACAACCATTATTTTGAAGGATTTCAACTTATGAAGAAGTTCAAAGATTAAATCTGGAGAAAGAGAAATTTGGAAGAAATTGAGGGTAAACTGAAAAATTTGATTTGAAGGTAAAGAGGGACGCAGAGTATAATATTTATTCCAGCTATGATTCTGAGGCTTCCTTGTCATACTCATAAAATGGAAAACCAATCAATGTTTTCTAGAAGGAAATGGATTTCTCTGTCTATATTGCTAGAGGTGGCTGAGTCTCCTATTCAATTCACATTCTCAGCAGGAGGAATTGAAGACTTCTAGCTCACCTCCTTATTTTTTTTTATTTATTTTTTATTTTATAATTATAACTTTTTTTTTGACAGTACATATGCATGGGTAATTTTTTACAACATTATCCCTTGCACTTACTTCTATTCAGATTTTTTCCCTTCCTCCCCCAACCCCCTCCCCAAGATGGCAGGCAGTCTTATACATGTTAAATATATTACAGTATATTCTAGATACAATATATGTGTGTAGAACCGAATTTCTTGTTGCACAGGAAGAATTGGATTCAGAAGGGAAAAATAACAGTTTACACTCATTTCCCAGTGTTCCTCTTCTGGATGTAGCTGATTCTGTCCATCATTAATCAATTGGAATTGGATTAGCTCTTCTCTATGTTGAAGATATCCACTTCCATCAGCATACATCCTCATACAGTATCACTGTTGAAGTGTATAATGATCTTCTGGTTCTGCTTGTTTCACTTAGCATCAGTTGATGTAAGTCTCTCCAAGCCTCTCTGTATTTCTCCTGTTGGTCATTTCTTACAGAACAATAATATTCCATAACATTCATATACCATAATTTACCTAACCATTCTCCAATTGATGGACATTCATTCATCTTCCAGCTTCTAGCCACTATGAAAAGGGCTGCCACAAACATTTTGGCACATACAGGTCCCTTTCCCTTCTTTAGTATTTCCTTGGGATATAAGCCCAGTAGTAGTATGGCTGGGTCAAAGGGTATGCACATTTTGATAACTTTTTGGGCATAATTCCAGATTGCTCTCCAGAATGGTTGGATTCTTTCACAACTCCACCAACAATGCATCAGTGTCCCAGTTTTCCCACAGCCCCTCCAACATTCATCGTTATTTGCTCCTGTCATCTTAGCTAATCTGACAGGTGTGTAATGATATCTCAGAGTTGTCTTAATTTGCATTTCTCTGATCAATAGTGATTTGGAACACTCTTTCATAAGCGGAAATAGTTTTAATTTCATCATCTGAAAATTGCAACAAGAAATTCGGTTCTACACACATATATTGTATCTAGAATATACTGTAATATATTTAACATGTATTAGACTGCCTGCCATCTTGGGGAGGGGGTTGGGGGAGGAAGGGAAAAAATCTGAATAGAAGTAAGTGCAAGGGATAATGTTGTAAAAAATTACCCATGCATATGTACTGTCAAATAAATCTCTGTATATTTTGGAGATGAGGCCTTTATCAGAACCTTTAACTATAAAAATGTTTTCCCAATTTGTTACTTCCCTTCCAATCTTGTTTGCATTAGTTTTGTTTGTGCAGAAACTTTTTAATTTGGTGTAATCAAAATTTTCTATTTTGTGATCAATAATGGTCTCTAGTTCTCCCTTGGACACAAATTCCTTCCTCCTCCACAGGTCTGAGAGGTAAACCATCCCATGTTCCTCCAATTTATTTATGATTTCATTCTTTATGCCTAAATCTTGGACCCATTTTGATCTAATCTTAGTATATGGTGTTAAATGTGGGTCCATGCCTAGTTTCTGTCATACTAATTTCCAGTTTCCCAGCAGTTTTTGTCAAATAATGAATTCTTACCCCAAAATTTGGGATCTTTGGGTTTGTCAAACACTAGATTGCTATTGTTATTCACTATCTTGCCCTGTGAACCTAACCTATGCCACTGATCAACTAGTCTATTTCTTAGCCAATACCAAATGGTTTTGGTGACTGTTGCTTTATAATATAGTTCTAGATCAGGTACAGCTAGACCACCTTCACTTAATTTTTTTTTCATTACTTCCCTTGAAATTCTCGACCTTTTGTTGTTCCATATGAATTCTGTTATTTTTTCTAGGTTATTTAAATAGTTTCTTGGAAGTCTGATTGGTATAGCACTAAATAAATAGATTAGTTTAGGGAGTATTGTCATCTTTATTATATTCGCTCGGCCTATCCAAGAGCACTGAATGTCTTTTCAATTATTTAAATCTGACTTTATTTTTGTGGCAAGTGTTTTGTAATTTTGCTCATATAATTCCTGACTCTCCTTTGGTAGATATATTCCCAAATATTTTATACTATCGACCGTTATTTTGAATGGAATTTCTCTTTGTATCTCTTGCTGTTGGATTGTGTTGTTAATGTATAAAAATGCTGAGGATTTATGTGGATTTATTTTGTATCCTGCAACTTTGCTAAAATTCTGAATTATTTCTAAGCTCACCTCCTTATTAAAGGTCCACTAATCAAGATTGATTTTCACTTGTCAGGGACATTCCTTTTTACAAAAGTAGTTAAGGCATTCAGTGTCTTCATTAGAAGTTTGGTTACCGAGAGAAACTGAAACCCTGACGGTCAATTTATTGATTACTAGCCTAATAAATAAGTTGATTATTGATTACCCAGAAATTCTGTTTTTCAGGTTTTTCATTCATAATACTTACAAGGAGGTAAGTGCTATTATCTTCAGATGAGAGAGCTGAGACAAAGAAGTTAAATGACTTGCCCAGGAACACAAGTTTTGGAAGCTGAATTTGCATTCAATTCTTTCTGACTTCTAGGCTTAATACTATGCACTATGGTGACCTCTGGCTGCCATATGCTTTATCATCAGTCTTAAGTAATTATGGTTGGTCAAAGTTCTGAAGTCTTTCAAAATTGTCTTTATAATATTGTAATCAAATATATTGTTCTTCTGAGTCTGCTTATCTCTGTGTCATATATTCATATATTCATTCCCAGATTTCTTTGAAACTTTCATAATTTTTAACTACACAATAGTATTCCATTATATTTATATGCTATAATTTTTTTTTTTTTTACTTTTTTTATTCAGGACATTTATTTTAACACAGCTGAATCCTTAAGATGAACTAGATTCTGGAACAGCTGCTCTCTTGAATTTAGATGTTATTCCTTCACGGAATCCATTCCTGAATCCACAATAGACAATTTTTAGGAGCCTCATTTGACCATTACTAGTTGTATTGCATCACTTAGCTTTTGCACTGCAATTACTCTTTCTCTTGCATTTAGCAGGATATCCACATTTGCCACATGTTGACATCTGAAGATGATATACCTTAGAACTACATTTATAGCACAAAGTGTGTTATTTCAATGTTTACCAAAAACGTCCCCTTCATCATCTTCCTCCATCCGCTGAGACAAAAAAACAAAACAAAAACAAAAACATAAAAAAACCAGAAAAGAAAGAACACTCCACTATGTTGTTTGAGGGGTGTTATGGGCCAGAACTCTGAACTTGAAACAAATGGTTCTTATAAGGTACTAAGTCAGTACAATTGATAGAGACAGTGGTTATCTAGTTTAGCATGGGTCAGCATAATTGATTTAATCCTACAACAAATAATGGTTTCCAAGTGATATAATAATTGGTGTATACTCAGTGTGGAGCATATAAGCAGGGACTGAGAGCCACAGGGAAGAAGCTCTCAGAGCCACAGAAGACAATCACACTATAAGCTCTCAGAGGCTGAGAAAGATTCATTCCATCGTCCATCTCTGCGGTGGCTGGAGGATGAAGCACAAACCTTTGGATTCAGGGAGATTTAGAGGGCAGAGAAAACAGGCGAGAGCTCAAGCTCTCAGAACCAAGGAGAGCGCTAGGCCTCTAAGAAAGCTAACCTGGTCTTTTTGAAAGACACAATAAAGGATTTGGACTTTAACCCATGGCTACTCCTGTGGTGCATACTGAACTGAAACGAAGGCTGCTCCCATAGACCCCAAGAAAACTGAACCAGAGAACGCTACAGAGGGGCTTCCTCTGAGACTGTATGCTATAGTTTTTACATTTATTCCTCAAATGATATATACTCCCTTAGCATTCTGCCACTACAAAAAGGCTAAAATATATGTGAATATGTACATATATATATATATATATATATATATATTACACATTTTGTGTAGTGTTAAACTATTTGTGTATATTTATATGTGTACATATTAGTCCTCTTCCTCTTTCTTTGATCTCTCTGGGGGCATAATCCTGACAGTGGTATTGCTGGATTAAAGGGCTTGAGCACTTTAGTGCCATTGGGGGGACATAATTCCAAATTGCTTTCCAGAATTGCTGAACCAATTTACAGTTTCTCCAATAATACATTCATGTGCATGTTTTCCCATAGCTCCTCTGACAATGATCATTTTCACTTTTTTGGTCATCTTTGCCGATATGTTGGGTGTGACATGGAAACAACTGCTTAATTTTCAGTTTCCTAGTTATTAGTGATTTGGGACTCTCTCCCCCCCAAAAAAAATTGGTCAATAGTTTGTATTTCTTCCTTGAAAACTGCCTTTTGGTATCCTTTCCCTCAGTTACATATTAGGTAGTAATTTTTTGGGTTTTTTGTTCTCACAAATTTGAATCAGTTCCTTATATCTTTGATACGGGGACCTTTATCAGAGTAACTTGCTACATTTTTTTTTTTTGTCACTTTTTGCCTTCTAATTTCAATTGCTTTCATTTTGTGTAAAAATATCCTAATTTTGTGAAATCAAAATTGTCCATTTTTAATTTTCTTTAATCTTCTCTAGCTTTTGTTTGGTCATGAACTTTTTCCTTACCCATAGTTGTGAAGGGTATTTTCTTCCTTTCTCTTCTAATTTGTTTATGATATTACCTTTCTTAATTTAAGTCATTTTCAATTTAGAGATTATATTATATAGTGGAAGATGTCTGCCAACCCTTTTCTAGTTTTCATAAAAGATTTTTCCATAGTCTTTTTTTGGTAATTCAAAAATTTAAAGTTAAATACAAACTAAGAAAAGAAAAAAATTGCCATGTACACATCAGATCATAAGAGAAAATTAAATATCAAATAAATTTCCATTTCAAGAAAGCCTACATAATAAATATTACAGAGTTTTCAAAGCTACCCAGCCTTTCTTTGCTGCCTTGTTGGCTGTCCTCTGTATATATATATATATATATATATATATATATACATACATTAACAGATGTTCATAAACACACACACACATATATATATATTATATATACCTTCATACATATCTGCAAGACCGTATGATGCTTATTTCCACCTGTTTTCTATTTCTATTTCTCTGAAGTGGATAGTATCTTCCTTCATAAGTCTAAGTCTTTCCATGTTTTTCTAAATCAATTATTTAATCATTTCCTACACATAGCAACATTCCAACTCTATCACATTCTGAGAAATTGTCTATGAAAGTTTTTCTCCAATTTTCAGCATTCCTTCCAAATAGTCTTTACGTGGGTCTTTGTGTATACTGAACACTATGATATTGTGTTTGCTTTTATGTGTTATATACCTAATTTATTCCAGTGAATCACTTATTTTTTAACTGTTACCAAATTGTTTTGATGATTACTGCATGTAGTATAATTTGAGATTTGGCACTGCTAGGTCTCTTTTATTCTCATGATTTTTCTTGAGATTTTTTTTTTAACCTTTTGGTCCTACAGATATATTTCATTTTTTTTCTAATACAAGAAAATAATCCTTTGGAAATTGGTTAGTTTGATTGGTATGACACTGAAAGTAAAATAATTTAGGTAGTATTAGGAAAAGAAGAAAACAAATACTTTTTAAGCTTCCTCTATTTCAGTCTGACTTTTTTTTTTTTTTTTTTTTTTTTTTTTTTACTATATTGGCTTGGCTTATTTATCTTCAATTAATATTTCTACAGCTCCTTAAGTCTATCTAATGTTTTACATACATAATGCATACATACATTCATACACATACATAACAAAATTTCTTTATCTCTTCCTCTTGGATTTGGTTGGCCAGTATAAATATTATTGATTTATGTGTATCTTTCATAATTTTCAATTTCATTGAAACAAATTAATTTTTCAATCAACTCTTTTGGGTCTTGACATTCCAAGAACAAATTAGACATGTTAAGGAAAGCAAGCTTTGAGGGGTCTGACTCCAAAAGGCAAAAAGAAGGATCATATATGGACTTTACAAAGGCAGCAACTCTCAGAGCCCAGCAGAGATCAACAAATACATAAGGGGAAATTCATGAGAACCTTAAGAGCAAAAGGGTCATAGTAACCAGGTCTCGTAATATGTGTCTCACTACCTATATTCTCTCTGTTTGAGATCACTTTGGACTTGTTTTTTTTGGCAGGAGAAGAGTACACCAAAGCTTTCTGGGGAATGTCTTGATTGTAATGTCTTACATTAGTAAATACCTTTAAAAAAATTTAATCAAATCTATTTGATAATGAGCATAGAGTTGGGACAGCAGAGAGCAAGACGAGTTCAAATCTGGCCTGAGGTACTCACTAGCTGTGCCTCAGTTTTTCATCTATAAATCTCATCTTCCAGTATTGTTGCAGGGATCATATGAAATATTTTTAAAGTTCTACATAAGTGTTGGTTATTATTATTATGAAGGCAAATGAGTGGAATTTCTAAAAACATGCTTTAGTTTTTCTTCTAGAGTTGACTTAGTGATAAGAATATTAGACCTAAGTTCAGGAAAACCTGAATTCAAATTAGACACTTATTGTGTATCGCTGTAGCATCCGTCTGCCCGAGTTTCCTCAGTGATAACATATAGACCATAAAAGCCCCTATTTCTTCGGGTTATTGGGAAGACCAAATAAGACAATATTTTAAAAGTGTTTAACACAGTGCTTAGAGCATATACTAAATAAATGCTTGTTTATTTTCTTCCAGAGGGGAAAACACATGAATACAATTTGGGGAAGAGCCCTCAGACAGAGTCAAATAAGAGACACAGCAGGATAAAAAGTTCTAATCACAGAGTTGAGTCAAATGCCTAATTACAGAAACATACGCGCATCTGGGGTCTGTCACTCCCACCTGAAATAGTAAGTAAGCACAAGCTCTTCAGACCTGGGACCCTCGAAGGTGCAAAAACTGAGCAGGAACTCATCAAAGAGTGTGCACCAGCAGAGAGCAAGCAGGATGTTGCCACTAGAGGGCGAAAATGGAAGCCATTTGCTTCTGTCTGAAGGATTTGCAGACCTACTTAAATGACAAAAACCTGCGTTAATTTTTTTGGAGCCCCATTTGTGAGCATGAGGTCAACTGCTGCTCATCATCTATTGATTCAGGTCTAACCACATGTTTGGCTCTCGTGCCAGTGACACTGAGCCCCTGAGAGCAGTTAGCCTGGATTCTCTTCCCAACCTCGTGGCCCAGTAAGATCCACTAATGAAAAGAGGCCAGGGCTGGAAGACCTGGATTCTAATTCTAATTCTAACCCTTAATTTCTGGTGAAACTCAAACAAATTTCTTTCATTTCTCTTTGACTCTGTAGAGTGGAGATCAAAATCTCCGTTCTGTTTTCCTTCCCTGAAAGAAGCTCAAATGGCTGTAAAACAAACACTGTACAAAAATATTAACTGTTATAGCACTTATAATTAATAGTATTATTATTTTGCACCTTCCCCCCATTTGCCCCTCCTCATTCAAAATAGATTGCACAGGGAAGATATAATAGAGTTGTTTCCTTGGAAGAAGAGGTTGGGTTGCTGCCATTCAGGAGTACGAGAGGGGTGAGATGATGAAGTTCACGAGGCTCTTACATTCTTTTGGCTACCCTTTTGGGGGTGGCAAGCTCATAGATTCGGGGAGATGGCTCTGCCCTCATAGCAGCCATTGAGATATAGTAGGGGTCATGGCCCTCATTGAAATCTCTCCGCTCTTTAGGCTTGGCCAAATATAGAATCCGCTTACTGGCCACAGCGTTCTTGGTTCCATGTGAGATCACCCAGGAGCAGGGCTTGTCATAGGTGTAGTTATTAGCAAGTATCTTGGGCACTGCAAAAGCAGACAAGACTTGGGTTAGTTTGGGGCATAACTGTGGGCTAGACTAAAGGAGGAAGATTTAAGGAAGTGGGCATTTTGGAATTTCGAATTTTGAACAGCTGGGAGGGACTTTGATACTTCTTTTATCCAATCCAATTCCTCATTTTTCAGATGAAAAAATTGATGAGGGGAGGAGTCTCAGTTTCTTCATCTGTAAAATGGAAGGGTTGAACTAGATGACCTCCAAAGTCCTTTCCAGCTCTCAAGACTTGATTTTCTAAGGTTAAACAAGCAATAAATAGCACAGCAGCAATTTCAACCCAGATTGCCTGATTAAGACCTGAGGAAATGAAGGTGAGGAAGGAGAGTGTTTAAAGAAATGAGGAATAGCTAGTGCAAAGATAGGGAGACAAGTGATGGAGTGTCATGCAGTGTGAGGAACGGTAAGAAATCAAGTATAGAGGCAGCTAGATGGTGTAGTGGATAAAGCACTGGCCCTGGAGTCAGGAGGACCTGAGTTCAAATCTGGATAAATCACTTAACCCCAATTGTCTTGCCAAAAAAAATTGTAATTAGAAAGGTAGGTTAGAGGCTAAGCAGAAGAGTTTATCCACTCTATCAAGAAGATGACAGGAAGTTACTAGACTCTCTTGAGTTGGTGGTAACATAAGATGCCCAGAGTTATCCTAATAATAAATGTCTAAGGCTGGATTTGAATTCAAGGAAGAGTCTTCCTGATTGTAAAACAGCACTCTATCCACTGTTCACCTACCTGCCTTAGACTTAAACTTTAGCAAAAACCACTTGGGATGTATTCCAAAAGGGATGGACGTGAGGCAAGATTATCAATTGGATGGCGACCGCCATGGCGCAGGTAGTCATGGAAAGGGCCTGAACTACCGAGGTGCCCACATGAGTGAAGAAGAGGGATACATATGAGAAGACCTCATGGAGGGGAAGCAGAAACAACAAGATTTGGTAAGGGAACTATAGGGTGAATGGGAGTGAGATATCAGGGATGACAGTGAAGTTTTGAATCTGGGTGAGGAGCTGCTGGTATCCTTGACAGATGTGAGAAGTTGCATAACTTCATTAATGGATCCACCATAAGTTTGTTATCTAAAATCCATTGGGCCTTTCTTGCTGTTAAGCATTCTCCTACTCTTCCTGACTAACCCTGGTTTTTTCCCTTCTGAGACTATTCTAAATATTCTTTTCTTCACAAACCATTTATATCACCTCCTTCCCCCTCCTTTTCAGCAGAGGATCTTGTCCTATTTTAACAAGAAAAGAGAGACCAACCATCATGAACTTTCTCTTCACCCCCCCCACCAAACCCTGACTTCTTTCCATATTTCCTTTAATAATAGAGAACACCATCATCTTTCACATTAGTCAGGCTCAAAAACTCACACGCATCCCACATATCCATTCTCATGCCAAATCTTGTTTTATTTCTGTCTTCACAATATGTCTATCTCACATATCCCCTTATCTCCATTCATTCAGTCACCACTCTGGTAGTGAAAGCTCCCTTATTAGATCACAATCTTTCTACCTTTTCTTCTCCCTTCTCTTATCAAATCTTGCTCTGCGTTCATACAAGGACCCAATCCCCCAGATTCTTAGTTTTCTCCCAGGCCATCAGCCCTTCACTAATCACTCCTCTTTCCCTCATCTTGAATCCTTGGTGAACCAAATAAATTTTACATGTCCTTTTCTCCCAGTCTTTGATCCCCTTTTCATATTACCCATTATGACATGCCTTGAGTAACTCCCACCATCCATTTTTTTCATTCCTACACAAATGCTGCTAAATAAAGATGAAAAAAATCATAAAAATTTTCTGAGTGGGTCCTCTATAAATTTCTTGTACATAACCTCAATCGGGCCCTCCCTGCTGCTGGGCAATCCAGCTACACTCTCCTAATTCACTATCTCAGATTCTACAGTGGCTCTTCCAAATCTTTTTTATTTTTCATGAAATCTTCCCTGACTCCCCTTCCCTGACCCTTTCAGGTAAGAACTTTGCCTCATATTTTACTAAAGAAAAAATAGTTCCCTCTTCTCCTCCTCCTTCTCATCTGACATCACCCAGATGCTTTCTGCCACCCTCTCAGCCTCCATGCTTATCTCACAGGAAACCCTTCTCTTTGGCAAGGCTAATCCCTCCAAATAAATGCTCAAATGATTCAATCTTTCAAGAGATTGCCATCTCTATCATATCCACTATTCTTTTTATCCCCAATTTCTCCCTAATAGCTGCTTCCCTACTATCTACAAAAATGTCCATATTGAGTAAAGTGAGCAGTACCTGAAGAAAATTGTTCACAGTAACCACAACGTTGTGTTATGATCAGCTATGATAGACTTATCTCTTCCTAGCAGTGCAGTGATCTAAGACAATTCCAATAGACTTGTGATGGAAAATACCATCCACATCCAGAGAAAGAAGGAGTCTGAATGTGGATCAAAACATACTATTTTTCCTTTCTGGTGGTTTTTCCCTTTTTTTGATTTTTCTTTTACCACATGACTAATATGGAAATATATTTTAAGTGATTGTATATGTATAATCTTTATTAGTTCGCTCGCTGTCTTGGGGAGGGGAGAGGGACAGAAAGGAGGAAGAAAAATTTAGACCTCAAAAAAATCTAATAAAAATTAATGTTGAAAACTATTTTTATGTATAATTGGAAAAAATACTATTAAGAAATTTAAAAAGAAAACTAAAAATGTCCATATCTCCCCCATCCTCAAAAAACACTCCTTTGATCTTTCCATTCCTCATAGCTAATATCCCGTATCTTTCTTCCTGTTGGTGGCTAAACCCTATGAGGTCATCACTTTCTCTCTTCTGTGTTAACCCTTTACAATCTGGTTTCTGATTTTATTATTCTACCAATACTACTCTCTTCAAAGTTACCAAGATCCCTTAATTGCCAGATCCAATGGCCTTTTCTGTCCTCATTCTCCTTTTCCTCTGTGTAGTCGTTGACACTGCTGACCGCCATCTCCTCTTTGATACTTTCTTCTAGGTTTTTGAGAAGCGGATCTCATAATTCTCCTCCTACTTGTCTGATGATCCCTTCTTAGTTTCTTTTGCTGGATACTCATCCAGGTTATGACTGCCAACCATGGATATCCCAGAGAGTTCTTTTCCACGTCTTATTCTAACTTGTTCATTTGGTGATTAGCTGAATTCAATTATCATCTCTATGCTTATGATTCTCAAATCTACCTAGCCCTAACCTTTCTGCTGACTTCCAATTTCACATTATAAATATCTCAAAATAGATATCTTCAACCCAATATGAGTAAAAACTGAATTTTTATTTTTACACTAAAAATTTTCCCCCTTCTAAACTTTTCCATTACTGTTGAGGGCAAAACTATTCTCCTAATCTCTCTCCATTCTAATTCAATCTTCATTCAAATGCCAATGTGAGTTTCCTAAAAAGGTCAGGTCTGACCACGTTGTCTTCTGTACACAACCAATTCCGACGGCTTCCGAACAGCCCCAAGATTATATAAAATCTTCTATTTGGCATTCAAAGACTTTAATAACCTTCCCCCACCTCTCACCTTTGCAGTCTTTTTACAGCTTACTCTCCTACAGGTGTTTTTTAATTCGACGAAAATATCTCCTCACTAATCCTCCCATTAAGATAGTGCATCTTTTAGCTTCAGACATTTTCTTTGGCTGTCTCTCATGCTTGGAATTCTCTTTCTCCTCATCTCCCCCTCCTGGCTTCCCTGGTTTCCTACAAGTCTGAACTAAAATCCTACTTTCTACATGCAAAAAGCCTTTTCTAATCCCCCTTAAATTCACCGACTTTCCTCTCTTGTTATCTCCTATTTGTCCCCTCTCTATTTGTGTGGGTGTGTGTTTGCTTATTGTCTCCCTATTAGATTGTTACCTCACCAAGGTATCTTTTGCCTTTCTTTATATATCCAGTGCTTGGCCCAGCACACAGAAGGCACTGTATAAATGCTCATTAATTCAGTGATTGGTGCAAGCCCTCATCACCTCATTCTTGGAATATCCTGCTGAGTCTTCCTGCCTTAAATCTTTTTTTACTCCATTCTTCACTCTGCTGTTAAAGTGATCTAACCCTATGTGTAAGTTTGAGCATCTCACTTCCCTACTCTAAACTCCAAAGGCTTTTTATTGCTTCCATTATCACCACCACCACCACAAACAACAATAACAATAGCTAACATTTATACAGCACTTACTATGTGTCAAGCACTGTGCACTTTGCAATTATTATTTCATTTGGCCCTCACAAAAACCCTGGGAGATAGGTGCTATGATTCCATTTTATGGATGATGAAACTGAGGCAAGCAGAAGTTAAGTAATTTCTGAGGTTGAGATGTGAAGTCAGGTCTTCTTGACTCCAGGCCATGCTGTTTGACTCTCAATGCTCTTCACAACCGATGCCTCTCCATCTTTACAATGTTCTTGCATCTTATTCAAACTCTGCTTCCCCTGTCCACACCCAGTATCCTCTCCCATTTTCTGCCATGCACTGATCTTGCTGTTTCCCTCACAGTACACTCCATCTCCAGACTCCAGGCATTTGCACTGGCTATCTCTCATACCTGGAATGCTCCCCCTTCTCATCTCTTCTTCCTGATTTTCCTGACTGCCTTCAAACCTCTTCTCAGAGAGTCTTAGTTCTCGGTACCATACCTAAGAAACACTTGGCAAGATCTCCCCCATTCTCTTTTTCTTTGCTTCAATCTCTGGTGAAGTCTTTCTGTGAAGTAAGGGTCCCCAGTATTGTGGCCTCTGTCCTTTAAAAATAATTCTAATTTTTTTTTTTTAACCAATGTTTTCCATTTTACAGGGTCTGTTGTTCTCCTTCCAATTTTATCCTTAAATGCTTTCAGAATGATTTGGCTTAGTCTCTCCCCACATTCCCTATAAAGTTTTTATACTGCTTCTGAATTTATATTTTAAACCAATTTTTTTTGACATCCACATCTCTCAACTTAGTAAGTCAATCAAATGTTTGCTGGTTGAGGTAATTTTCCACCTTTTTTTTTTTTTTTGGTGTCCTCATCGTTCATCTCTTCAAAGAGAATTTACAAACCATCCTTCCATTTAGTGGCAACTTTTTTCTGTCTTCTGTTTTCATTTATAGCAAGAACGTCAACACTGATATGATTCAGTCTCTCCACGGTTTAGTCACTCCATCACTGGATAAAGAGCTCTTATTCAGAGTCTCAACAGCTGTTAATGTTTATAGATTGTCTAAAACTTATGTGAGTCTTAAGTGTCTGCTGCCTCCTTTTCTTACCATCGCTGAAGTGGAAGGGGATGCACGAATAGAAGCTTTTTGCATTTTTCTTTTTTTTTCATGGGTTATTATATTTATTACCAAATGTCCAGAGTGGTGGTAATAGTCTGTTTTGTACAAAAGTAGGCTGGTCTTTGGAAAACAGATATGGTCTATTGTGGGATCCATAGTCAAAACCTTGTTGGCTGTTAAGGAGATGCTCATCAATTGGGTAACGGCTGGTTAAATTATTTTGTATAAATATAGTGGAATGAAATTGTGTCGTAAGAGATGAGGTTACAAGATAAGTTCAGAGAAACCTGGGAAGATTTGTATGAATTGATGCAGAGTGAATTGAGTAGAACCAGAAGAACAATTTATATAGTAATCATCACATTGTAAAGACAAAGAACTTTGAAGGACTAAGAACTCTGTTCACTGCAATTATCAATCACAATTCCAGAGAACTTTTGATGAAATGTGCTGCCCATCTTTTGATAGAGGAATGCTAAACTCAAGGTACAGAAGAAGATAATGCTTCTGGACATAGACAACGAGGGAATTTGTTTTGCATGACTATGTATATCTGTTCCTTTACTCCTTTTTAAATTGGGGGAAATGACAGGGAGAGAAAATAAATGTTTGTTAATTATAAAAGTTCTGGGCCTATTTATAAGAAGAATAGTAATGACAACAATAACTTACATTTCTATGTGTTTATGAAGTATATAATAATATAGCATATTATTAGGGGCTGCTAGGTAGCACAGTGGACAGAATGCTAGGTCTGGAGTAGGAAAACCTGAATTCAAATGGGGCTTCAGACACTTACTAGCTGTGTGACTTGGGCAGGGTGGATTCTGTTTGCCTCAGTTTCCCCATTGGCAAAATGAGTTAGAAAATTAAATGGAAAACCACTCCAGCATCTTTGCAAAGAAAACCACAAATGGGGTTATAAAGCATGACACAAGACAACAACAAAATACTATTGTGAAGGTAAGAATTAATTTCTGATGGTGGAACCTGGGGCACTAAGTAAAGTCAATGGAGAGGGGTGACATGAGGGAGGCTGTTAGTTCCTACTAGAAAGGCTAGTGGATAGTGTAAGCTTTCTCCATTTTCCCTCCCAAGTCTCAGCTTCTTTTCTCCCCTAGAATTAGAGGGGAAGTAAAACAGAGTTGCTAGTAACTGGAAACATTCCCAATGTAGGCAACCTACTGGCCAAGTTGTAGATCCGGTTGAAGTCTGGAGAACGCTTATTATTAGCCTTTGGTTCAAGGAACCATTCAGTACCCGACAGGCTTTTGCTTTTGGGGGTTGCCAGCTCCAGGGTCCGAGATTTGGCTTGGGCTACCTGTGTTGCCTTTGATACCTGCATCTAGGGAAGGGAAGGAAGGAAGGAGGAGGAAAGCAAATATGTGACGTGGGGAAGGGGCTGACACGTTACCATCCCTCTCTCCCCCTCCCCTCTGCTCACCTTAACGCACAGATCTAGAACATCATTCAGGCTATAAACATTATACACTTACAGCAGTTATCCTTACAGATGCCTGGGTTACAAAGAAAGGCAAAAACCAGCCCCCTGCCCTCAAGGAGCTCTCCTTCTCATAGGGGAGTCACCATACAAACCACTGTGCAAACTAGGTAGTTATGGGATATATTGGGCTTAGTCTCAGAGGTAGTCACTAAAACTGAGGACTAGAAAAGACTTCTTGCACAAGGTGGCTCTTGAGCTGAGACTTGAAGGAAGCTGGGGAAGCCATAAGGTGAGAGGGAAGGGTTTTTCCAGTTAAAATTAGGTAAGACATAACTAGGACTATTTAAGGAGGGGGCTTGTCTGCAGGTCCAGAGATGGATACAATAACTCCATTTGAACTTGGAGATCCCAGATATAAATATATCGTGGCTTTGCCACATCCTGCCCCTGTTAACTCAAGTGAGTCACTTAAGTGCCAGGCTTCTACCTGTTACTTTTAGACTGCTCTAACTATTGGGACATATTTTTTCCCTGACATCTAATTTAAATCCATCTCTTTCTAAAATGCCTCCCATTGTTTCTGGTTCTGTCCTCTGGGACCAAGCAGAACAAGTCAGGAAAAAGTCCCAAAACTAAGAGGAGAAATAGTTTCCATATGACAGCCCTCCAAATACTTGAAGATGACTATTCTGTTCCTCCTAAATCATCTGTTTTCCAAGCTAATTTCAGCTAATCATCATGGGACAAAATCCTTTATTATCTTCCTACATAACTACATTGGAAATTATCTTGTCTATGTCCTAGCTAAAATGTTCAGTCAGAATGGGACAGCCTATTTCAGATGTTATGACTGGGGCAGAGAAAAGGAAGACAGGGATCTTCTCATTTTTTGAAATTAGCCCAAGATTTCATTAGCTCTTTTGGCTACCACATCATGTTGATTTTTGTTGTTCTTATGTCCTGCGTCTTTTGTCAGGAAAAGTAAATCAAGTCAAGTCAAGTCAACAAATATTTAATATCTACTATGTTCCAGGTATTGTGCTGACTGCAGAATTACCTCCTCCAAAAAAAAAAACCCACTCTTTCTCTCAATAACTCCTGTCTACCCATGCTTTTCCCTTCCCCCTTGATCACATTAAGTTAAATGTTTTTTTTAATTCAAGTATGTGACTTTCTATTTATGACTATTAAATTTCATTGTATTGGATTCAACCCAATGCATTCTTGCTTGTCCAGAGCTATTTGTATCCTGAATCCCCATTGTCTGAGGGAGGTTGGATTAGATGATTTCTAAAGTTCCTTTCAACTCTAATAATAACAATAACTAACATTTGTGTAACATTATGTGCCAAACATTGCTAAACATTTTATAGTTATCACCTCATCTGTTCCTCACAACAACTGGGAAGTAGGTGCTAGTATTATTCCTATTTTACAGTTGAGTAAATTGAGGCAAATGGGTTAAATGACTTGCCCAGAGTCACGCAGCTTTAAGTTCATAAGGCCAAATTTGAATCTGATCTTCCTGAATCCAGACTCGGCCTTCTGTGCACTATAGTGCTACCTCGCTGCTCTGGTTCTCTGTTTAGATCTTGCTTATTAGCTTGATGTAATTTGTATATTTGATAAGTATTTGATAAGCTTTCATTTAATCCTTGAGCAAAAGGTTAACACAGGACCAAAAACCAGCTTATGAGGCATGGTATCCCTCCCTCTGAGATGCCTTTGAATCATTAATAACAACAGTGGGCCTAGCCATTGAATAGTTCTGCAGTTGTATTCTCTAAACTATTTTTTCTTCCACACAAACATGTGACTTTGTCAAACACTTTCCTAAAATATATCTATACTGTTCCTATGATCTACAAGTCTAATCTAATTTTGATGGAATTTGGATTTCGATTCCCTTATGATGTTGTCTGATTCTTCATAATCCCATTTGGGCTTTTCTTGACAAAGATACTGGAGTAGTTTGCCATTTCCTTCTCCAGTTCATTTTACAGATGGGGAAATTGAGGTAGAATTAAGTGACTTGTCCAGAGTCACACAATTATTTTATGTCTGAGGCTAGATTTGAACTCAGGAAGATGAAATCAGCCCAATTCAGATGGAGTCAGCCTTTTTATGTAAGTCTTGGTTGGAAGAATTAAATGGCTGACACAAGTTTTTGTAACTCTCCCCCTTCAAGGGCAACTGTTAAGGGAAACAGATTTTTTTTTTGAACTTTTGTACTTCTAGACTTCTAGAAAGGACAGATAGATGTGGTTGGTCTGGCCCTTCTTGGAGACGAAATGAGAGTGCCCAGCCTGTTGGCACCCTAGGGGCTTGCCTGCCCTTCCATTAGCAACTGTCATGCTGGGTCTCCTCCTTTCTTCAGAAGTGGTTCAGAGTTCATCTTTTGCTTCCCATGAGCCACATTTTGTTAACCCATGTGAATAGACAAGATAGGTAATGCACACATATCCTCCATGGAAACACATTTTAGAGATACATTTTCAGATTTCACCAAGAACTGAAGCCTAGCTCACTTATATATTGTTTGCAGTCTCTGTTCTGTTCTGTTCCTTTTTTTTTTTCTTTTAAAATCAAGATGTGAATCATTTTCAGGTCTGTACAAGTACCTCTCCTCTTCTCTTCTTCCGACTCTTATTGGATGAGTTCTTTCCTGGAAGCATTTCAAACCTAATCATTACTACTTGAAGGTGAAAAAGCTGCTTCCTCCCCAGAGAGTACAGTTCTTTTTTGTTCAGGAAGGGTTTCTTATCAGTGTTTTGAACATAAATGTACAGCGATCCTTCTTCTTTCTTTATTCCTGTTACTTTCATGACCTAACAACTTCTTGTTGGCTGTCACAACAAAGCTGTTCTTATATAGTGTTATAACTGTCCTAAGAATTTTGGGACTTTGTTTCTCCTCTTCTTCTTTCCTTTTTTCTTGTCCTTTCCTCTCTTTTCTCTTCTCTCTTCTTTTCCTCTCTTCTCTCTATCCTCTTTTTGCCTCATCTCTATCCTTCATCTTTCTCCTTTTCTCATCTCTGTTTCTGTCTGTCCATCTGTCTCCTTCTCTCTCTCTCTCTCTGTCTCTCTCTCTTTGTCTCTCTCTCTCTGTCTCTCTCTCTGTCTCTCTGTCTCTCTCTCTGTCTCTCTGTCTCTCTCTCTCTTTCTCTCTCTCTCTGTCTCTCTCTCTGTCTCTCTGTCTCTCTCTCTCTCTTGTCTTTTTGTCTCTGCCTGTTTCTCATCTTCTCCTCTCCTTCCCTTTCTTCCTTTCTCTCTCCCGTTTCTCTCTTTCCATACATGTGCTTATGTATATTTATATGTATATACAAATATGTATCTACACACACTTAAAAAAAGAAAACTTTATTCTTTTTTATAATTAATATTAGAGGCATTTTTTCCCTGGCTCATTTACCTTCTCCTCAGGTATGGATATCTCTTTTCCTTTTGAGCTTGCATTTGAGCTTGCATACCAATCCCCTGGCTGTTAATAGAAACACAAATATTTCACACTCTACACAGATATCTGCTCTCCATACTTGCTAGAAATGAGAAAATCTGTCCTTTATTGTTCTTAGAAGTATTTCCCCTAGAGAACTTTCCACTCAGTAATGACCTTATGTCCTCAGGACTCACATAATGTATTGTATATCTCTAACAAGCTCCTCTGAAACATCCCACATTATAATCAGTTTTCTGTATTCGTGTCTTATTGTCCTAGTAAACTGGGAGCTCCATGAGGGAAGGGATCAGGTCTTATCCAAAATTTGTTTCTTCCCTCCCCAGTCATCTGGCATCCAATACATAATGGGTAATTATATTGATTGTTGACTTAAAGAATGAGGCTCTGCCATCATTCAGTATAACTCAAGGAATAGAACCCGGGGGTACTAGGAACTTGTAATATCCTCTGGCATCCTCCCTCCCACCACCAAGGAGAAGAATATTTTGGTGTGATAATGGGGAATGGAAGAAGTGGTGACCACTCCAGAAGGGCCCGGCAGGGAGAGAGCGTGAGGAGACACGTACCTCAGAAGGATCCACGACCCAGATGTTGTTCCGAATCTTTGGATACGCAAGCACTTTCAGACGAGGAGAAGCTTTGGCCTCCAGGGATGCTCGAGAGATGGGCCAAATGGGTGTGGACCTGAGACCGGGAGGATCAGCCCCCAGGGAACATCACAACAGAGAGCCCTCCTCCTCTCAGTACTCCTGGGTGCACTCTGGGTGCACCTGCCTGGGTGAGATCTGCCTCCCTTCCCTCCTCCCCAGCAGGGCCAGCCATCCATTTTCAGCTTGGCACACAGACCAGACATTTCTCTTGGAGGTGTGCTGGGGCACAGATCTCCATATTCCATACATACATTGTAGGGTGGAGCTGGGAGGGGTTAGTGCAACATCTCCCACTTTCCGGGCAAATAACTTTAAGTTTGGGGAATGATGAAGTGTCTGTCCCTTTCTGGTGCTAATGGGTAAGCAGGAGGTGATAGGCTCTGGGTGGTTAAGGACATCTCCAAAAGGTTCCAGTTATCCTTATTTAATTACCAGAAGGAATAGGCTGAGTCTTGAGTGCTTCCCTTCAAGGGCCTGAGTACATCAACAATAACAGGGCTCCCAGACCAGAACTTAGATGCTGGTTAGAATCATACCACAAGGATGGTCAGTGCTGGAGCAGGAGTGGGGCTTAGAATAAAGAGTGTCAAGGCTGGGAAGGCCCTTAGAATCTGGAATGTGAGAGCTGGGAGGGCCCTTAGAACCCAGGAGGTCAGAGCTGGGAGGGCCCTTAGAACCCAGGAGGTTAGGGCTGGGAGGGCCCTTAGAACCCAGGAGGTCAGGGCTGGGAGGGCCCTTAGAACCTGGGAGGTCAGAGCTGGGAGGGCCCTTAGAACCCAGGAGGTCAGAGCTGGGAGGGCCCTTAGAACCCAGGAGGTCAGGGCTGGGAGGGCCCTTAGAACCTGGGAGGTCAGAGCTGGGAGGGCCCTTAGAACCCAGGAGGTCAGAGCTGGGAGGGCCCTTAGAACCCAGGAGGTCAGAGTGGGAGGGCCCTTAGAACCCAGGAAGTCAGAGCTGGGAGGGCCCTTAGAACCCAGGATGTCAGAGCTGGGAGGGCCCTTAGAACCCAGGATGTCAGAGCTGGGAGGGCCCTTAGAACCCAGGAGGTCAGAGCTGGGAGGACCCTTAGAACCCAGGAGGTCAGAGTGGGAGGGCCCTTAGAACCCAAGATGTCAGGGCTGGGAGGGCCCTTAGAACCCAGGAGGTCAGAGCTGGGAGGGCCCTTAGAACCCAGGAGGTCAGAACTGGGAGGGCCCTTAGAACCCAGGAGGTCAGAGCTGGGAGGACCCTTAGAACCCAGGAGGTCAGGGCTGGGAGGACCCTTAGAACCCAGGATGTCAGAGCTGGGAGGGCCCTTAGAACCCAGGAGGTCAGAGCTGGGAGGACCCTTAGAACCCAGGAGATCAGAACTGGGAGGGCCCTTAGAACCCAGGAGGTCAGAGCTGGGAGGGCCCTCAGAAAACAAAATGCTGGGAGAACCCTTGGGACATAGGTCCTTAAGACTTCTCATCTTTAAAATAAGGGAGATTATACCAAATATTCTATAAGGTACTTTCCATTCCTAATACTCTAGGAGACTAGTCTATAGCACTGAGAATGTCAGAGCTGAGAGGGACCTCAGAAGCCGTCTTTTTGCCCCCTCAGATTTTTTCCAGCTTTGCCTAGGATTCCAGATGAAGCCAGGAGGAGCAATGCTGGGGGGGTGGGGGTGGAGTGGAGTGGGCAGTCCGCCTTTATCTTCTGTCGTAGATACTGTCCCCTTTTCAGCCCTCTTACCTGCTTTCATTGTAGTAGGTTGAATAGAACCGTTTGGGTCTAGAGAGCTCTTCAAGTCTTGGCGTCACAACTACAAATAAAATAAACAAAAAACAAAAAAAACAAACAGCCCATGAATTAGTCCTACATCCTTCTGACAAGTAGGAAGCGACAGCTCTTAAATGGCCCCTTGTGCTGCACAAGAGGCACCTTCCTGAAAAAGCTGCGTTTAAATCAAATCCAATTCAAAACATAGGCAGGAAATGTGGAATCTCGGAATGGGAGGGACCTCTAAACAAAGAGTACAGAATGTCAGAACTTAGACCCTAGAATATAGAATGTCTGAGAATGCCTCAGAACCCATGATATTGGCACTGGGTAGGACCTTAAAACAGGTCTGAGAGGGACTTTAGAACATAGGACACAAGATGTCAGAACATGGACAGATGTTAGAGCCCAGATAAGGAATCTTCGCCATAAATCATCAAAGCCAAACACTTCATTTTATGGGTGGGAAAGGGAAGAGGACATTCGGATGATATTACATCCTGGGATACACTTACTTCTGTAACCCACGGGTGGTTACTAGGCTTTTCCTGGGTCCACATGGCTGCCCAGTGGGCAGGGGGAGAGCACAGATGGAGGAAGAAAAGGACATTCTAGGGATAATGGGTAAAGAAGCTGGGCACAGAACAGAGGCTTGACTTACTAGGAGAAGTCACACTGAGAGTAGTATCTGGTTGTATTTTATCTGTCCAATATACTGAAGGCCTGGAAGAAATCAAGGAATTTTATAGCTGAAAACAACCTCAGATACAACCTAGCCCATTCCCTCCTATTTTATATATGAGGAAACCAAGACCCAGAAGCCTGAACTGTCCCCATTTTACAGATGGAGGAAATTAAGTGACTAGAGGCTGAGATCTTTCCATCCTTCTTCCTATTCCTCAGTGATACTCCTGATCGAGTCCATACCTGTCTACTACAATCTGATGGTTGACCTTGGGCTTGGCCAGCTCATTGATCCTGTGATGGCATATTCTGCGCTGTCGAGGGCCATGGTGAGGATGATGATTACTCTTCTTCCATGTCCGAAGCTCAGTGACGATGACATCTGGCATTTCATCATCTTGTAGAGAAGGATGTGAGAGGAGCTCCCTTGGGAAGAACTTGGTATTAGGATTGAGGGCAGAAGAAGGCTGTAGAGGGTGCAAAATTAGGGACACAAACCCAGAATGGGGAGTCATGGAAAGATCCCTGTCTGAGAACCTTGGGCTCAAAACCCAGTGCTGCCATTTTGCCACCTTGTGTGACCTTGAACTTCTCCTTTGGGACTCAATTCCCATGAGGGGGCACATCATTTTAAGGTGAAGGGACTGAACTAGATGGTCTCTAAGGGCCCTTTGGAGTCACATAGTCTGAGTTTTATTCAGATTGTAAAACCTTCAGAGTTATAGAGTATGGATTCTGAGATCTCATCCATCTCTGAGATTCTAGGATCTTTTGGGTTCTGTGGATGAAGGTCTCTTTCTAGCTTCTGACCTTCTGTGTGCCAAAGTTCCTGCTTTGCACTCAGATGCCCTTCGTGCTCTAATGCTCTTTTAATAGCCTTTGCTACTCTATGAAGCTATAAAATGCCCAACTCGGATTGAGCTGTCTTAGCTTGCCCCAGGGCAAAGTTTCAGGGAAAGTTTCTATCAATAATAATCAATAATATCAATTAATTAATATTTTCCATTTTATAAATAATAAAGATCATTAACATTAATCAACAATAACTATTAATATTATTAATTGATTAATTAAATTAAATTGATTAAATACACATAGATATAATTAATTATATGATTATATAAATTATATATTATACATATATTTAAGATCATTAACATTAATTAACAATAACTATTAATATTAGTTATATACTACATTATTAATTATATTAATAATAATAAATTAATATTAAATAAATTAGCAATATTATTAATATATCGTTATAATTATATGTGATTGTGTAATATATTATTAATTGATCAATTAATTAATATCAAAATCAATAATGATTGATAGCCATTACCCCATCTATGTTGTTGTTCAGTAGTTTTCAACTCTTAATGACCCCATGGATCATATAATTTATTTGTTTGTTATTTGTTTGTTTTGGCAAAGATACTAGCGTGGTTTGCCGTTTTCTTTCTCAATACACTTTACAGATGAGGAAACCAAGGCAAACAGATTGAGTAACTTGCCCAAAAATCACATAGTTTAGATTTGAACTCAGGTCTTCCTGGTCTCAGGACCAGTGCTCTTATCCACTGAGCCACCTACCTGCTTCCTCTGCCTTTCTGTACATCTTCTCATTTGAGGGCCTTTGTCTTTCAACTATAACCTTCAGAATGTAGCCCCCCCGTCACTAATATCTGTCTCCTACTTTCTTCACCTTCTTCTCTCAAAACATCTATTAAACAATCATGTGCCAGGTACAGTGCTAGATGATGGGGATACAATTGTCCCTACTTTTTTAGAGTTTACCTCCCTCTTCTTCCCCCTTTCTCTCCCCCCTTCTCTACCACCACCTTCTCCTCTCTCTTCTTCTCTTCTGTCTTCTCTTCTTCTCCCTCTTTTTCTTCTCTACCTTCCTCTTTTTTCTTCCACATCTACTTCCTTCTCTCCTATCAAACTCTCCTATTCTTTCCCCTTCCTCTTCAGATCACTACCCTTGAATGTCACTGGTCCTTGTTTGAGAAAGAAAAACAATAACAACTATCCAATCAAAATTCTAGTAGCTGTTATCTACCTACTGGATATTCTTCTTTCTTCAGAACATAGAATTTCCTCCTTAACTTCTACTCTCATATTTGGGAATTTCAACCACATATTGATACTCTCTCAGACACTCTAACCTAGATCCTCAACTTGCTTATTTCCCTGAACCTACTCCTCCACTCCATCTCAGTCACATTCAAAAGTGGCCATATTTAGTCGTATCCAATTCCTTATGAACTCACATGGGGTTTTCTTGATAAAGACACCGAAACTGTCTGACATTTCCTTCTCCAAATCATTTTACACATGAGTAAACTAAGGGAAACAGGGTGAAGTGACTGGCCCAGAGTCACACAACTAGGTTTGAACTCAGGAAGATAAGTCTTCCCAACTCTAAGCTCAATGCTCTATCCACTGGGTCATCTCACTGCCCCTTCTTGTCATACCATGCATCAGTTCCAAGCTGATGAGCAATAAGTGCATTTCAAAAAGTAGGCTGGACTTTCCTAAAAAAAGAAGAAAGGCAGAGAGTTGGGAGATGGACTTTTGTGTGAGAAACAGAAAAAGGTCAGTTTGGCTGAATTTTGGATTGGGGAGGGGGAATAATTCATAGTGAGGCAAAAAAGATTAGTTGGGCTCAGTTTGTAAAGAGCCCTAAGAGCTAAAAGATTGTATTTTATCCTAGAGGTAATAGGGAACATTTGGAAGTGATTGAGTAGGTGACAGATCTGCATGTAATTACATTGGTAGCTTGGTGTACACAATGGACTGGAGGTATGAGAGCCTTGAGGCAGAATGATCATTCAGGAAGCTGCTGCAAAAATGTAGGCAAGATCTCTTTGAAGTTATTATTGTTCATCAGGCAAGAGGTGATGATAGTCTTTATTAAGGTGATGTCTGTGTGCAGAGAGAAGGGATTGGATGCGAATATGTTATAAAGGTAGAAACGAAAAAATATGACAAATATTTGAGTATGTGGAGTAAAGAGATGAACATAATCTGAGGTGATACATTGGGAGACTGGAAAAATGTTGATGCCTTTGAGAGAAATAGGGAAGTATGGAAGAGGAGTGAGTTTTGGGGAAATGAGTTCTGTTTTGGACATGTTGATGTTTAATGGACATCCAGTTCAAACTAACCAAAAGACAGATGAGAAAACAAGACTTAAGAGAGAATGAAGCTAAATAAATAGATATGGGACATTTGTACAGGGATGATAACTAAACCCATGGAAGCTGATGAGAATGGAGAAGTAGGTAAATAAATAGATAGATAGATAGATAAAATATTAAGGGCTTAGTATGTGTCAGGCACTTTGCTGAGCTGAGTGTGAGTGAGGATACTCACACTAAAATAATAATATCATCCTTATTTCTTTTTCTCTTTATGCTTTCTTTTATGATATCCTTTTGGGGGTTTTCTTTTTTCATTGTTTTAAACAAATTTTTAAAATTTTAAAATTAAAAAATATTTAAAAATTTTAAAATAATATATTTTTATTTTCAAAATATATGCAAAGATAGTTTTCAACATTTACCCTTGAAAAATCTTGTGTTCCATATTTTTCTCCTTCCCTTCCTCCACCCCTCATAGATAGCAAGTAATCTCTTATATGTTAAACTGATGCAATTCTTCTACACTATTTCCATGCTGCACAAGAAAAATCAGACCAAAAAAGAAAACAATGAGAAAGAAAAAACAGCAAGCAAACAACAACAAAAAGGTGAAAATTCTATGCTGTGATCTATATTCAGTTCCCATAATCCTCTCTCTGGTTGCAGATGGTTCTCTCCATCACAAGAACATTGGAACTGGCCTAAATCAGTTCATTGATGAAAAGAGCCAAGTCCATCAGAGTGATCATCTTTATTCTCAAGGAGCTTACATACTAATAGTATGTCAAGTGTCACAGTGGTTAAAAGGGTTGGTTCTGGAGTCAGGATGGCCTAAATTCAAATCCAGCCTTAAACATTTACTATCTCCGAGAGCCTGGGAAAGTCACTTCATTTTACTTGCCTCAGTTTCTTCAACTGCAAAGTGGGGATATGATATGGAAATACATATATAAATAAAAATATGCATATACATATATATACACACACATATATATGATTTATATATGTGAAGAGTTGTTACAAAGCTCAAATGAGATGATATTTGTAAAGTATTTGGCATATACTAGGTACTATATACATGTTTAGACTTTCTAATGAGAGAGACAGCATATAAACAAATAGACATATTCAAAATACAGAGTAAAAGGAAGATAACATAGAGGGAAGATTGGGGGCACTCAGGAGCTGTCCTGAAGAGATGATGAAAGTCTGTTTTAGGGGGTGGCTGTGAGTGGCGAGACTGATATAATAGAATAGATCTTGTTTCTATCTCCCAAAAGTAGAAATACGATTTGACAACTGATTGGGAAAGTAAGATGGGAGAGAACAATGAGTCAGGAAGTACCCTGAGGCTTCAAACTTGGGGAAATGGGACAGGAGATGCCCTCTACAGTAATAGGGGAGTTTGGAATAGAGGGGAGGAAAATATTGGGTTCTATTTTGGGTACTTTGAATTTAAGATGCTTACAGGGTATATACCATGGAAAATATACAGTGAAATGTTTAATCGGTAAGTTAGTTAGGATTGGAGTTTTTGAGAAAGATTGAGAGAAGTCAGATAGACAGCAGTGTCACAAAAGCTTTGAGTTAAAAAAAGAAAGTGGGGAACAGTGTCAGAGGCTGTAGATCAGGAAGGATGAAGACTAAGCAAAGACCATCAGATTTGCCACTTAAGAATCATTGATGACTTTGGAGAGAATAATTTCATGATTAAATTATCATTCAAAAAAGTCAAGAAGTTATTAACTCCTTTGCTTTTAGTGGAAAGAATTTTAGCAGATACCTTAATAATCACAATCAAGAAATATTTATTATGCACCTACTATGTGCCAGCTATGATACACTGCTGTAACATCCTTCTCTCTTTTACAGAATTCTATCCCTTCTGAGCAGACTGAGTATCTCTGTAGAACATAAATCCTTTCGATCTTGCCTATTTTGTCTCTGAACTCTTTGGAAAGTGTTCTTCTCAAATCTGGGTTGCATGGAAGCCTGCCCTTCTTTTTGCTCTTTCCTTATGATAAATTCACATTGCTCCAAAGATTCTGTCATTATCACCCTAGTAACCAGTTCCTACCAGTGAAGATCAGATCCAGAAATGAAGCTTCCCTTGACAAAATGAGCATTAAGTCAAATCAAGACATTTGTAGCTTCTCTGCATTTGGGTAAAGGGACAGCAATAGCAAATGTCCAGACAATAAAAGTCCCTCGTCATTACTCAGCTGTGCCCTTCCCAAATTTATGATTGCTTCTTTCTGCTCAAGGGATTGGTAGTATAATTCAGTGCCCCAAACCTTTGTGTCTCTCCATCCAATTCTCTTCCACTATGTTTCACCACTCTAAATTCCTGTATTTTCTCATGTTCTCAATATAAAATGCAAATCCCACCTTGCTTTTTATTAGTCTTGTTTCTTTGAATATGATATATCTATCTAAGTCTTAAAAGTCTATAAAAGGCCTTAAAAGTAGAGATTGCATTTTATTCTAGAGATTATAGGGAGTTACTGGAAATGACTGCATAGGTAAGTGACACAGTCAGATCTGCGCCTAATCATGTAGCTTGTGTGTAGAGAACGGACTGGAGCTAAGAGAGATTATCCAGAGTCGTCCACACTCATGGGTCTCATCCCACCAAGTCTCACTGATGCCTGTGAGATCAAATTTGCCTCCTTACATAAGGATATTTAATTAATTTTGCATCTTGTTTATCCACATATTTGTCTGCAGAGATTTGAAACTATGAGTGTTATTGCTGTCTTTTCCTGGATTTTGTTTCCTGTGGACCTTTGGGTGTCTTAAGAATGATTCTTCATTCTGCATTGTAGTTACTCTCCATGATATCTGTCTTGATGGGTAGACTTAAACTCCTTTCTAGTTTGAAACTAATCTGTAGCAAAACTAGAGTTCAAATCCAAATGATAGGATTAGAATCATAGCTTTAAAGCTGAGACAGGTTTTAGAAATTAGCTAGTTCAATTACTCCACTTTACAGAAACCTAGAAATATGAAATGGTTTGCACAAGGTCATATAGTAGGTAAGTGGCTGAGCCAGGATTTGAACCTATGACTTCTTGACTTAAGAATCTAATGTTATTTCCATTATACCAAGCTGCCTCCTACTATTCCACTAATCTGGATGAAAGGAAGGAAAGAGACAACACCTTAAATTTATGATCAGGGATAGGGCCATTTGGATCATCCAAATATTTGGATTTTAAGGCTGAATATTTTGTTGTCCTCTTTCTTCCTCCCCTCCCCGTTCTTTTCATTTTTATCCAGATATTTAAGACACTGGATGATGATGAAGTCTAGATCTCTTTTCTCCTCCCCTGTCCCAGGATGAGGTTGTTCATTCGTCTTCCTTTCACCTTTCCCCATCCATACCTTTCTGCGTCATTTATCATATCCTCCAAGGGAAGCCTGTCTTCCAAGGGATAGTCTTCCAGCTCAATATCCCCTACTAAAGACCCATGGCATGGGAGGCTGGACAAATTATCTTGATGGATACCTTCCATTTTCTCTCCCTGAAGTGCTTCTTTGCTTATTCTCTTCCTTAAAGAACCTTTTTTTTTATCACTCCTTCCTCTTTTTCTTCCTTCTTTCCCTACCCACCCCCCCCTTAGGCACTGGCCATAAGTTCTAAGGCCCCAGTGGAAGCATTTGGTCACCGTGGAAACAAGGAACACTCTCCTGGTTACCATGGAAACCCTGGTAGCTGCCTCATCTTCTATGGACAAGAGTAAAAGGTTGGGAGCCAGAATGGGCTAGAGTAGGCTCAAGAGGAATTTTAGGGTAAATCATTTAAAAATTGTTTAGGCTTCAAATACCTTACTCCCCAGTTCCTTGCCTTCCCCCCAACCAAGCTCATAGAATTTAGTTGGAAGGAACTTAAGAGATCATTGAGTCTGACCCATTTTCTTTTACAGAGAGGAAAACTGAGGTCCTTAAATTCAGTCTTCCTTCTGTTCTGAGCTCCAACTAACACTTTTTCAATCAGAAAGGTGGTCACCCACTCCAATTTAGCAGACAGCAGCCTGTAATAGTTTCTCCCTCGTATTGTAGCTCTTGATGGACTCCTGCTTGGACTATTGCAGTTAATTCCGAGTCACAATTGCTGCTTCCAGTAATGCTTTTCCTGAAACAGGATTTATTTTATACTTGGACTTTTCTCTAATGAATCGTATCAGTAATCACCCTTCTCCTTCCTCCTCCCATTTCTCTGGGGGTTTCCTCTTACTATCCCTGGAAGGGTAGGAAGGAGGACAGTTGCAAAATCACAGAATCTGAGTGGAAGGGAAGCTCAGATGCCAATTAGTCCAGCCCATATCAGAACCAATCTCCCCCACAACCACAGTTATGCTGGTAAATGTTTCACAGCTGGCTTTCTGCATTTCAGTTAAATCTGCGTCATTAATATTTTCTCCATCACTTTCTTAGCCCTAATCAATCAACAAAATCATCAATGCAGCCCTGATTTGTAGCATTTGCTGATTTCAGAAGCGTAAATACTCACGATAAAAATTTTGCAATTGGCTTTCAAGACCCCATTACATTTGGCTCCTCCCCATATTCTCAGCTTCATCATCCTTTCAACCTGGAAAGGGCAGGGCAGTGGCAAAATCTCCCCACAAGATGTCGCCCAGCACAATGACATGGAAAAAGGAGGATGAAGAAGAGGAGGAAGAGGAAAGGGATGAGGAGAAGAAAGGAAGGAAGAGGGAAGAAAAGAGGAAGAGGAAGGAAGGAAGAGGGGGAGGAAAAAACAGGACTTGGGGAAAAGATAGGAGAAACTGAGGAAAGATTTGGTTCCCAAAGCTTCTGAAACAATCCTTACCCACTGAGATCATAGACTCTGGGCAAATCTGGCCAAGCTTTTTTTCTTTACCTTCTCCTCTGGATCTAATTTCCTTATCTGTAAAATATCAAGGGGTGGGGAGACAGAGTGGACAAGGTGATTTTTGAAAATCACCTTTTTTTTTTTTTTTTTTTTAAACTACAGTATTCTAAGTTCCTATAATCCGTGGTGGAATGGAATGTGGGACAGCTTCCTTCCTAGAGCCAAAATTTGTCAATGAGCATCCCTTCCCTTCCCAGTCCTCCAACACCCCATCATATTGTGCCATTGTGGACAACGGGGTGCACTGAGAATCAGAGGAGGTGGATTCCAATCTTGACTCAGGCTCAATCATTTACTATTGGACAGCCACTTCCTGGAAAAAATCAACAGACATTAATTAAGTTCCTATAAAGTGCCTGGTATTCTGCTAAGTACTGGGAACACAAAGACAGAAGAAAAGATATAATGGGAGATACAATCTGCAAATGAGATGTGTACAGGATAAATTGGAGTTAATTAAATAGATAGTTCCAATCATTAGTAAATATATAATTCTGCGTTCCTGGCTCCAGGAAGGAAATTCTATCTAGCCTTTTTCCCTTCGAGTTTTGCCCTGTGTTTCCTGTCTCCGTCCTATTTTCCTCTTAAAGAAGAGCTCTCCTTTTATTCTGCTCCCTTCTTCCTCCCTTCTCTTTTCTCACTCTTGTCTCCAATCCTCCTCCTTTCTCTTTTCCTGTCCTTGTTTCTCATCTTCTTTCCTGTCCTTTTTCCTCTTTTTCCTTCTCATTTCCTCAATTCATTTTTCCACTTCATTTTTGTTCTCTTCTATCTCCTCTTTTACTTTTTTCCTCTCCCTTTGCCCCACCTCCTATCCCTACTTCTTCCTCCACTCTTATCGTCATCTCTCTCCTTTCCTTTTCTTCCCACTCCCTTCAATTCTATTTTCCCCCTTTCCTCCATTCCTCTCTTCTCTCTTTCTTTTTCTCCCTTCTTTTCTCCCTTATTCCGTTTTCCTTTTCCCATTTCTCTTTCCCTCTCCCATATCTCCATCCCTCCTTCCCCTTTCTCCTTATTTCTCCTCTCCCCTTTTCCTTTCTCCCTCCTTTCTTCTCTTTCTTTTTCCTTTTCTCCTCTCCTCTCAACTCTCTTCTCTTCTTTCCTTTCATTCTTTCTCCACCTCGTCTTCTTTTTCTCTCTTCTTTTCACTTCTCTTCTCTCTCCCATTATTACCCCATCACTTTTTTTTCTACTTCTATCCATCTCTTCTCCCCTTCTTTCTTCCTCTTCTTCCTGTCTTCTTTCTCTCTCCCACCATCACCTTTCCTTGGTTCTTCTTTTCTTCCCCAAGACTTCCCTCTGCCATTTGTCGACTATTAGAATACGTCAAAAAACCCATTTTTTCCCTTTCAATTCTTCCTGCAAAAAATCCCCAGAGACATCTTCCCATAATCCAGTGTTGGTCATTCCATGCTCTAATGCCTTGCATGACTTCCTTTATGGGATGCCTGCTATGTATACTGTACTAAAGACTTTTTACAACTATTATCTTATTTAATCCTCACAACAATTCTGGGAAGTAAGTGCTATTATTTTCATTTTACCATTGAGGAAATTGAGTCAAAATTAAATGATTTGCCCAAGACTACACAAATATTAAGTAAAATCTGAACTCGGGTTCCTGAGTCCAAGTCTAGCACTCCATCCACTGCTGGTCAGTATGTGGAAACAAAGGGTGCAATAAACAGGAAGACATCCACTTAGAGCCATTTGTTCAGTTTTTCTATATTAAGGTCTCTTCCTTCTATATGATGGGCCATCAGTAATTACTGGGAGCTAGAAGAGGTTCTAACATGCCTTCCCCACACCCACTTCTATCTCCTCCTGTTGAAATCCAAATGAGCATTCTAAGAAAAGCTTTTTCTTCCAAGAAGCCTTCTTGATTTACTCCTCTTCCACCCTCCCCAGAAATCTGCCTCTTTCTGTCTAGTCGCTGTGTCTCTGCCTCCCCTTTATGGTGCCCCCAACCTTTTGTTCGTCCTTCTCCTGGGGCATCCTGTCTAGAATTGTAGTTTTGTGTATCTGGGTCAAATCTTCCAGACTCCATGGATCATATATATGTCTACCTCCACGTCAGGATGAACCAGTGCAGACCAGGGCCCTGCACACAGTTGATGCTTCATAGGGGTTTACTGAATGGCCACTTAGGTCATCCAGCTGACTAACCTCCCCATGGAGTCTGTAGGCTGAGGACTTACCAACGGAGGGTGAAGATAGAGGTGGAATATTCTGCTTCAGTCTCGGAGTCCTAGAATTTCAGCGCTGGAAGGGACCTCGGGGACCATCTAATTCACTGCCCTAATTTTATAGATGAGGAAACTGAGACCTAGAGAGGGAAAAAATGTGCCCCAACCCTACAGAGCATATTGCAGAAAGTGCTGGGATCAGACACCCAGTCTGTACTCCAGCTCTGGGGCTCTGCTCCTTGCTTGCTTGCCTCTTGGAATCCCCTTAATCTGGGGGGGCAGTGTGCCTTTGGGAGAGGGAGCTGGATCTAGGAATGGGGCTAGTACCCCCTCCATTTGCCCCAACCCTTGGTCTTAGCCCCTCCTCTCTCAGGCTTGGAGGCAGAGAAACTTTGCTCAGCTGGTATCCATGGAGACAAGTCTGGCTTTTCCAAGTTCAAAGTCTCAAGGGAACCAGGGAGGCTGAGGAGGGGAGGAAGGAATAAAGAAAAGAGGCCATCTCAGTCTTGTTGCTTTGTCTGTCAGTGGCTTCGCTAGCTTCCTGCCCTTCGGAGGGCTGCAGAATCTGAGGGTTGGAAGGAATCTTAGAGAACATTTCACCTAACCAGCATCTGAGCAATAGTTCTATTTGTGACATCCACAAGTGGTCCTCTGCCCTCTGGTTGCAAACCCCCACTGAGGGAGAAATCCGATGGAGAGAGATGGTGGTACAGATGAAATAGCACCGGACTTGGCTAATATTCCTTCTCGCTGGTTTGTGCTGATGGGCATTTTAAACCCTCTGAGACTGTTTCCTCATCTCTAAAATGGAGGTATTAAGACTTGTATTACCTGGCTTATAGGATTGTGGTAAGAACTGAATGAGATAATATATGTAAAGTGCCTCATATATTATTTATTATTATCATCATTACCTCCAAAGCAGCCCATTTGGTTAGCTCTGATTACTAGAAAATCTCTTCTTATTACAGAATCATAGAATATGAGAGCTGGATGGGAGCTCAGGGGGCCCTAGACGAACCCTTTTGTAAAGGGAAGCCCCGTTGTGGAATAAGTGATAAGTAATTATCCAGCCTTTGATTGAAAACCTCCAAAAAGGAGAACCTCTTGTAACCAGCCCTTCTACTTTGCACAGGTATAGTTATGTGCAAGTTTTCTTGATATCAAACTTAAATTGTCTTCTTACTACTTCTCCCCATTGCTTCTAGGTTCTGCCCTCTGGAGCCAAACAGAATAAATCCACATCCTTTTCTATATAATAACTCTTTACATAATTAAATGCAAGTATCAGGTCCCCTTTGTGTGCTCTTTTGTGTAGCTCTTTCCATCAATTGTGATATGACATGGATTGTGATATGACACTTTCCTGGTGGTTTTCCTTTGGATGCTTGCCAAATTACCAATGGCCTTTCCTTTACTGTGGTGTCAAAAATTGAACCAAACACTCTAGAATATAGAGGAATTATAACCTCCTCATTTCTAGAGATGACCCTCTTAATTTTCATACACACCGACTCTTTGGGCTATCGTATAGTGAGCCTAGAGTGTTTTTAAAATTCCAGATTGTTTTCAGAGAAACCATTAGCTAAGCGTGCTTTCCCACTTGTGACACTGATTTCTTGAGTCAATATATAAAAGCTTGACATTTAACCTTACTGAATTTCATCTTGTTAGATTCAGCCCATGATCTTCACTTCCCCAAGAAATCTGTAAAAACAAAATTTAGTTTTAAAAAATGACATTTCATTTCCACCAATTACATATGTACAATTTTAAATATTGTTTTAAGTTTTTGAGTTCCAAATTCTATTTCTCTTTCCTCTCTAAGATAGTAAGCAATTTGATACAGATTATTAATACATATATATATATGTATATATATATACATTTCCAAATTAGACATTTTGTGCAAGAAGACTAGAAGAAAAGCAGTAGGGAGAAAAGGAAGGAAGGAAGGAAAGAAGGCAGGCAGGAAGGCAGGCAGGAAGGCAGGAAGGAAGGCAGGCAGGAAGGCAGGAAGGAAGGAAGGAAGGAAGGAAGGAAGGAAGGAAGGAAGGAAGGAAGGAAGGAAGGAAGAGAAAAATATTATGCTTCAGTCTGTATTCAGACAACATCAGTTCTTTCTCTGGAAGCAAATAGCATTTTTCATCATATGTACTTTGGGGTTGTCTTGGATTATTATATTGCCGAGAATAGCTAAATCATTCACAGTTCTTTGATCATATAATATTGCAATTACAATGTTTTCCAGATTCTGCTCATTTTGCTTTGTATAGATTCATGCAAGTCTTTCCAGGTTTTTCTAAAAATCCTCCTCCTCCACATTTCTTATAGTATAAGTATCCCATCAATTACAATTATATGTTACAATTTCTTCAGCCATTCCCAGTTAACAGATATTCCCTTGATTTCCAATTTTTTGCCACCACAAAAAGAGCATCTATAAATATTTTTAATACAAGTAGGTCCTTCCCCCACCTTTTAATCTCTTTGGGATTACAGATTAGCAGTGGTACTGTGGATCAATGGATATGCACAATTCAAGAATTTTTTGAATCCTGATGGTCACAGAATATGTTAGGTTTTCTGACCAGCTTGGTCAATCAATGAACATTGCTTCAGTTCCTACTATATGCCAGGCTAAATGCTGAGGTCCTCCATAAATCTAATGAGCCCATCATGTGAACCTTTATCTATGTAATTGATGAAAAATGTTAAACAAATAAAAACACAGATCTCAACTCCTGACTACTAATCCCACTAAATAACTCCTGTCTCTTTGACATTGAAATCTTAATATTTACATTTTTTTTTTTGCTTTTGCTGAGGGAATTGGGGTTAAATGACTTGCCCAGGGTCACACAGCCAGGAAGTGTTAAGTGGCTGAGACTAGATTTGAATCCAGGTCCTCCTGACTTCAGGGCTGGAGCTCTATCCACTGAGCCACCTAGCTGCCCCTTAATGTTTACTTTTTTAATCAGTCATTTAGCAAGTTCTATATTCATCAGACTTACCTAGTTCACATCTCTCCACCTTTCCCATGAGATTATTATGAGATATTAGGCAAATGCTCTGCTTGCATCAAGGCAAATTGCCTTCCTAGCATTCCCCTGATCCAGTAGCTGAGTAACAACTCACGAAAGGCCAGAAGGCTCTTCTGGAATGCCCTGCCTTAATGAATTCATGCTCCCTCTTCATTTGTGATCACCAGTTCTCTTGCTAGATGGCTCACTAGTCATCACTTTAATGATTTCTTCCATAATTAAAGTCAGGATTTCATACTTAGAATTTCATAAACTCTGCTTTCTTTCCTTTTTGAAAATTGGGATGACATTAGCAAGTCTCTGCTTTTCTGCAGAACCTCTCTTGTTTTCCACAGCATTTCAAAAATCAATAACAATGACTCAGCAATCATCTCTGACCGTTCAGTACTCTGGGATGCAGTTCATTTGGACCAGGTAGTTTAAACTCACTGGGAGGCATCCAGGCAGCACAGTGGATAAAACACGGAGCAAATCCAGCATCCAACAGGTCCAAGCTCTGTGATCTTGGCCAAGTTACTTAATCACCTTCTACTTCAGTTTCCCCAATTGTAAAATGGAGATAACAATAGCACCTACCTCCTAGGGTTATTGTGAGGATCAAACGAGATAATTTTGATAAAATACTTAGTACCATGCCTAGAACATAAAAATGATAGCCATCAAGGGCATCTCAGTGGTCTTCAACTCTTGCCCTATTTATCTTGGGTATTCCCTCCTGTTAAAATTCTCAATTCTGCCCTTTTCACTCGCTGGTAAAGAAAACAGACTCAAAATAAGAAATAGACAGCTCTTTGATATCAGTCATCATCATCCCATTTCTTTCTTTCTTTTTTTTTTTCCTGAGTCTGGGGTTAAGTGACTTGCCTAGGGTCACACAGCTAAGAAGTGTTAAGTGTCTGAGACCAGATTTGAACTCGGGTCCTCCTGAATTCAGGGCTGGTGTTCTATCCACTGAGCCATCTAGCTGCCCCATCCCATTTATTTCAAGCAATGATCCTGGCCCACTTTCCCTCAGTGTAGCTTTCTAGAGATGGCTCAGGAATGATGGGTTTACCAAAGAAGTCTTATTGTAGGTAGCAACAACTCTTGTCTCTTGTGGCTTCATGGAGTGCTTTCCGCCTCCTTGGACCCTAGACAGAAATTCAGCACCAGAGACAGTGAATGCGGTACCTGGGGCAAGATCAGGGAGATGGGAGACCTCCTCAGAACACAGCCATTCCAGTACTAGGCTCTGTGCTAGGGGCTGAGATACAAAGAAAATGATGAAATAGCCCCTGCTTTCAATGATATTATATTCAAGGAGGACAAATATGTATAAATGAATATATACAAGATAAAGTCAGAGTAATTTTTTAAGGGATGAGGGGACGGCAATCCCCTGTAAATAGGGGCATAAAATACTTCATATTGAAGACAGAATTTGTACTGAGTTTTGAAGGGAACAAGAGATTCTCAGAGGCAGAGGAGAAAAGGAAGGCCTTTCAGTATATGGAAAAGCAAAGGCAGGAGGGAGAGGATGAAGTGTTGTGTTTGAGAAAACTAGACTGGTTGGATTGTAGAGCTCAGGAAAGGAAGTAATACATAACAGGATTGAAAAAGTTGGAGTCACATTGGAAAGGGCTTTCAATGCCAGAAAGAGTTTATATTTGATCCTCAAGGCAAATACAATTTATAGGAGGGAAAGAAAAAAGCATTTATTAAGGACTTACTGTGTGCCAGGTACTGTATTAAACTTTTACCAATGTTATCTCATTTGATTCTCACTAGAACCTTTCAAGGAAGGATTTATATTATCCCCATATTAGAGTTGAATAAACGTGTTAAATGGCCTGCCCAAGATCACACAACTAGTGTCTGAAATGGATTTGAACTCCACTCCTCCCTACACCATTGAGCTACCTCTAAAGCAGTAGGGGAGTGAAACCATTAGATTTGTGCTTGAGAAAAATCTCTTTGGCAGCTGTGGAGGATGAGTTGGAGCTAGGGAGATGTTTAGGAGGCTATTGAAAAAGGATGGTGGAGGTTCTGAAGGGTGATATTGGTGTGAACAGAGAGAAGAGAATAAATTACAGAAATATTGTTTAAGTAAGAAAACCAGATTTGGCAACTTTTTGGATATATGAGCTGAGGGAGAGTGAGGAGAGGATGATGTGAGGTTCAAAAACTGGGTGGCTAGAAAGAGGGTAGGAGGGAATAGGCATTTATATAGTGCCTACTTTGTGCCTTTTACTAATATCTTATTTGATTCTCAGAACAATCCTAAGAGGTAGGTATTATTATTCTAATTTTACAATTAGAGAAACTGAGGCAGAAAGAGGGTGACTTTGTCCAGAGTCATATAACTAGTAAGTTTCTGAGGTGGGATATGAACTCAGCTCAGTGCTTTGTCCAACGCACCACTAGCCATATGAGAAAAATAGAGAAATTTGAAAGTAGGATGAATTTTGGGGAAAGATAATGTGTTCTGCTTTGGTTATGTCAACATGAGATGCTGATGGAATTTTTTGGCTATTGTTCAGTCATTTTGATCATGTATGACTCTTCATGACGCCATTTGGAGTTTTCGTGGCAAAGACACTTGACAGGTTTGCCATTTTCTTATCCAGCTAATTTGACAGATGAGGAAACTGAGGCAAACAGGGTTAAGTGACTTGGCCAAAGTCACACAACTAGTAAAAATCGGAGGTCAGATTTGAATTAAGGAAGATAATCCTCCAGACTCCAGGTCTGGCACTCTATCCACTGAATCACCTAGCTGCTGATGGGATATCTGATTTGGGGAAGCACATGATATGAATAGGTCCCTTTCTGGAGATCATAGGCTCTGGCCTCTGACTAAAGATCATACAGGATACAGAGGCTCCTGATCCCCATCACAAAAATGTTGCTCCAAAAAGGAGCAGCCATTCCTCCCTGCTCCCCAGGTGAGGTTTTTCTCTATCTTATCTGCTCCATCCCCTGAGGTAAACCTCCCCAAGTGCAACTTTCCTGTATCTTGGGGACTATGGACCCAAATTCTTCTTCCATGAAACCTTGAGCTTTATTTGTATGACCCAGGAGATCCCCTTCCCCAAGGGCTCTTCTCTAAACTCACCCAGTGCCAGGATTCATCCTGGGCAGCCAGATTCCTAAAGAACTGTCATGCTTCTTTCTTTCATATTTTTCTCCATTTCATTTTATCCCACCCCAAAGCTTGGGGATGGCTTGATCTTCTCATGGGATTAATAGGGTTTCTTCAAAAAGAGAAAACCTCTTTCTCCATATATTTGGAAAGGGATGGGTGGATGGAGGAGCACACATATGGAACATTACATACAACAGATTTTTTTAATATATTGATTGTTTTTTTTGGAAACATTTTTCTTTAAAAACTATTATAAAGATACAATAAAAATAAGTAAGATATGATTTTTTGAGAAGGGAAGAAGAATACAAGGGGAAATTGTAAATGTTATAAAAACAAAAGATATCTATAAAATGTATTTATAAATAGTGGGGTCTTTTCTAGAAAAGGCATAAAATGTACCCAGCTCTATAAGAATTTATCTCAACTATAAAAGAAATGCTTAAGGGGGCAGCTAGGTGGCACAGTAGATAGAGCACCAGGCCTGAATTCAGGAGGACCCGAGTTCAAATCTGATCTCAGACACTTAATACTTCCTAGCTGTGGGACCCTGGGCAAGTCACTTAACCCCAGCCTCAAAAAAAAAAAAAAAAAAAAAAAAAAAGAAAGAAAAAAAAAAAAAAGAAATGCTTAAAATACAAAAGGCTCATAAGCACACATTTACAAATACTTGACACATCAAACAATAATGCATCACATCTATTATAGCCTCCCATAAAGATAAAGACTCTTTGTGGAACTGCTGGACAGATATTTCCTGTTCATCATTAATCAGCACAACTGCTAAGATCCAGTTCTTCTGGCCAGCCACTGCTGCTTAGTTCCTTCAGGTTCAGATGCTCCTGTGGGTGGTTATATTCTCCAAAAAGCAGCATTGTTTCAGAAAGTACCTCCTACTGAGCAGCTGACACAGACTCCATACCCAGACCCCAGGAACCCTCACAGAGATGAAGTCGTCATCCAGGCTGGAAATGTCCATTTCTAAATCTTGCTGGGTACTGCTCAAAAATAAGTGTTCAAGGAAGAAACACAAAAGTAGCAAAAAACCAGCCAGGAACTCAGATTTACTTAGGTAAAAACAAGCCTTTCCTGAAAAGGTTTCAAAGCCTGCCACTGATTCAGTGGATGAGATCAGATACAATCCTTCTGCCTCATTAATACTCCCTGACCCCAAACCCTAAGGAATAGGCTGAAAGAGGGAATGGGAAACAAAGGGTAATGTGATGGAGCAGAAAGGTGATCACATCTCTTGACCCAGGGATATTGGCAGTACACATCTATAGAAGAGGTCCAACTCCGAGGTCTCCCTTCAGTGATAGGACCACTAGAGTCTTTGAGAACCAAATGAGGGAACAGAGGTAGTCAGGCTGTGAATGAAAGGGCTAGTGTCAGTTTGGGAGTAGCAGATGGAAGGAACTGTGCCCCTCAGAATCAAGTGGCTTGGGCCAATCCCTTATTACTCCTTCCTAGTTGCTCTCTGCAAAAAGAAAAACCACAGGAGGAGTCCAAGAAATAAGTCCCAGGCCTGACACTTCAAATATTCAAACATCTGTTTGAGCAAGCTCTCTGCCAAAACCAGAGTCACTAACAATTTCTTGATTTGCCTTAATGAGAATTTTACCCTTCAAAAGGTGGAGGAACCAAAAGGGGAAATTCTATTCTGGACTAATTCTTCCTAAAAGGTAGAGAGGGGTTTCAAAAAGGGAAAATTATGGAAATAAAGATAATGGACTCAACTCTCATTTTGCTTCACTTATTTTCTGCTAAAGAGAATGACCACTTATCTTCGAATTTATCTCATAGAAAAGGAAGAAGGACAGACAGAAGCTAACATACTTCAGATTGTGGAAGAGTACTTCTTAAAGGAGTTCGAGAAAGGAGAGGGGTCATTTAGAACTGGAAGTCCCATTCTGTTTTGGATCTCAAAACAGATTCCATTTTCTCTCTCTTCCTCCCAAACTAATCCCTCTCCAGAACTTTTCTGTTTTTACCGAGGGCAGTTCAAAACTTCGGTATCATCATTTTCTCTCCCCCCATATATAGCCATTACATTACTAAAGCTTATTTCTATCTTTGCATCTCTCACAAGAAATACTATCTCCCTGCTCAAACTATCACTCCCCTAAGTCAAGCCTTCAATAACCTTTTCTTTTTTTTTATTACAGCTTTTTATTTACCAGATATATGCATGGGTAATTTTACAGCATTGACCATTGCCAAACCTTTTGTTCCAACTTTTCCCCTCCTTCCCCCCATCTCCTTCCCCCAGGTGGCAGGTTGACCAGTATGTTAGAGTATAAATTAACTACAATATATGTATACATGTCCAAACAGTTATCTTAAGGTACAAAAAGAATCAGACTTTGAAATAGTACACCATTAGCCTGTGAAGGAAATCCAAAATGCAGGTGGACAAAAATAGAGGGTCAATAACCTTTTTCTTACCTGGAGTGTGGTCTCCCTGCTTTAGGTCTCTCCCTTCCAGTTTACCCTCCACAAGCCACCAAAACAATTTTCCTGAAGGGGAGTTCTGATCAAGTCAGACACCCGACCTTACCCCACCCTTCAATAAACCTCTAGGTTTATTATTTAAACCTCCCTAAAGCCTCTAGGATCAAATACAAATCCTCTATTTACAGTCTGATCCCAACCTCCTTTCTAGACTTAATATACACTACTCCCTTCCAAGCAGTCTATATTCCAGTCATATTACCTCCTAGCTATTACTTACACATGAATCCATCATCTCCCACTTCTGTTCCTTAGCATTAGCTGTCTGATTTGTTTGAAATACTCTCCCTCTCCTAATCCCAGGCTTAAGACTTGACAGAAAAGCCATCTTTTGACTGAGTTTTCCTAGTCTCCCTAACTGCTGGTGCCTTTCTCACATGGTTACCTTGCAACCTTATTATATATATGCACCTATTTACCACCGCCACTACAACCATCAAAATATTATATGTGTATAGTTATTAACATGGTGTTTCTCCATCAGAATGTAAGCTCTGGGAGGATAAGGACCCTGCTTTTGTCTTCCTCTGTATCCCCGGTATAATGTCTGTGACAGAATAAGCACTTAAATGCTTGTTAACTTGTTAACTTGACTGAAAAGGGATAGACAGCTCTCAAGAAGGAAATTGTGAAAATGCAAATAGAAACAGATCTGATGATGTTGAAAAGAGAGTTGCTTGAAGAGATGAACATTCTGGAGAATTCACTAAGAATTAAAAAAAATAGAAACTAAGATTGATCAACTAAGAAATTTGTGGAATATAGAAGCAAGAGGTCATGGATGATAGATATAAAAGCATGACATGAGTCCTATATGAATAGTTTCAGGAATATTAGATCTTAGAATGAGTTGATTATCAAGAAAGGTTAAGAATAATCTCTCCTCTGCCTGTCAATTGTCTATACTGGGGAAAAGAGGAGTATCAAAAAAGGGATAGAATTGCTTTTCAGGATGAGTGAGATAGTAACCAACTGGATTCTGGGTTTTGCTGGGGGGGGTTTCCACTCAGGAGAATGACATATGGATAGAAAAGAGCCAACCAAAATAGGCTAATATAGGGAGTTGAGATCCAAGATAAAAAGGAGAGTGTAAGAAATCACTTAGTTGTCTTGTTGAATCCAAGAGCTGAAACAAACTACATCCCAGGACAATGAAAGCACAGGCAGGTGTGATTTCTGAGCCACAGGCAGGCCTAAGTTGAAAGATGATACAGAATGAGAGAGGTAATAGAACAGTAGTGATGTGTCCCAAGTGTGGTCCCAGGAATCCTGGGGGGATGTCTTTGAAACCCTTTCATAGGGTCTACCAATTCAAAATTAACTTTTATTTCTTTTTTTAAATAACTTTATTTTCTTTTTTTTTAATTTTTTATTTTATTTTATAATTATAACATTTTTTGACAGTACATATGCATGGGTAATTTTTTACAACATTATCCCTTGCACTTACTTCTATTCAGATTTTTCCCCTTCCTCCCCCAACCCCCTCCCCCAGATGGCAAGCAGTCTTATATATGTTAAATATATTACAGTATAATTTAGATACAATATATGTGTGTAGAACCGAATTTTTTGTTGCACAGGAAGAATTGGATTCAGAAGGTAAAAATAACAGTTTACATTCATTTCCCAGTGTTCCTTTTCTGGATGTAGCTGGTTCTGTCCATCATTATTCAATTGGAATTGGATTAGCTCTTCTCTATGTTGAAGAAATCCACTTCCATCAGCATACATCCTCGTACAGTATCATTGTTGAAGTGTATAATGATCTTCTGGTTCTGCTCGTTTCACTCAGCATCAGTTGATGTAAGTCTCTCCAAGCCTCTGTGTATTTCTCCTGTTGGTCATTTCTTATAGAACAATAATATTCCATAACATTCATATACCATAATTTACCCAACCATTCTCCAATTGATGACATCCATTCATCTTCCAGCTTCTAGCCACTATGAAAAGGGCTGCCACAAACATTTTGGCACATACAGGACCCTTTCCTTCTCTAGTAGTTCCTTGGGGTATAAGCCCAGTAGTAGTATGGCTGGGTCAAAGGGTATGCACATTTTGATAACTTTTTGGGCATAATTCCAGATTGCTCTCCAGAATGGTTGGATTCTTTCACAACTCCACCAACAATGCATCAGTGTCCCAGTAATAACTTTATTTTCAAAATACATGCAAAGATAGTTTTCAGCATTCACTCTTGTAGAACCTTGGAACCTAATTCCAAATTTTTCTCCATCCCCTTCCCTAGACAGCAAGTAATTTAATTCAATACATATTTCCATATTTAGTTTTTATTTCTTACATGATAAATGTAACCCACATAAACAAAAACTCTTTGGACAGTTCAATAATTTTAAATTTATTTAATAATTAGCAAATTTATTTTTATTTTTAATTTCACAATGAATAATTTTTAGTGCTTTAAAGATACTGAAAACAAAAGTTTGAGAACTACTGTGATAGATGACTGGAAAAAGGCAAATACCCCAATTTTCAAAAGAGAAAGAGAATGGAGTCAGATGAGCTTAGGCAGATAAATGTCAATTTCTGGCAAAATTTTAGGCTATGTTATCAGAGGAATGATTAGTGGACACTAGAAAAGGAAGCAGTGATTAAAATCAGCAATCATGGTTTCATCAAGTACAGGTTACTAATGAATGTATCAGTGAGTGATCAAAAAACCATCTATTAAAAATATACTATGTACAAAGCACTGAGCTAAGTATTAGAGATACATTCTAATCAAGGCTGAGAATATCTTTCAGGGGGAAGTCTAATGGAAAAGTCCGGTGCTAGGACATATACTAAGGGTGCAGTAGCAAAGCATTTTCTCTACTGTGATTTCTATTGATAAAAGGATGTTTATTTCTGTTAATATACCATTTGACTGAGTCAAGGACTTTGACAGTGAAAACTTCCTGGACCTTCTGTACCCTTACAGAAGTAATTTCCAGACATCTCAAATTGGGAATTTGTTTTTTGGAATGAAGGACTGTTGATCTGGAAAGTGCTGTCACCTTCAAGTGCCAACTAATTCAAATCACCTAATAGTTAAGTGAGGAAGATGGATCCCCTTTTCCATAGTGTGTCCCCTCAATGATGACTATAGTTCTAGTCTGAAAGCAAGGGGACACAACTATTCCTAAGACTTTGGATTCAGGTTCTTGGGCTATCTCCAGAAGGGAGCTGGTGATGGTGATTGATTTAATTAGAAAAAGGAAAGAAAAAACCAAAATACCAGCATCAAAACTGAAAAGGGTGAATTTACCACCAATGAAAAAGAAATTAAAGCAATAATTCAGAGCTATTTTGCCCAATGTATGCCACTAAATGTGACAATTTAATCAAAATAGATGAATATTTACAAAAATATAAATTTCCCAGATTGATGGAAGAGGAAATAAATTACTTAAATAGTCCCATTTTAGAAAAAGAAATTGAACAAGCCATCAATGAACTCCCTGAGAAAAAACCTCTAGGGCCAGATGGTTTTACAAATGAATTCTACCAAACATTTAAAGAACAATTAATTCCAATACTATGCAAACTATTTGGAAAAATAGGTAAAGAAGGGGACCTGCCAAACTCCTTCTATGACACAAATATGGTACTAATACCTAAACCAGGAAGAGCCAAAACAGAGAAAGAAAATTACAGACCAATCTCCCTAATGAAAATCAATGCGAAAATTTTTAAAAATATATTAGCAAAGGATGACAAGTTATCAGCAGAATAATACATTATAACCAAGTGGGATTTATACCAAGAATACAAGGTTGGTTCAATATCAGGAAAACTATTGCCATAATTGACCACATCAACAACAAAACCAATAAAAATCATATGATAATCTCAATAAATGCAGAAAAAGCTTTTGCCAAAAAGGGTGAATGTTGAAAACTATTATTAAAAAAAAAAAAGATACTTCATCTCCTAATTCCAATCAGGCATTTTCAAGGCTGCCTCCCATGTCTAGAATACTTTTTTTCTCCTCCTGACTTTTGTGACCTGGAGAGACTTACATGAACTGATGCTGGGTGAAATGAGCAGAACCAGGAGATCATTGTACACAATAACATCAATATTATATGACGATCAATTCTGATGATTGATGCCAGTTCCAATGATCTTGTGATGAAGAGAGCCATCTACATCCAGCAGGAGGACTGTGGGAACTGAGTGTGGATCACAACATAACATTCTCACCCTTTTTGTTATTGTTCACTTGCATTTTGTTTTCTTGCTCATTTACTTTCTTTTTTTTAATCTGATTTCTCTTGTACAGCAAGAGAATTGTATAAATATGTTTATGCATATTGGATTTAACATATATTTTAACATGTTTAACATATATTGAATTGCTTGTTCTAAGGGGAAGGAGGAGAAAATTGAAACACAAGGCTATGCAAGGGTCAGTGTTGTCAATTATCTACGCATATATTTTGAAAATAAAAAACTTTAGCAAAAAAAAGAAATAAAGAGAAAGGGAAGATTAAAAAGAAAAAAGAAAAAAAGAACATCTGGGCTTCCATAAGGGAGTTTGGAGTAGATCATCTGGAGCTAGGGCATCTATTGTTACCATCATGAGACCCCATGAGGAAAGGACAGAAAGTTCTACCAGAGTTGTACTTTAGTTTCTGTGCTGGGGGAACAAACTGATCAGTGAAACAGAACCAGGGGAGAATAGATCCTGAATGTCAAGATTGCCAACTACCAGGAATTCTCCTTGTGAATTGAGGGAAGGGCTCAAGGAGATTGATCTTTCATACTTTCCTGTTTTCTTTTAAGATTCATTGTGGATTATTTAGAAGACAAAGGTACACGTAATCAGGACCCAAAGACCTAGAAGGGCAACAGAGAGGAGTTTTCAGACCCAAGCAGTGAGAATTAGTCCGTATTGCTTAGAGTCACACACAAAAAGTATGAAAGGATGGGAAAAGAAACAGGTTGAGTACCATTTGATGGTCAGCAGGGATGCCGCCTTTTAGGAAGTCTACTCCAATAAGGAACTGACAAAGATATCTTGTTCATCAGCTTCAAGTAGTGCCATCTGGTGGATGATTCAGATATTTTACTCCCTTGCTGGATAACTCCAGCAGTTACTTACTGCTTTGCCATAAACTTAGGTAAAGAGAGAGGCAATGTATCAGGTTTCACATATAGTTTGCCTTATTTTGCAAAGTATTTGAAAAAGTCACTCTTCCTATTCTTGTGGAAAATGTGTGTTAGATGAGAAAGATATTATCAGTGCACAGTAATTCTGGGAGGTAGATGAGATTATTATCTACATTTTTACAGTTGAAGAAAATGAGACAATCAGAAATTTGTGAAATGGCTTACCCAGGGTTACCTAGCTAGTAAGTGGCAGAGGCTGGACTTGAATTCAGGTCTTTCTGACTCCAGCTTCAACACCCTATCCACTGAGTCACCAATATGACAGCCAAGAAAGTTAATACAATATTAAACTTAGGTTACATTAAGAGACACATTCCATTAAGGGATAAAGATGTGACAATTCCATTTTTTCTGCCCACCTGGTCAGATCACATCTGGAGGTCCAATTGTGATCAATTCTAGGAGCTGTGCTTTTGGCTATAAATCAATACTCTGGAGAGTGCCCAGAGAAAAGTAATCAGGATGGTGAAAAATCTCTGCATCAAGCTACCAGTTTCTTGTAGAAACTAAGAAATTTTGTGCCATTAAAGAGAAAATTCAAGGACGACAGATGTGCCATGTTGGATGTTTGAAGGGCTGCCTTATGGAAGAGTGAATGAACTCAATCTCATTGGCCATTAGCATAGAGCTCAGAGTAATAAGTGAAAGCAGCAAAGATGCTAATTTAAATTTGAGGAAAGAAAGAGCTACTACTGACCACCAGAGATATTCCAGAATGGGACAGACTCCTTCCAGAGATCAGAGGCTGCTCTTCAGTGGGTATCTTCAAACAAAAGCTGGATGATTGCTTCTTGTTGAGGAGATTCTTGTTCAGAGCTAGGTTGGCCCAGAAGGCCCCTGAGTACCTCCCTTTCATTCTTAAATCCATAGTTCTGGGGTCCCCAGATAGTTATTCCATGGACTCTGTCCTTGCCATGCACACCTCTGCCATCCCATACTTTTCCCACTGAGTTTTTTTTTTTTTTTTTTTTGGTTGTTTTTTTTTTTTTTTTTTTTTAGCCTGAGGCTGGGTTTAAATGACTTGCCCAGGGTCACACAGCTAGGAAGTGTTAAGTGTCTGAGACCAGATTTGAACTCGGATCCTCCTGAATTCAGGGCTGGTGCTCTACTCACTGTGCCACCTAGCTGCCCCCCCCCACTGAGTTTTTTAATCCAAGGGTAAGACAAGATATGTTTGTCCTTATTAAATTGCCTTTTATTAAACTCAGCCCAGTGTTCTAGTCTGTTGAGCTTTTTTTGGATCCTGACTATCTTCCAACATGTTGGCTATCACTCCCACTTATAATGTCATCTCAAATTTGATAAGCATACTGTCTTTGCCTTTGCATACTTACTCAAACACTCCCTGTTTTTCCTCCCTCTTCTCTCTCTGTCTCTCCCTTTCTCTCTCCTCTTTCCCTGTAATTCTTTCTCCTTCTCCTGCTTCCCTCCCTCCTTCCTTTCTCTTCCTCTCTTTGTCTTGTTCTTTCTCTCTTCTCCCTCTTCTTCACTTTTTTTTATTTTTATCTTTCTTTTTCCCTTTTTCTCTCCCTGTTTTTCTGTCTGTCTCTCTGTCCTCTATCTCTTCCTTAGTTTCTTGGCTTTTTCTAAATGTCTGCCTCTGTCACAGACAGGTAGTCTATCTCTGGCTCTCTACCTCTTTGTCTCTCTCTCTGTCCCTCTGTGTGTGTGTCTCTCTCTCTCTCTCTCTCTCTCTCTCTCTCTCTCTCTCTCTCTCTCTCTCTCTCTCTCTCTCTCCTCCCGTCTCTCCCTCTCTATTCTGTCTCTGTCTGTTTCTGTCCTCTCAGCACCAAAACTAGAGGGCTTAGTCAGGACTGGCAACACCTAATTCAGTCCTGATTAATGTAATAGACCAGATATAAGGCCTCAGGACTAACTTACAGAGACAAGATTTAAATCCAGGTTTTCCTAAAAGTCCAGTCTTTTTTACTCTCTAAGCTCTGCTGCTTAGATTTTTACTCAAAATAAAAAAGACTTTTCTTATTCTCCGAGCAGCCTCCCTGCTGCTTCAGTCTCACAAGACCTTTCATGCCCTGCAGGCTTAACCCTTTCAAGTATGTCTGCCCTCAGGCTTCTGCTGCTGTGATTGATGAGGGCCTCCAGGGGCCTGGTACTTCTGGATAGCCCAGGGATGCTTCCTTCATTTACTATCTGGCCATTTTTTCATTAGCTGTCATCCGCCCCAAGCATACCCTCAGCCAAAGCACCTTCCTTCCCTTTCAGTTTTGTAATAAAACCCAATCAATACTGACACTGATACTGGACAAAAATGCCTAGTATAGGGCCTGGCACACAGTAAGCGCTTAATAAATGTGTGTTGATTTAACTTAAACCGTAAGCCAATTTCCTGCTCTGTGGTTCCAGTATCCATCCTTCTCTGTCATTTTCTAGACCAGAATCTCTCAGACATTTATTGTCTCCTCCCATTAGTGTACATGTTTCTTGAGTGCAGGATGCCTTCTGCCTTTGAATTTGTATTCCCCAAAGCTTAGTACAGTATTTGGCACATGGTGAGAGCTTAATAAATGTTTGTTTGATTTCAGTCATTTGCTGTCCTGAGAACAAGAACTGACTGGCTCCAGAAGAAGCTCTCTGGTGTTCCAGGTATCCATACAGAGGTGAGAGAGGTCTTTGTGTGGCTTGAGATTGAAAGGCCTCCTGCACTGGAAGAGTCTGAACTGGAAAGGAGCTTTTGTGGGCTTCCCACACTTCCTATCAGAAGGACATTCAAACGTGCTTTGGAAACCTTAAAGTAGCATAAAACTGCTAATTCTAATAATAACTATTATTATTATTATTATTATTATTATTATTATTATTATTATTACCAATTTTGGTTTTGGAATCAGAAGGCCTGAGTTGCAATCCAGTCTCTGCTATTTAGAATATTTGTGATCTTGTCCCTCCTGATCTCTGAGAGCCTTAGGAGCAAATGAAAGCCATGGGAGCAAAATAAATAAAGCAAAAAGTTTGAAGTAGATGGTCTCTAAAGTCCAAATCCTGTGTCTGAGAGGCAGAGGCAGAAACAAAGATATTCTGGGGGGAAACTGAAGGAAAGCTGGGGGTATAGGGCACAATTTGCTGAACTTGGAGTCAGGAAAAACACCTGAGTTCAAACCTTGCCTCAAATGCTTACTGGTCATGTCATCTCTAGAGCAAGAATCTGAAGATTTCTGAATCTCAGTCTAGTCATCTGTGAAATGGGGTGAATAAGTGCCTAACAGGATTGTTGTGATGGTCCAATAAGATAAACTGAGAGCTATTAACTTTCTTTTTAAAACATTTTATTTGATATTTTCCCCAGTTACATTTAAAACAATTTTTTATAATTGTTTTTGAAATCTTTGAGTTCCAGATTCTCTCCCTTAATCCCCTCCCCTAATTAAGAAACCACATGGGAAGTTGTGCAAAACATTTCCATAAAAGTCATGTTGTGAAAGAAAACCTATCTCCCATTCTAATAGAAAACCCCCCTCAAGAAAAATAAAGTTAAAAGAAGAGAGACAGAGACAAAGACAGAGAGAGACAGAGAGACAGAAAGAGACACAGAGACAGAGAAGGAGGAAGAAGAAGGGAGAGGGAAGGAGAAGAAGGGACAGGGAAAGAGAGAAAAGGAGAGGAAGAGGGAGAAAGCATGCTTCAATCTGTATTCAGTTCCTTCTCTGGGTATGGATAGGATTTTTCATCATGTCTTTCAGAGTAATCGTGGATCATTGTACTGCTGAGAATGAGCTATTTACTTTCAATAAGAAGATGCAAAAACAGCCTGAACGTCTATGGTCAGGGTTCCCCAAACCACACCCAAAGATCTGAGAGGTGCTGAGAGATGCTTTAATGGATAGCAGGAAAACATAAGTCTGTATAAGAATTTTTTATTAATTTCCTTTCCACTTATTTTTATTATTTTATTTATTATCTAAAAGGTTATTGAGATCCTTCTCTGTGCCAGGCACTGTGCTAAGACACTGCCTTTTTACAAATATTTCATTTGATCCTCACAACAACAACAATAATAGTTAGCATTGCATGGCACCTACTACGTGTCAAGCCTTGTGCTAAGCATTTAAAAAATATTTCATTTGATCTTTACAACAATCTTGGAAAATAGGTGCTATTGTTATCCTAATTTTATAGTTGAGGAAACTGAGGTAAATAGAAATTAAGTGATTTCTTTAAGGTCACACAGCTAGTGAATGATTGAGGCTGTACAATGCAGCCAAAAAGTTAATTTGATTTTGGGCTTCATTAAGAGAAGCACAGCTTCCAGGAATAAGGAGATGATTGCTGTACTCTGCCCTGCTCAGACCACATTTAGAGCATTATGTTTGGTTCTGGGGAATCACAGTTAGGAAGGACATTCATAAGCTGGAAATCCCTCCAAGGAAGACAACCAGGTTGGTCAAGGTCCTCTAGGTATTGCTGTATGAAGATGACTTGAAGGAACTAGAGGAGAAAAAATTCAGGAGGAACAGGAAAGCTGTCTTCAGGCATCAGAAGCACCATCCAGGGAGTTCTCTGAGCTCTTATAGGAAAGATATTTGATCCTACTTATTCCTATGCTCTTTATCTCCTTACCTTTGTTTGGAATATTTCCCTTCCCCCCCATGCCTCTCCCTCAACTTCTGCTTTTTTAGAATCCCTGGCTTCCTTTAAAATTCAGTTTAACCTGGGAAGATTTATACCAACAGATGCAAAGTGAACAGGACCAGCATGACACTCTACATAGTAATAGTAACATTGTATGATGATCAACTGTGCAAAATTTAGCTATTCTCAGCAATACAATGATCCCAGTCAATCCCAAAATGATAAAACATACTATGTCCTGAGAAACAACTGATAATGTTTGAATACAGACTAAAGCATGCAATTTTCACTTTTTTCTTTCATTCTTTTTCTTTTACTTGAGTGTACTTGTACAAAATAACCAAGATAGAAATATTTTACATGAATGCACATGTATAAGCTATATCTGATTACTTACCATTTGGGAGGGGGAGGGATAGAATTTGAAACTCAAAATTAAAAAAAAACTTTAAAAATTTTGTTTTAACGTGTAATTGATGGAGAAAATAAAATATTATATTCCTATTTTTTTTAAAGACTCAGTTTAAGAGTCACCTCCTGCAGATCTTTCCTATTGCTGTAGCTGCTCATGCCTGCTTCCTTAAGTCTACCTTTTATTCTACTCTGTATATATTGGGTATGAATGTAACCTCCTTGTTGCTGTTGGTTCGGTTCAATCATGTCTGACTGTGATTCCACATGTGCAGTTTTCTTGGCAAAGATACTGGAGTAGTTTGCTGTTTCCTTATCCTATTTTAAGAGGAGGAAACTGAGGCAAACAGGATTACGTAACTTGCCCAGAGTTATACAACTAGTAAGAGGTCAGATTTGAACAAAGATGAGACTTCCTGATCCCAAGTTCAATGCTCTATTCATTTAACCACCTATCTACTTAGTACCTTTGGCATTGTAATCCTAGCACCTAATACAGTGCTATATTAGCTTAATAAGAACTTGTTAGCTAAGTCATTGTGGAACCTTTGGCAAGTCATTAAAGATAAATCTTCCAGATTCCCAAGGCCAGTACTCTAGGACCCTGCTACCTAGCTGCCCTCATCCCCCTCTCAAAATCAAGGGCTATTTATGCTTTTTGTTGCTATTATTTCCCAGGACTTAGCAAAGGCATGGTAGTTTTCAAGAACAAAAGATAAATAACAGCATTTGTGAGTAGCAGTTGCCCATTAAGGACCAGGCAATAGGTCTGTCTCCCTCCCTCCCTCTTTCCTTCCTTCTCTCCCCCCCTCCTTCCCTTCTTCCCTGTCTCCCTCTCTCCTTCCTTCCTTCCCTCTTATGTAGGGAACCTCAATACTGTCCTGAGTTGGGGGGGACCATGAGGTAAACATTTGAGAACTTCTTGAAGGGGAGAAACTCCTTGAACTCTCCCCTGAGAAAAACCCACCCTAGGGAATCAAGATAAGTGATTTCATTCTGTTATCCTGGTGGGACTAGCTGAGTCCAGGACCATTCCTATTTAGCCCAGTTGGAGATCGAGATTTCTATTCACTTCTATTGAGTTCCTCCTAATATCCTCTTTGCCTTTTCCCTTCATTTCCTGACACTGAGCTCCCATCTCTACCCTTGCCAGAGGGAACTTAAAATCCTTCCCACTCTCTAACCTGCTGTCTAAGTGATGGGCTGCTTCTGAAGGGCAAATACTCCAGTACATCCTAAGGATCTCTGCAGCTGAAGCTTCCTATATCTGCCCTCTCCTGTGTGTATTCTCTTCTACTGTTAGAATGTGAGTTCCTTGAGAGCAAGAGCTGCATCCTGAATTTGTAAAGTCCTGTAATTTAGTAAGTCCTGTATTTGTTCTGAATTTAGTAAATGGTAAGTACTTAATAAGAGCTTTTTTGTTCATTCATCAGAGAAATGCACACACCTGGGTGCTTCCTGAGCAACTGGAAAATTTCTGAGAAGATTTCAATCTGATTTCAACTCAAACTGCACTTAGCCCCTAGATAAAGTTTCAAATTATAAAAAGGGGCAGCTTGGGGCACTTTCTTGCAGAGGCCAAAAGCAGGACATGCCATGCCAAGAAAGCTCTCTCTCTCTCCTTGGCATTGGCTTCCTTTGAGGACCCTCTGCCTGCTGAGAAGGCATTCTCTTTTCAGCGTTAACCCTCTTTATCTCTCTCACCTATTTCCCTAATAGGACCACACCCCTCTTTACCTCTCTGTCTGGATTTCTCTGCTAGTAACTTTATTTCTCTCTGCCAGGACTCCTCTGCTAGACCTTTACTTCTCTATTGAGACCTTGCCATTAAGGAAGTCAGCCTCCTAGCAAAAGCTGACTTCCCAGTGCCAATAAACTTCTTTTTACCAGTCTAACTTTTGGGGTTTGTAAATTCATTTACAAAGGACCTGCACTGACCAGAGGGGGGGTTCCCACAACTCTTTCTCCTGCGCTGAATGTCATCACCTCCCTCCTTCACTCCTTCCCTTTCTCCCTCTCTTGACCTCCCTTCCTGCCACTCTCCCTCCTTCCTTTGCTAGATTTCTTTCTTAAGAAAATATCTTAAACCCAAATCACTCAATGAATATAAATAGCAGTTGTTGCTGTTTTAACCAGAAACCATGTGAGGGTCTTCCCCTCTCAGACTGATTCCTTTTTTTTTAACTTCATTAAAAAAAAACCATGCTTTGTTTCATTTCTTTTTTGCCTAGCCTTCATCATTGAATGGGCAGTTGCCTCAGTCAAACTGGTATCTGTAAAAAAAAAAAAAAGACTTTAGATTAAAAAGACCAAGGTTTCCCATTGTATTCAGGGCCATTTCTAGCCACTGGACCCAGATGGCTCTGGAGGAAAAAGTGAGGCTGGTGATTTTGCACAGCCCTCCCTCACTCAAATCCAATTCATTTGCAAGTCATGGCATCATCTCCCTGATGTCATGGTCCTCTTTGAGAAGGAAGGACAAACAACAAAAATGTCTGGCATATTACACATACTTAATAAACATTTGTTGATTGTCTGCTTGTGTAATTGAACTGATGAATATATTTTTCCATGAAGAATATGGATGTAACTCTTGGCACTTTGTTGAGGTTGCAGAGAAAGGCTCGTTATTGAGTTTCAGTGACCAGCAATAGCCCCAAGTTTATTAGTTGACTGGGACTTGGGAAGATAAACTATGAGGAAGTAGTCTATAAAATAGGCAAAATAAACTGCTTTTGTCTGTTTTTTTTTTCTTTTTCACTTTTTTTCTTGATCGGCCTACAGCAGAATGTACCTGTATTCTGAAGTGGTGGGGGGTGGTAGAAGAAGAAAAGCTTGTGTATAGTTTCTTCCCATCCTTCACCCCACTAAAACTGGCTGTTTTGGGAGAAAATGGGACTTACATGGGCTTCCCCACAGCTTTCTTAACTACTTTAAGGTACATAATAGGTAATTTAAAATGCCTTTTGGCTCTACTTGAAAAACTGAAGAGTTTTCTAGCCTAAGAGAGGTCAGCATCTGAGGCAATGATGGACTTTCTGAAGCAAAACATGACCCTTAAATGTTTCCTTTCTTTGTTGCATGAGGAAGTTCATGGACAAAGTTTCTGAATCTTTTTTTGAATAGAGTTTAGAATAGATAACATCTGAAATCCAAATCCCTATAGGAGGGAAAATGTCAATTTTCTAGACAGCATGATCTCAGAATATAATCTTCTGGTAGAGAAGAGAGACATCTTGAGCAGCTCTAACTGTAGGGATTGCCTTGAGATTTACTAGAAGTTCAAGAACTGGGGTTCATATCTTGTAGAAAAGGAGATTTCCTGAACATTATTATTCCCTATGTGACCCCTATGAATAGAGAGCAATGTGAAGGAAGGAGAAAGCAATTTACATAATATTCTCTACTGTGTGACTGGAAGTCAGTAGACTTATATCACCTCCTGTTATTATAATGAATTATTTGGAAAGCAAAGGTCTGATGAGAAAGAAATTGCCCTCCTACTGGCTCCAAAATATATTTACTTTCTTGAGAGAGTTTAAAAACAGGAGTCACTAGTAGTCTAGGAGGTACTATGCAAGACTCTGTAAAAGAGGTAGGGATTCACATATTTGTCATAGTATAATAACCCATGGCAACTATGAGTTGAGTTCCTTCTAAAGAGAACTACTGGGAATGTTTTGTGTATTTTTGTATCATTCATGAGTTCTGGTGTATCCTTTGCCGCTTCTGTGTTTTCTGTAGGATAAAATAAAAGCTATCCTATAGTTGATATATATTTGTTACCTCTAGTGCTCCTATAACACACCTGGAGACTTTGTGTTAAAGAAAAAAATATATTAACTCAGATAATGTACTTTGTGATCTATGCTATTCTGTCAGAAACAGTATTTTTTAATTTATAATTAAACTATATCCAAACCACTTTTAGCTTGAAGAAAGAACGAGATGGCCAAACTGGTATGGTCTTCCACGCCTTCTGACATGACTGCCCCAGTAATATTTAAAGCAACATTTATAGGAATATTAAATAACAAAAGATCATAATATGTTTTTTAAAGTTTATATTAATAATCTAGAAGAATAATCATGCAGTTCCTTCCAGGACCATTCTTAATAGTTCCTTCTTGTAATCAAGAATTGATTGAATTTCAGAAGAGAAGGTACAGTCCCCAAGTGGGTCATGACACCAATTACTTCAGGTGAGTGGGAAGGCAAGGATCTAGGCAAGATTTAAGTTTGGTTATCATCTTTACTCCATTTCAAAGAAAGTTTCTAGCTTTTGTTCTTCCCACAGTCAAAAAATTTGGTTTGGAGAAATAACATTTCTCAATATTTCTATAGAAGCTAAACTATATTGGGAAATTTTCTCAGAGTAAATTCTATAGGGAGCTATGAAGTCTAAAAAGAAAATGGTTTAAGATTGGGCCTAATCCTTGCCAATCTAGAGTTTTGGAGGAGGGGGTGTTGGCTCTAAACCATGGCTCATAAGAGATTAGACTTGATCTTTTTGGTCCCAGAGGCCAGAAACAGGAGAAATAGGTAGAAATTGCAAAAGGGCACAATTAGACTTGAGTAGAAAGAATTTCTTAATAATTAGAGTTGTCCAGAAGTGACTTGTTCTGTCACATGAAGTAATGAATTGTCCCTCATTAGAAGTTTTAAAGCACAAGCTAGAAGATGATCACCTGATGGGTATGTTGTAATGGGGATTTCTTGTTGGATAAAGGTTAGACTAGATAGCATATGAAGTCCAAATCTAAAATTCTGGGATTCTGGGTAGCTAGGCTGGGCATATCCTAGTGCCCCCTGGCCTTATTTTTCTCTCCCTGTAAAAAAAAAAAAAAAAAAAGAAAGGAATATTCCTTGTTTATCTTCTCTCCCAGGGGTATCTGGAGAATGGCTGCAAAAGGACTCATAACCAATTAAACAATGGTATGTGAGTTGGTGGACTGTTTTTATAATTGTGTGTGTGTGTGTGTGTGTGTGTGTGTGTGTGTGTGTGTGTGTGTGTGTCCCACTCTCCCTTTTTCTCTCCCTTTCTCCTTTTCAGATAGGGGCTGGGTGGGTGGTCAGCCCTGGATATCAGGACCTCTCTGATATGCTCAGTTGCCAAGGAGATTCAAGGCAATCAGGCTCAAAAAGATATGACCACTCAGAGTCCTGCTCAGGACACTTGCCCACCCACCTGTCTCCGAGGATCATAGAACTGAGAGCAGGAAGTGGCATTAGAAATCACTTAATCCAATTCCCTGTCTGATAGCTGAGGCTGAAAGGCAGGATGAAAAGCAGGATTCAAATCCAGGCCTACTGATTCCATCCTAGCCCTCTTTTCCTAAAGTTGTGGCTGGAATGTTGGACAAGCAATTTATTCCAACTTGGCCTACCATACTGGATATCTGAAGCCCTGTTTGGGACCATCTGCCTCTGACTCCTTCATTTCTCTCCCCCTTGTGATGTTGGGCATATCATTTAATCTCTCAAAACCTCAGTTTGCAATTACAAAATGTGGATCGGGCAGCTGGAGGTCAAATGGGAAAGCATTTTGAAAACTTCAAAGCCAATAAGTCAGCTGACAAGTATATATTAAGATATGCTGTGTGCTGGGCATTGTGCTGAGTCCTGGGGATACAAAGAAAGACAAAAATTTCCTTTTCTTAAGTAATATCAACAACATACAAATAACTGTGCCCTCATGAGATATATACAGGATAATGGGAGATGATTTTAGAGTGAAGTCACTAGGAGTAGGAAAGACTGGAAAATGCTTTTTGCATAAGAGAATTTGAGCTGAGTCTTGAAGAAAGCCAGGAGGAAGAAACTTCCAGGTAAAAGGAACATCCAGTGAAAATGCATGGGTACTGGAGTGACTCAAATGAGGAACGATAAGAAGGCAAATATGTTGTAGGGTCATAAAGGACTCAGAGGAAATCTAAGTAAGGCAGGTAGGTGACAGAGTGGATAAGGTACTGGACCTAGATTCAGGAAGGCCTGAATTAAAATCTGAATTCACTGACTCACTCTGTCTGCCTCAGTTTCCTCATCTGTAAAATGGAGATGATAGTACCTACCTCACTTACCTACTGCAACAAACAATCTCCTAAAAATAAATTTCCATGCATCCAATTTCAGTGGACAGAACACTGGGCTTAGAATCAGAAAGACCTAAATTCAAATGTGACCTCAGAACACTGTGTTATCCTAAGCAAATCACTTGACCTGTTTGCCTCAGTTTCCTCATCTGCAAAATAGGGATAATAAAAGCATCTACCTCCCAAAATTGATAAGTGATAAATCAGCAAATGATGGTTGTGAGGGGGAAATGAGATAATATTTATAAAGCACATTGCAAACCTTTATGTGTTATGTAAATGCTGGCTATTATTACTATGAAATATAAGAAGACTGGAAAGGTAGAACAGGGCAGATGGAAAGGGCTTTAAAAGCCCACAGATGATCTTATATTGCTATAGCATCATTATTATTATCACCGTCTCCATTTTGCTGCTGGGGAAACTTGGGCTCTGCAAAGGGAAGGAAACTTGCCAAGATTATAAATGGAGAAAGTAGCCGAGCTACCTGGGGTTTGAATCCAGGTCTCCCGAATCCAAATCCAGCATATTTTTTTGTCTCCAGATAATGACGCCTCTATTCTTCTGTTCAGCTCAACCCATGGGGCCCAAGCTGGTTCCTGTGCCATAGAGAGGGGAACACACTAGTCTAGAAGGACCAGATGTGTGTCTATTCACAGAGGGGAGGTATGTGTCACCAGACTCAGTGCTGGGAGGGTTGGATGGAGCCTGCCTACAGAATTGGCCAAGTAAAGGAAAGAGTTGGGGGAGAGTGGGGGGAGGTGGGAAGAGGAATAATGGAAAAGAGAGAAGCAGCCAGAGGCTCTGCTTGAGGTGGGCTGAGAATATCTATTTTAAGTCGTTGAATTGGGGGAACAGGCTTGAGATGAGACTGGGAGGAGAGAATCTGGCATAGATCCTTCATTCCCCTTACTGAGTCCCTGTCCTTCTCATTGAACCCCCATCCCCCACAATATGCCCCCCTTCTCTCCTCTCCCCTGACTGAGCCCCCTCTCTCGTTGAGTTCCCATCCCCCACAATGTACCCCTTCCCTCTCCCCTCTCCTTACTGAGCCCCATCCCTCTCAATGAGCATCCATCCCCGCAATTGCCCCCTCTCCCCTTCCCTTCCTTTTATTGAGCCCCCTCCCATCACTGAGCCCCTGTTCCTCACCCTGTACTTCTCTCCTTTTCCTTCCTCTTCCTGAGTCCATCCCACTCATTGAGTCCCCATCCCCCCCAACATGCCCCCTCCCCTATTCCTCCCCCAGTTCCCCGGAGGAGGGAGAGAAATGAAAAAGCCAGAGGCAGACAAAGCTGATTCAGATGTCACTGATGGGGCTTCAAATGCTCAGTCCTGTTCTCCTCCCCCGGGGAAGCTCTGTCAGCTGGATATAAGGAAGAAAAGAGAGCCGGCTGCCAGGGAGTAAAGAGAGCAGGCCTCCTTGTACTTGCTCTTTCTGGGGGAAATGTCTGGCTTCCTGCCAGCTCCAGGTCTGCTGCTGTTTTCAAAGGATCATAATACAGATAGAGAACTGGAAGGGAGTTCCATCAAGTCTAATTTTCTCATTTTACAGAGAGGGAAACTGAGGTCCAGAGAGATCGAGTGACTTGGCTAAGGTCACACAGCTAATAAGTCTCTGAGGCAGACTTTATTCCAAGAATGAAATATTGACAGGACTGAAAAGTCCCTTAGGTCATAAAGCATAGAATGTCAGAGCTGGCAGGGAACCTAGAACAAGGAAAGTCTGAAGAACAAAGGCCAAAGAATGAAGCAGAATGAGAAAAATGTCCCAAATCCTTTCATTCTACTCTTTATATCAAAGGTGGGGAAACTGAGGCTCAAAAAAGGAAAAGGATTCCTTCAAGATCACAGAGAAAGGACTTGAACCCAGGTCTGCTCTGAATCCAGGGCTCTCTTCTTTGTGTCTGCTACCTACTCCTGAATTCAAAGAAATCCAGTCTTGTTGCTTTGCATCTGTGGCTGGGTGTCCCTTTCTGTGTTCCCTCCAACATGATAGAGGCAGCTAGGTGTCCCAGTGGAGACCTGAAGTCAGGAAGTTGCTGTTGTTATTTTCACAGTTCAGGAAACTGAGGCAAGCCAAGGTTAAGTGGCTTGTCCAGGGTCATACAAATAGCAAATTTCTGAGACTAGATTTGAGCACAGGAGTCACTTCAAATCTGGTCTCAGATATTTACTATCTTTATGACCCTGAGCAAGTCAAAAATGGGAATATCAACTACCTCCCAAGAGTGCCCTTAAGATCAAATGATACAAAAAGGTAATTGTGGTGACTGTGTTAGGACCCTGGATGCCTTAGAATCAGCCGGAGTCAGGATAAGCAAAAGTCTTTATGGATAGAAATGAAGAGAGCGGATATGTAGGATCTCTGCGACCTCACCTCCTTGTCTCCCTCGCATAAGTGACCCTGACTAGTCTCACTGCACTTCCTAGTCCCTCCCACAATTCTCTGTATACAACAAAGGATTGGGCCAGCACAGGATAGTGGGAAAGGCCATCTTCCAAAAATATTCTTATAGAGTATTGTCCAATCAGTAATTAGCCTCAAGTGCTCTATTGTCTTACCCCAGTGCATTGACTCAAGAGTTTCAGCCCTTTACAGGTAATTAGGGCAGTCCTGACACATAGTAGGTGCTATATAAGTACTAGGCAATAATTATCATTGCTCAACTTCTGTTTCCTCAGTTTCCTCCATTCTAAAAGGGTAATAACAACAGTACCTACCTCCGAAGTGCTATGAAGATTAAGTGATTCAGTAAGTGTACTTAGCCCAGTGCCTGACACATAGTAGGTGCTATATAAATATTAATTATTATTAGCCAATAATTATCACTTAACCTCCACTCTAAACAGGTGATCATAAAATACCTACCTTCCAGAGTTTCTGTAAAGATCAATTGATACTTAGCCCAGTTCCTAACACACAGTAGGTGTGAAATGGACAAAAGGCTGGCCCCTTGAGGGGGCCTCAGGCTTATAGGAAAATGTTGCTTAAACTCAATTAAGGGAAGTGTTATGTTCAGACTGGGCCCCATCCCCCGGTTCATGAGACCCTAGACCTCTGGAGAAGTAGGTGTCTAACAAAGTCACAACATTGCATAAGGTGTCGAAAGGTTCTGTTGTTTGTGCTAACTCGCGTCCAGACACTTCCCCTTTGTAAACAAGAAGTATAGGAGAAGCTGTGTCAGTGATTTTTGTGATTTTGTAACCGCAAGGCTGTACAAGGATGTGGTAAAAGTGTACCCCGCTAACGATTCGGGGCTGATCTCTACTAGCCTACTACTAGTGGGGTCAGTCGCTGGCCAGCTAATAAATGATGCTCTAAATTTAATAACTGGTCAGAGCTGTCTGTCTCGTGTCTGTCCATTTCAGGTGCTATATAAGTATGTTATTATTAGCCAATAGTTCTCATCACTTAACCTCTGCCTGCCTCAGTTTCCTCCACTCTAAAATGCTGAAAGTAACAGTATCCTCCTCTCAGGACTGTTGTGACCATAAAACGAGCCGGTATTTGTAAAGTGCTTAGTAAATCTTAAAGCAAATAGGCAAATCCTCCATTAACTACGGCCCAGTCCCGGCCCGGCAGCCATGGCTACGTATCCCAGCCTGAGATAGCCGCCCGCAGCCGAGCAGATCCTCTTCAGTCGGGTTATTTTTAACCAGGCTCTCTGTTCTAATTGCATCTTACCGAGGGCAGGGCGGTGGGGGAGCGCGCAGGCTCCCGGGGATGAAGCTGCGCAAAGAAACCCGAGCCGAGCGGGGCGCACACTCACGTACTCACGTGCTTAGGGAAAGAGTGGGCCCGAGCCCCGCAGAGAAACCCGGAGGGGCACACTGAGGGGCAGTAAATCAACAAGTACTTATTTAGCATCCGCCCGAGCCGGGGCTGGGCTGGGGGTACAGATACAAATAGGAAAGCGTCTGGTACAGCGCGGGATACAATGTAGCTAGGGGAGAGCAGATACAGGATATTGACCAAAGTGAATGCACAGTGATGGGAAAGTGTGGGGGGGGAGGGGCGGGGGATGGGAGGGGGAAGGGGAGGGGAAAGGTGCCTTGTATCGAGCAGTCTGAGCTGAGCCCTGAAGGAGATAGAGCATTCCAGGCTCGGCGAGGGGGGGGAGGGAGGGAGTGACCAAAGCCAGTGCAAAGTCACGGAGACAGAATATGAAGAGCTGTGTTCGGAGAATGACAAATAGGCCAGCTGGGGCATGGCATGTGTAATCAGCTTAGGGATCTGGTCTGGGTCAGCCTAGGGATCTGGTCTGTGAAGGGATTTAAATGATAAAAGAGTGCATATTTTATTTATTTTATTTTTTGCTAAAGCAATTGGGATTAAGTGACTAGGCCAGGGTCACACAGCTAGGGAGCAAGTGCCTGAGGTCAAATTTGAACTCCTGACTTCAGGGCTGGTGCTCTAACTACTGCTCCATCTAGCTGGCCTGAGAGTTTGTATTTTACCATAAAGGCTACAGTGAGAAGTCACAGAGTCTTCTTGGGCAAAGGAATGGTATAGTCAGACCTATATTGTAGAAATATGAACTTGATACCTGCTGGGAGGATGAATAGAGAGAGGAAAGGAAAGGAAACAAATATTTATTAAGCACCTACTATGTGCCAAGCACTGTACTAAGTGATTTAAATTTTTTTTTTGACAAGGCATAATTAAGTGACTTGCCCAGTATCACACAGCTAGTCAGTGTCAAATGTCTGACGTCATATTTGAACTCAGGTTGTCCTAAATCAGAGCTGGTACTCTATCCACTCCAACACTTAGTTGCCTTCAAATATTATCTTATTTGATCCTCACAGCAACCCTGGCTGGTAGGTGCTATTATTATTCCCATTTTGCAGATGAGAAAACTGAGGAAAATAATAATTTAAGTGATTTGCCTAGGATCTCACAGATAGTAAGTGTCACATTTAAACTTTGATCTTTTGATTCTAAGCCCAGTACCAAGATCTCCACTGCATCCAGGGCCATCTCTAGAAATTCTGATCTACATCTTGCCATTGGACGCAGATGGTTCTGGAGGAGAAAGTGAGACAGGTGACTTTACACAACCCTTCCTCCTTCAAATCCAATTCACTTGCAAGTCAACACCCTCCTGATGTCATTGATCCTCTTTGACAAAAAAGGATCAGCAGTGAGGTCCAGTGCTCTTTCCATCGAGACTGGGTACAAAGAGATGGCTTTTTAGGTGACTGTTTGTGGCAACTTCCTAGGTGGAAATGAGAAGGACTTCCACAAAAGTGGTTATGGCAGAGTTGAGATAAGGGGCAGATGGGGAGAGATGCTGAAGAGGTAAATGGGTGTGGAGAGTTAAGAGGAGAGAAGAATGACTCCTAAAGTGTGAGCCTGGGAGACTGGGAGAATACTGGGGTCCTAAACAGAAATGGGATTCAGGAGATTTACTGGAAGAGATAGTGGATTCTGGTTTAAACTAATGTTCCATTGAGACACATATGGGACATCCAGGAAGAGATGCCAAGCAGGCAGCTGGAGATGAGGAGCCAGAGCTGGAAGCACCCAGGTGTGTGTATTGCACTGATGAATGAACAAAAAAGCTCTTATGAAGTACTTACCATTTACTAAATTCAGGACAAATACAGGACTTACTAAATTACAGGACTTTACAAATTCAGGATGCAGCTTTTGCTCTCAAGGAACTCACATTCTAACAGTAGAAGAGAATACACACAGGAGAGGGTGGATACAGGGAGCTTCAGCTGCAGGAATCCTTAGGATGTACTGGGGTGTTTGCCTTTCAGAAGCAGCCCATCACTTAGACAGTAGGTTAGAGAGTGGGAAGGATTTTAAGTTCCCTCTGGCAAGGGTAGAGATGGGAACTCAGTGTCAGGAAATGAAGGGAAAAGGGAAAGAGGATATTAGGAGGAAGATTTGGGGCCAGATGGTGGTAGAGGGAGAAAAGTGACTGGTGCCCTCCAGGTTCCATACGAAGGAATCTAAGCAGTATTCAGTGGAGGAGGGAATGAGAAAGAAGGGGAAATCCCAGTGGGAACCTGTTCCTATATAAATATGTGATCCTAAGACCTAGCTCAGATCATATTCTAAGGGCCCTTCCAGTTCTGATATTCTCTGTTCTAAGCACCCCAGCCCCATTTCGGACATCCTATGTTCTAAGGGCTCTCCCAGCTCTGACATCCTGGGTTCTAAGGGCCCCCCCAGCTCTGACATCCTGTGTCCTAAGGGCTCCCTAGCTCTGATATCCTAAGTTCTAAAGGTCCTCCCTTCTACTACATGTTCCCTTGCAGGCCTGACATGCTCATGCTTCAAGCTTCAAGTTCTGGAATTCACTGTTCTGAATTCTAAAGTTCTTTTTAGCTCTAGCATTTTGCCTTCTATACTCTTAGAAAGGCCCTTCCCAGGCTTGACAATCTGTCTTTTGGGTCCTGAGAGGTCTTCTAGCTCTTATATTCTTTCTTCCTAGCCCTGATATTCTAAGTTCTATGTATCGAGATCTATTCTGATTCGGTAATTCTTTGTCTGTGATCTTAGTTCCATTCTGGAGATGTGGTCTACCCCTGGGCATAAGTGTATGTCTTAGTTAAGGTGAGGACTGATATAGAGTCAGACTGAAAAAGCAGATGGTAGGGGAGCAAAGATCAGTTTGGAGGCCAGGCCTGGGAGGGGGGGGTGCATGACAAAAGATTGCTGTCTGCTGCTCCAGACCTCTGTACCCACCCAGAGCTGAGTACCCACCCACCCCCAGGGGCTGCTGTCATGGCAGCCAGTTTACTGGTGATGGTTTGGGAGATGATTTGAAATTGTTGTAGGAGTGATCTAGAGAACGGGATCTAATCAGAGCTGGGAGAAGAGCTCAGTTTGGCCTCGTGGGGCTAATGCATCCCCATGGCAACAGCAGCCTTCGGGCTCTGCTGGGAGAGGGGATGGGATATGGAGGGGGGAAGCAGGACTCCATGCCCAGGAAATAAAGGCTAGGAAGCAAAGGAACCCTCCTTGCACCATTAGCTAGGGAGTCACTTCTCTGCTTCCCCAGAAGGTGGGCAAGACTGAACTCAATCCAGAGCATGAGGATACAGCCCAGCAAATCTGTGACCACTCCAGATTTAACACAGGACCCAGGAGTCCATCCCACCAACATCAGATGCTTGGGAGAGGGATCATTGGCTCTCTGGGTTCCAGGCTTTCTCCCTTGGCACCAGGCCAGGTCTCCCAACAGAAGACAGAATCAATCCTTGGAACTGGAGACTAGAGTCCAAGAGCATACCCCCTCCCCCATCCCCCATCCCAAGGCTGGACTGCACAGAATCCCATGAGTCCGAGTCACTGACTCCATCCAGTCTTCTGAGTTTAGATTTTGGAATGTTAAAGGAGACCTTGTAATTGAACTCCTTCATTTCACAAATGGTGAAACAGAGGTCCACTAGTGCAAAAGAATACTCTGAGTCACAAAGAAGTCAGTGGCAGATGGGTGTTAAAATCTCAGACTCTTAGACTATAGTTCTGGGCTCATCCTAGCCTATCTTTCTCTAGTCCTGCCTTCCTCATAGAATCCCTAAATCTCAGAGCAGGAAGTGCCCTCATTAGGAAGGATAGTACGGTTCAGTGGAAAGAACACTGCAAAAAACCTAGCTGGGAATCATACTGGCTATGAAATTGTGGCCAAGTCATTTCCCTTCTCTGGGCCTTAGTTTTCCTAATTATAAAATAAGAGGGGAAGGGATTGGACTAGATGGTCCCTTCTGGCCTGAAATCTATGATCCATTTCAGTATACAACTTCCTTGGACATCCATCTAACTCATCCTAGGCTTGAACTCTTCCTGTGATAAGGAGTTATGACACACTCAGAGAGAATCAGCGCTTCTGGCCAGGAGGGCTTTGGGGAATTCTTTTCAGGGCTGCTCATTTGCCTTTGGGCCCACTTTCCCCCAACTCTCACCTGTGGCTCCAAGATAGCGCAGCACATCTCAGAAGATGAGCTAAAAATGTTTAGGGGAGCTGATGGTACTCATCAATTTAGGTAGGGGGATATCTACCCTAAGCATATGAAGAGTTCCTCAGGCAGATTGGACAGATGAGAACAATTAGTTCCCATCCAACCCATGAAGGAAACTAAAGCAGGTATTGTGGAGAGCTTAGAGCTTGAGGAACTACCAGAGATGCCAAAAACATACTGAAACACCATCCTGACTTTTGTCCTGCCACCAGCCTTTGATGATTAGAACAGAGACTGAGGATGAGGATTTTATGCAGCCCCAATTCACGCTCAAGTCAAGATATCACCCATCCTGTGATGTCAGAGTCCTTTGCTTACTTATTAATTCACTACACATTTAATTTAACTAAGAACCTATAATGAGCTCTGGGCTGATTAACAGGGAAGAGAAAACATTTACCTAAGGTATAGTTGTTGACTTCATAGAGTTTTCATTTTAGTGAGGGAGGTAGATTGGTGACAGAAAAGACACAAAAATGTGGCTTGGATAAAAAAAAATGACAACAAAAATGAAATGAAGCAAAGCAAAACAAAAACACCTTTCTTAGAAGCTTAGGGAAAAAATATCACCCATGATGTCACTGGTCCTCTTCAAAAATGAAGGACAAACAACCAATTGTTAGGAAGTTCATCCTTGTATCGATAGGGATTTTGTTTTCTCATGATTAGAACTAAAACTCCGAGAGTCTTTAATTGGAGAAGGAAATAGAGGAAGGCACTTTTTAGATAGGTGTAAGGTCAGGGAGGGATCACATAAGTTCCTCTGAACATATATTTCCTTGTGGAAACTTGAAGTAACAAGAAAGGGAAAACCAGGGATCAGCAGAGGCTGCCCCACCTCTAATCACCTCCTGTGCCCTGGCAGTGAGGGAGAGTACATGGCAAGAGGAAAAGCACAAGGAAAGAAGTCTTATGGGATTCTCCTGAACTTTGAAGATTTATATTCTGCTGTTCCGTGTTCCAAGAATTTTTCTAGCATTGACAACTTCTGTTCAAAGGTGCTTCAAGTTCTATATTCAAAAATCCCTCCCAGCATGAATCTTCCCAGTTTTAAGGTCTTTCTAAACTCTGACGCTTTGTGTTCTAATTTGTATCTGTCTCTCTCAGTTCTGATCTTCTGTGTTCTAAGGGCCCTCCTAGCTCTGACATTCCCCGTACTGAGATTCCTTTGGGCTTTGGGAATCTAGGATTCTCTCAGGCTGGAGTGGCTGCAGGTGCCAGGTTTCCCAGGAATCTGCTCATTATGATTTATTCAGTTTCCCTCTTATAGAAGGCTAAGCTACATGAGAATCCTTTTATCCCCCTCATCATCATACCGAGGGGCTTTGCTATCTGCACTGGGACCAAAAGCAGGGGGGGAGACAATCAAACTCAATAAAAATCAGACTGAGAAAAACACACACACACACACACACACACACACGCACCAGATATCACACTAACCCTTCCATGATCTTTTTACAAAACTCACTTCTCCCCACAGTGGAAAATATCCCTCCCTCCCTCTCAAACCCATAAAGAGTTCTCCCAAGGAAAGACACCTGCCTTCCCTTCAGAGCTGAAGCTCCTTAGATGTTCTAAAAAGCAAAGAAATCTACCCACAGGTTCAAACCCTGAGGATCTCAAAATGGCGGATGGAAAAGCTGGTTAGCAATCATTTTGAAGCCTTAGACCAGGGATACTATGAGCTTCATCTTCTGCCTTCCTTCCTCATCTCTCCCAAGACCTCTAATCTCTGGACTTGTCTGTGAGTATATTAACAGTGGCAGAGTTGACATATACCTGGTCAAATACACAGCCCCAGAAAATGCAATCATGGCTGGTCAGGGGAAGAGGCGAGAAGTTGTCCTGTTGCCTAGCAACACATCCTGGCACCTGATAGGGAGATTGTGGTTCATGGCTCCTGTATATTATCTATCCTAGAAAAAGGGAAGAAGAGGCTGTTGGTTTTCCTTCTCTGATGAAAAAAAAAAGCAGAATTTAGAGAATTTCACATTTAGCTTTGAAGGAAGAATCCCTTGGCCCTAGCCCTCAGGGAGTCCTTCATCTAAGTGATGACTTACCCTCAGGGAACTTGCAGTCTCAGAGGGAAGCAAGCAGTTCCTTGAGAGATGACATCTGTCTCCTCCAGAAACCCCCGGTCTGAGCAGGGAAACGTGGATCCTGCTTTCAGTGATTTTTATGGGTTTTATGGCCTATCTCTCCTAGGATCAAGGCCAGGAAAAGGGGTGGGTGAGAAAGAGATCAGGCACTGGATCACCTAGAGTCCTCAGAGTTACTAAAATAAAGAACCGGAGGCAGAAGGGATGGATGGGAAAGGGCTAGGACTGGCATCCAGAAAGCCTGGATTCCAGCTCCGTTCTATTACTGACCGAGGCGGCTGAACCCCATCCATGAAGGGAGGAGGTGGAACTCCATGGCCGCTGTGGTCAGCGTCTCTGACACTACTGGCCAAAGGGGGCTTTCCCAACTGCCCCTTAGAGGAGGAGGTTGCCTTTACTGACTTATGAGATGCTCCAGCCAGGCATTCTTCCCATGGGGATCACAGAGGGAGTCAAGTGCTCTGAAGATGAAAGCTGGGAAGGCCAGTGGGCAGAAGTAAAAGCTCATCACCAGCGTTTCCAGAAGCCAGCAGGACCCTGACTTCTGATTCTCCCTACCACTAGTATCAGCCTCCAAACTTCCTTGGCAAATGACAATTCCCCCCCCCCCCCAGCTTCTGAAGATGGGAAGGTCTTTAGGAAAGAAGGTGCCAAAGTTGTTAGGTGTGGGTGTGTGAGTGTGTGTGAGAATCCCAGTGCATTCAGAGCTAGAATTCTCACATTTGTTACCAGAATATTTTAAGGTTGGAAACAGAGTTCTTCTCTCCTGTACCCCAGAGAAGGTTAGTGTGCCAAGAGCCTCTCAGGGGCAGCTTATCCATATAGCCTTTAAGCTGCATCCCTGGTGCCTGAGATGTATTCCCCTCTCATCTCAGCTCATTGAAATCTATCCTTTGCTTCAAGATTCAACTTAAACAGCTCCTTCTTTTTACACGAAGCCTTTCCTGCCCCAAGCCTGCACGTGCTCTTCCTTCCCAAATTAACTCGTGGTCACTCTTTTGGTGTGTGTGTTTTGCTATATCCATATCTCACAGCTCCAGTTATCCTGTAAACCGTTTGGGGGCAGGAATAATGTTTAATTTTACTTAGTATTCCCTTAATAAGCAGAGTAAATTCCCTGTTTCCAGCTCGCTCTCCATCCTGTAGAATCTGCAGTATATCCCAGTGGGTAGAGGGATGTCCAGACAGTTTAGAAAGTTTGACTCGATGAGACATTGACCCTTCAGACAACCCTGGGGTGGGACAATGGGAAGATCCTCTACCTAGCTCCAGGAGATCAAGTCTTCCATGATAGCCATGGAGGAAAAAGCCTATGACCCTTCCTATGAGCCAGTGGGCAGCAGGCAAAGAGACAAATGAAAGGTTTGGTCTGTCAGGGGCCTTTCCAGCTCTGACAGTTTAAGTATCAAGGTCTCTTCCTGCTTTGTTTCTCTCTTAGACAACCTGAGATATACAGTGTGAGAAAAGGAAGAGGGGGTGGGGGGAGGATCCCAGCTCAAATACATCCCTTTTTCCTGGCTCAGAAAAACAGCCACAGCAACTCAGTTGTTTTGGAAATACCTTTATTTCACTAAAAACGCATTTATAAACACACGTACACACACACTCATAGGTGGGCGGGTAGAATTCACTTTAAAAGTTATCAGGAAAGTTAAAACATCAAAACAGAACTGCAGGAGAGAATAAGAGTGGATATGGTTTTTGCCCATTTGGCAGAAGACAGATTCACCTGGGGAGCAGAAAGGGAAGAAGATACCTAGAGGCCCAGAATTCCCACTGGCATGAGGAGGTGTTAATTTCCAAGCACCAATGGGATCAGGCAAGGCACCCTTCCAGTGCCCCATATACATCCGCTGCTGTTTTTTGGAGAGGGGGGACTTCAGAAATGGATCACTTAGGCACTCTGAGCTCAGCCCCTTTTGGCAGTTTTTTGACTCTGGCCTCAGCCCTTAGTACCTCCCAAGTGGGCTTCTTTCAGCCATTGGAAGGATTAGGATCATTTACTAATCCCAGCCACACAACAGGTGGCAGAAATAATGAATGCTGGACTAGGTGCTAGGCAGCCTGACAAAAACCTTCTGTGCTACCTTAGGCAAATCCCTTTGCCTCCCTTGCCCTCAGTTTCCCTATTGCTAAAATTATAGGGCTGAAGTCCAGAGTCAGATCCTTTCTGTCTCTGACATTTTAGGATTCTGGCAGTCAAGAATCCTTCCCCCCACCATGATGAGGGGCTCTGGCTGCCTCCCGAGCTTCTCCCTAATCAGAAAAGGGAGACAGAGGCCAACTGTGGAAGAGAGGATTGGCCAGGCTTGCCCTCCAAGCAAGTTTGCTAGTCCCCGTTCCCCTGCCTGGGGAGTTTGGGTGACCTTGTGCTCAGGCCCCAGTGAGAGTTCTGAGGATAGTTGGCTAGCCATCCAAAGGGCTGCTAAGAGAACCCGAGGAGCTGGGAAGGAGTGCCAGGACCCCATCCCAAAAGAGGACTTGAGTTATCCTGGTAACCGTCCCACACCGTTTCCAGTCCTTGACTAAGCTGGGAATTCCCTCCGCCTGCCCCCAGGGACCAGCGAGACAAGGCTACAGAACCACAAAATAAATAAATAAACCATGGGGGGAAATATCACTGTACCCACCCGGACTGTATCCAAAACATATTTACACACGCAGAATAAAACATGGGTAGATGTCAATCACTCTCCAAGTATAAATAGCTGTGCACAGCAAGGCCTACGGCTGCCATCTGCTGTGTTCGAGAGGATGGGGAGCCAAGCATGGGCCCTGGAGGCCAGACACAGTGGGGGGCCCATGGCACTCTCTCAGGCAGAAGCCAGGAATCATGCAGGGAGACAAGGGGAAAAAGACACGATATCATGGAGTAGGAGAGATTGGAGGGGAAGGAGGCTGGCCAGGAGTGCTTGGGACTGAACGGCCAGGGCCAGGGAACGGGTGTTTAAATACTGACAAAGCACCCCCCTGGCAAAAGAGGAGCATAGGGCAGAGAGCCAGAGGGGTGTCCTAATGGAAACAGGCAGACATGCTTAATTGTCTCCATCCCCCAGGGGATGAGGGAGAAAACATTCTTCAGTCTTGTCTTCCCAGGGCTTTGTCCAGAGCTTAGCTCTAGAATATCCTGGAGGGAGAGCAGTCCCATCTAGAATGCAGCATTCTAGCCCTGATGTTCTCTTGTGCAATCTCAAGGAACTCCTCCTCAGCTGTAGAACCAAGGGAGTTGGGCTAGAGGGTCCCACTAAGTTCTAAGAACTCTCTTGGCTCTAGAACCCGATCTTTGCTTCTGACCATTCCCAGAGGTCATCCCTTTAATCATTATCCCCTAGGGCAGGGAGCAGAGCCAGGAAAGGCTTCTGGAGATGGGAGGCTTCCCATCCAGAGTCCACCTGATCTGGGGGAGTCAGCTTAGTGCTCCTGGGAAAGCAGAGCTGGGATCAGCCAGGATGGAAAGCAAAAGGGCCAGGAGTCAACCCCTTCCCTTTGGGGTTGACTGTTTGGACACAGTCCCAAGAACCTTCCATTAGCTCTCTGGAAGTTCCCTAAATCCTTTTCTCCCTAACTTGATTACCCAAATTCAAGCAAATCTTCAGCAAGCCAACTTAGAACTATGCAGAAAGGGACTGGGGAAGGAAGGTAGCTAAGGCAGAAAAATAGGATGACCTCCTCTTCTACCCACTGGGAACAGCCCAGTCTGTTTCTGGCCTGCTCACCTTTTCCCCATCTATCAACGAGTCTCCTTTCCCAGACGGAGGGAGGTGAGACCTTGGACCAGAAAATCCAGCTCGTGGGATTCACACCTGGAAAGGTTTCCTGCAAATTACCAGCCTAATATTTTCATTTTACAACGAGCAGACTGAGGCCAGAGGGGAGAGACTAGCTTGACATCTCCTAGTGAGCAAGAAGCAAAGCTGGGACTTGGGGCCAGACTATTCTGACACCAAATCCAGGGCTCTCACCACCGCCCAGCATTGCTGCCTCAGCCCCCCAATCCCCACCCCTGGAATAAATTAGGGAAAATGACATTCTAGTTTCTTAATCCTGACTTGGGACTGAAGCACAGCCAGGTGTCTGGGTGTGAGCCGGGCCCTGTGTGAGGGCCATTTTTGTCCCTCACCCCCCACTCCCTCCTGGGGCCCCCTGTGTCCCTCACCCTTGGCATGCTAGCTCTCAGTGCTGTGGGTCTGGAGTTTTTCCACATTCCCTGGGTGACAAGTGGGGCAGAAATGTGGAAGGGACTGAGAGGAGCACCTAGGGCAGGAATGGGTCAGAGAAGGGTTCCCTCCCCCCTCCTCTGAGATGGGGTGGGGCTGGGCTGGGCTGGGCTGGGGGGGGGCCTTCACAAGAAAGGCAGCAGAGACGTGAGGGGCACTTCCTTCTCGCCCAGCAGGGTATCCCTCTTCAGGCTGCCTCCCTTGTTCACTACTTTGAGCTTGAGAGCCAGCTTGCGGGCACTCGAGGGGCACAGACCATCAAAGAAGAAGTCCTCGTTAAAGATGGGGTGCCAAGTGTTCTTGATGATGGTACTCCGCTGCTTCTGTAGCTTCCCTGGTGTCAAGCAGAGGCCCACACAGCAGTTGATGCTGCGGGTATCAAAGAGACGGTCATAGAGGCCCTCGGCTGCCAGCAGCCTGACCCGCAGGCGGGCCCGGGCCGGGTCATACTCGGCGGCTAGGCGAAGGCTCCCTCGCTTGCCGAGGCGCACCGTGTGCTCACCCCGAGGGGTTGGAGCGGGCTCTCCACTGGCTTCCGGACCCGTGGGGGTGGTGCGGCGGGCACGGCGGCGGGCGCTGGGGCTGACATCAGCAGAGCTGTCATCCGTAGACAAGGAGCTGTGGCGGCCCACCGACTGCCTCAGCTGGCTCACCTTGGCCTGCCCGTCTTGGGCAAAAACCTTTAGCAGAGACACTGAGCGTGAAAGCAGGGGGGACCCAAAGGGAGATGACTCTGCTGAGGAGCCCGTGTCGCTCTCACCCCCGCTGAAGTATCGGTAGGGGCTCATCAGGGCTTCGGCCCGGGAAGTACCCTCCCCGTTAGCCTTGGCCCCAGCTCTCCGAAGCGCCCCAGGGGACCCAGCCTGGGCCAGGCCTGTATGCTCGCTGTGGAACAGCGATTCCTTCCTTCGAGTGTGAGGACTCTCCATCAGAGTGGCAAACCCGTAGGACGTCTGGGCCTTGGGCACATAGGGCAAGGACATGGCGGTCTGAGCCTGGGGGTCTGCATTGGTGGCCACAGCCTCCTCCTCTTCCTCAGGCCGCCAGTCCTCAGCGCTCTCAATCTGGATGACATGCCGGCTGGCCGCCTTCAGCAGGTTCTTACTCTCAGCCGCCAACTTGGCAGGCAAACGGGGGCTGCGTTGGGCCTTTCGGGCCCCACTGCTGCCAGAGGCCAGGTTTTGTTCAGAGGTTGATGATCCTAAGTGTGGGGAGCTGGAGCCTGAGCCTGACCCCGTGGCTGCCCCTTCCACCTCACCTGGTGCTGAGGTAAGCTTCGGAGGAATGAAGAAGTCAGGGATCTTGTCAGGGGTGAGCACGTTACTGTAGAGGGGTCCCTTCGAGGACCGGTCACCATCTGACCCCCGGGAAGCACCATTCTCTCCAGACCCTCTGAGCCGATCTAGGAGCCACATGTTGGTTTTCTTCATGGGAATGGCAAAGATGGGAAGAAAAGAAAGGAGAGTGGGGGTGATGGTGGCAAGTGCTGCACCAGAAACTGCTGTAAGAGGAGACAAAGAGAGGCCGGCAAAGTCAGGATGGGGAACACAGACCAAGAGAATCCAGTGTGGTGACACAGTAGAGAGTGCTGAACCTGACTCAGACAGATCTGAATCCAAATCCTTCCTCGACACTTGCTGCCTGTGGGACTCTGGGATAGATTACTTAATCAGCATCCTCATCTATAAACTAGGGAACACAGACTAGATGTTCTCTAAGGTCCCATCCAGCTCTGAATCTGTATCCTGTCATTCCCTCCTGAATCAGGGAACAGGAACTAGATGTTCTGTAGGGTCCCATCCAGCTCTGTGATCCTGTCATTCCCTCCTGAATCAGGAAGCACAGACTAGATGTTCTCTAGGGTCCCATCCAGCTCTGTGATCCTGTCATTCCCTCCTGAATCAGGGAGCACAGGCTAGATGTTCTCTAGGGTCCCATCCAGCTCTGTGATCCTGTCATTCCCTCCTGAATCAGGGAGCACAGGCTAGATGTTCTCTAGGGTCCCATCCAGCTCTGTGATCCTGTCATTCCCTCCTGAATCAGGGAGCACAGGCTAGATGTTCTCTAGGGTCCCATCCAGCTCTGTGATCCTGTCATTCCCTCCTGAATCAGGGAGCACGGACTAGATGTTCTCTAGGGTCCCATCCAGCTCTGTGATCCTGTCATTCCCTCCTGAATCAGGGAGCATGGACTAGATGTTCTCTAGGGTCCCATCCAGCTCTGTGATTCTGTCATTCCCTTCTGAATCAGGAAGCATGGACTAGATGTTCTCTAGGGTCCCATCCAGCTCTGTGATCCTGTCATTCCCTCCTGAATCAGGGAGCACAGGCTAGATGTTCTCTAGGGTCCCATCCAGCTCTGTGATCCTGTCATTCCCTCCTGAATCAGGGAGCACAGGCTAGATGTTCTCTAGGGTCCCATCCAGCTCTGTGATCCTGTCATTCCCTCCTGAATCAGGGAGCACGGACTAGATGTTCTCTAGGGTCCCATCCAGCTCTGTGATCCTGTCATTCCCTCCTGAATCAGGGAGCATGGACTAGATGTTCTCTAGGGTCCCATCCAGCTCTGTGATTCTGTCATTCCCTTCTGAATCAGGAAGCATGGACTAGATGTTCTCTAGGGTCCCATCCACCTCTGTGATCCTGTCATTCCCTTCTGAATCAGGGAGCACGGACTAGATGTTCTCTAGGGTCCCATCCAGCTCTGTGATCCTGTCATTCCCTCCTGAATCAGGGAGCATGGACTAGATGTTCTCTAGGGTCCCATCCAGCTCTGTGATCCTGTCATTCCCTTCTGAATCAGGGAGCACGGACTAGATGTTCTCTAGGGTCCCATCCAGCTCTGTGATCCTGTCATTCCCTTCTGAATCAGGGAACAGGAACTAGATGTTCTGTAGGGTCCCATCCAGCTCTGTGATCCTGTCATTCCCTCCTGAATCAGGGAGCACAGGCTAGATGTTCTCTAGGGTCCCATCCAGCTCTGTGATCCTGTCATTCCCTCCTGAATCAGGGAGCACGGACTAGATGTTCTCTAGGGTCCCATCCAGCTCTGTGATCCTGTCATTCCCTCCTGAATCAGGGAGCATGGACTAGATGTTCTCTAGGGTCCCATCCAGCTCTGTGATTCTGTCATTCCCTTCTGAATCAGGAAGCATGGACTAGATGTTCTCTAGGGTCCCATCCAGCTCTGTGATCCTGTCATTCCCTCCTGAATCAGGGAGCACAGGCTAGATGTTCTCTAGGGTCCCATCCAGCTCTGTGATCCTGTCATTCCCTCCTGAATCAGGGAGCACAGGCTAGATGTTCTCTAGGGTCCCATCCAGCTCTGTGATCCTGTCATTCCCTCCTGAATCAGGAAGCACAGACTAGATGTTCTCTAGGGTCCCATCCAGCTCTGTGATCCTGTCATTCCCTCCTGAATCAGGGAGCATGGACTAGATGTTCTCTAGGGTCCCATCCAGCTCTGTGATCCTGTCATTCCCTCCTGAATCAGGGAGCATGGACTAGATGTTCTCTAGGGTCCCATCCAGCTCTGTGATCCTGTCATTCCCTCCTGAATCAGGGAGCACAGGCTAGATGTTCTCTAGGGTCCCATCCAGCTCTGTGATCCTGTCATTCCCTCCTGAATCAGGGAGCACAGGCTAGATGTTCTCTAGGGTCCCATCCAGCTCTGTGATCCTGTCATTCCCTCCTGAATCAGGGAGCATGGACTAGATGTTCTCTAAGGTCCCATCCAGCTCTGTGATCCTGTCATTCCCTTCTGAATCAGGAAGCATGGACTAGATGTTCTCTAGGGTCCCATCCAGCTCTGTGATCCTGTCATTCCCTCCTGAATCAGGGAGCATGGACTAGATGTTCTCTAGGGTCCCATCCAGCTCTGTGATCCTGTCATTCCCTTCTGAATCAGGAAGCACAGACTAGATGTTCTCTAGGGTCCCATCCAGCTCTGTGATCCTGTCATTCCCTTCTGAATCAGGGAGCACAGGCTAGATGTTCTCTAGGGTCCCATCCAGCTCTGTGATCCTGTCATTCCCTCCTGAATCAGGGAGCATGGACTAGATGTTCTCTAGGCTCCCATCCAGCTCTGTGATCCTGTCATTCCCTCCTGAATCAGGGAGCATGGACTAGATGTTCTCTAAGGTCCCATCCAGCTCTGTGATCCTGTCATTCCCTTCTGAATCAGGGAGCACAGGCTAGATGTTCTCTAGGGTCCTATCCAGCTCTGTGATCCTGTCATTCCCTCCTGAATCAGGAAGCACAGGCTAGATGTTCTCTAGGGTCCCATCCAGCTCTGTGATCCTGTCATTCCCTTCTGAATCAGGGAGCACAGGCTAGATGTTCTCTAGGGTCCCATCCAGCTCTGTGATCCTGTCATTCCCTCCTGAATCAGGAAGCACAGGCTAGATGTTCTCTAGGGTCCCATCCAGCTCTGTGATCCTGTCATTCCCTCCTGAATCAGGGAGCACGGACTAGATGTTCTCTAGGGTCCCATCCAGCTCTGTGATCCTGTCATTCCCTCCTGAATCAGGGAGCACAGGCTAGATGTTCTCTAGGGTCCCATCCAGCTCTGTGATCCTGTCATTCCCTTCTGAATCAGGAAAGGACTAGTAAGCTGGTAAGAATATTTGGCAGCATCCAGACCATGCTCAGGGAACAGGTGGTCTCCCCTGCTTTCGTTAAAGATCTCTCTTCTGCTTTCTGTCAGGGGAATCCATTTCCAAGGGTTCAACCCTTGCCCTGGTGTGATAGGAACCTTGGGGGTAGGAAGAAGGGGAGAAGGAGAAGAGGCTCTTCCCTCCACACACACACACACACACACACACACACACACACACACACACACACACACACACACACACACAAGCACCCCTTACAAAATCTAAGGGCCTCATCTCCAGGAAAGCCCCCTGCCCACTCTGGACATGAGAAACAATTGACTTTCACATCAGGGATCCCAAAGGGTTGGAAAATACTTGATGAGAGAAGGAAGAGCCAGAAGACAAAGAAGTCATAGATCCATCTGGGTTTGACAAGCCCAGAGCACTACTTCTAGGAAGAGAAATGAGAAGTTTCTCCCACTGCTAAGCCCCGGATCTCCAGCACTGAGTGCTCACATCAACGGGAAAGGGACTCCACAGCTTTTGGGGTCCTCCACTATGGGTCAGGGGAGAGCTCCTGAGATAACACCGCGGTTGCTCTGGGATCTCACCGCACTGAGTTCACATCCTTAAAGTTCTCGGGCCTAAACATCTATACCCGGGAAGGTACGAGATCCGGGAGGAGAACAATAGCCCTGTTCGTCTCCCAGGTTGGGATCTCAAAGCACATCTTTATGCTATAAGCGCTCAACCCCGGGAAGGGTCTTTACGTCCGGGATCTGAGCTCGACACGTAGGAAGGTTTGGGGTTACCCTGCGGCCTCGGGACACGTCTGGGTTGGGATCTCCAAGCACTCCTGGAAGGTTGTAAATTTACATCCCAACACGTCCGGGTAATGGGGGGAGCATAGTTGCCGCTCTGAACACCCAGCTCTGCTGGGATCTCAAAGCACTCCTTTAGGGCCATGAGCACATATCCCCGGGGACGAAGCTTGGAGTGCTCCCGGGGCTCCTCTGTGCGACAGAGGCGCCCCTAGAGCTCCGCAGGGCACACAGTGCCCGCTCCCGGCATGGCATCTGCAGTGATCCCCAAGCGCTCCTTCAGGTCTAAAATCGAGCCTCACCAAGGGGCGAAGGGGTGGGAGGAGCCAGCAGAGGATCAGGGGAGAGCCCAGGCCCCGTCCTTCTTGCGCATCCCCTCCCCCCACCCAGGGTAACTTTCCACCTGTAGCTCCCTCCCTCTTGCTGGTCCCGGAAGATGGGGGCTCCAGCCGTCCCATCGCAGCTGCTTCTGGCCTCCCGAACAGATCCGAGAGAAGACTGCGGGGCGCGGGGCACGGGAAGATGGGACCCCCCGACCCCCTGAGGAGCCGCCACCTGCCTACCTGGCCAGAGGGAAAGGGATGTCCCGGACCGGCAGGCTCCGAGGGCGCAGGGAGGAGAGGAAGGAAGAGGAGAGCGGCTCTCCAGCTGGCACTGGGCTGGCGACCGGACTCGCGGTGGCTTATATACGGGAGGCGGCGGCGGCAGCGCAGACGGACTCATTCACCGCGGCCGCAGGAAGCCGCCCAGCCCGGCCGCCGCCGCCGTAATACTCCGAGTAGAGCCGCCATTGAATCCCCCCCACCCCAAGCCGGGGAGTCCCCCGCGCCGCCGAAAAGTGGGCACGGGAATCGAGGAGAGGCTCTTGGCTTCCGCCCCATCCCCAAATTCACGGTAGGACCCCCCAGAAGGAGCTTTGTGAGGACAGAGTCGGTGGGGGCGGCGGGCCAGACTGATGAAGTGAGGTGGGCTCGGTGGGAGAGCCCCGGTAATGTATTTAATCCGAGACTGCGGCACCAGATTTATCTCCCAAGACCAGGCCTCCTCCCAGGATCTCGGAGGCGGGGGTGGGGAGTGACCGGGGGGGGGGAGTGCACCTCCCTGAGAGGTCAACTCTGGCCCGAGCCGCTGACCCTTTGTTTCTGCCGGCCAGAGAGCTCCAAGGCATCCCGGTAGAATATTGGATGTCATCTATGGCAAAGTGCTTAGAGATCCCGTGCTCCTGGAATGTTAGAGGACTTTAAAATACTGAAGGTCCACGCCTGAAAGGGACTCTAGAAACGATCCAGTCCATCTCCTTTTTACAAATGGGGAAACTAAGGCCCAGGGTGAGAGGAAAGGGTAAAAGCTTTTCTCTTGCTTCCTGGTCCAGGATCCCCACCTCACAGGTCAAGGAGGTGAAAGAGATGGGAGCCCCTTCCTCCCCCTGCCCCCCCACCAAGTCCAGGCCCATCTGTAGGCCGACCCCAACCCTACCTCCCCGTCCCCTCCCCTCCCCCTACTCTCAAGGATCAGCTAGCTAGAGGTGGGAGCCGGGAGGAGGGGGAAGTTGTTCCGTTGGACTGGACCCGCCCCATCCCGGATCCTAGGGCGAGGCTTGAGGATCCGATTTCGGGACATCTACACCTTCCCGCGCCGGACCCCCACGAGACAGCCCCGCCCAGCGCGGGAAGAGCTGAAGTCGGTCCGGCCTTAACCCCCTCCCCCTCCGGTTTCTCGGAGCGTTCGGTCTGGGAGCCGGGGCATTCGAGAGGGGAGGGAGAAAGGAGGCCGGGTCCTTGAGCTCGAGTACCTGCAGCTGGAGATGTCGGGTGGCTGCCAAGAGGCTGCGTTAAAGGCCAGTTAAAAGGCAGCAGGAGAGGCCCCGGGGGTCATGGGCGGGGTGGGGGGAGGGGGAGGCCGGGGCGGGTGGGAGGAGCACCTTTGGGCGTGGCGATCTGGAAAGAGCCAGACTTTGGAGACATAGACCTTTGGACAAATCCCTTCTCTTCTGAGCCTCAGTTTCCATCTGTGTAAAAAGCGGACTTGCACTCTCTGCTTCGCCTTAGGGCTACGGGGAAAGATATAAATTGTAGAGCTCCGTAGAAAGGGAAGTTTTTATTTTCACTCTGCCGCCGCAGACTTGGGCAAATCAATTTCCCCTGGAAAATGAGTGGGTTAGCTCGATGCTCCCTAAGACACTTCCTGGCCAGTGGATGGAGTGGGCCCGGCCTCACCTGATCCAGCCTCAGACACTCACTAGCTGTGTGAACCTGGCCCTGTTTAGCTCTGTTCCCCATGGAAAACCATTCCAGCATCTTTGCCAAGAAAACCTCAAGTGGGATCACGGATGTGTCTGAAAATGGCTAAACATGAGGAAGAAAACGGTCCTTGGGATCCTATATCTCCCAGTGACCCACCTTCAGAAATCCACCCTGGCCAGCGCCATCCCCGACCCCGCACTACATGCCAGAGCCATAGAGTAGAATCTGACTCGGCGCTTAGAGGGAAGTTAGAAGATAAAAGATCGAAAGCCAGAGCCTTAAATGGCCTGAGAATAGTGACTATCTGAGTCGGCCTCAGCCCTCCCCTGTTCTGAAACCCTCCCCTTTGATTTTCTCCAAGAAGCAACAGGTACAAAGCTAGGACAGTTTCAGGACCTGGTCTCCCATGTGGCTCTGTACACTTATTAGCCGGGTGACCTAGTCACCACCCCTCCCTGGGGCTCAGTTTCCTCTTATAGTTAAACTCGATGGCTTCCCAAGCTCCTTCCAGCTGGAGACCTTTGATGCTATGGCCCCCACTGCCTCTGGGATAATGTAGACTCCAGTCGGCCTCAAAAGCTTCCTTCCCGCCATCTGCCTCTCCCCTCCCTTCAGGGATACAGCAGGATGCAGTGAGCCTGTGGCCTTTTTCTCACAGTGCTGCCCTTCAGGAGCTGGGCTCCAACCACTACCATCAGAGCCAGGATTTGGATCCAAGCCTTTTATAACCAGAGCCACCCCTCGCAACTCATTTGACTGAGCTCTGGGAGTCAAGTTCTCCATGAGAGCACGAGGGAACTCCTACACCAGTAGCTAAAGTAATTCAGGAACCAGAAGGTTTTGTTGACCTCTGGGATCTGCTTTGTTTACCTACTTCACTGAAGCTAACCCGCTAAAAGGAATCAGGGCTTTAAAAAAACCCACCTTCCTTCCTCCTTTCACTCACAGGCTGTCACCCGGGGGCCCACTCTCATTACTAGGGACAGGTTTTCTTGGTCCTAATTCACTATATTCAAAGGTCCCTTCCAACTCTAACATTTTGAGTGCTAAGGTTCTTTCCAGATCTAGTGTTCCATGTTCTAAGGTTCCTTCCTAACACTAAAGTTCTTCGGAAATTTGACATCTTCTAAAGTTTTTTGCCTCAGGCAGAGGACTGGGGGTGATTGCTTCCCTTCATCCATACACCCCAAGGTACTGAAACCTGGCCCCAGGATTTCTTTCCCTTTGACAGAGCAATCCTGGGCTGAACCTGATCTCTCCTAATAGTAAGGGGGAGAAGTTCAAAAGTGAAATTTCTATTCAATTTGTTCTCCAAACAGGAGCTAGAGGAGGAGTTGGAGGAGGGAGAAGTTGTCAAGTTGTGTTGATTTGAGACATTGTTCTCCACAAAGGGAAGGGAAAATAAATAGGTCCAACTGATGTGGCTCAATAATTCCCAAGAACTATGGCAGGATTCCACATCAGCTGAGCAAATTTCTTCAAGGTTTGGGGTCAGCCGCACACCTCCAGCCTGGACAACTACCTTAAACCAGAGCCTAGAATGTGGGGACACTCCAGACAGCCTTCCAAGAAGACTAGAAGGTGGTAAATGTGAGGTCCAGAGAGAGTATTTCAGCCCTTCTAGAGGAACAGAGGAATTCAGCAGATCCATCCTGGCATAACTCGGGAAGTTCTGAATTCATGTCATAAGACTTGAGTTAGAGCCTCAGCTTGGTCCTTACTCTATATGTTTTTGCCTCTGTAGACTTGGATTTCTTTTTTTAGATGAGCAACTTAAACTGTATTTTCTCCCACATCTCCCTGACTGTATCCCAAGGGGAATCCTTGAGTGAATAAGTTCTACTTAGATGCTGTGGTTTGTTCATCTATCAAATTGCTTTACTGTGACCCAGCCGTGGAGGGGCAAATGTTGAGGCATCTCTGCTGCTCCTTTCCTAGCTCCCAAGGGGCTTTGGGACTCCATCCTCCTTTTCATTTCACTACACACACAGCTGGTTTTTTAAAAAGGCAGCTTTAGAACTAAAATTCCTTGGGCAAGTGCTGGGGCTGAGAAACTGTTGCTTTGTTAGATTTCCTTCAATAAAATTTCTTCCTCTCATTGCTAGGAGACCAAGCCCACCTTTCCCTCCTTTCTTCCAGCTGATACACTGACAGATTAGGGACTAGATCTGCTGCTCTAGGTCTTGGACTTGCAGCATATCTGGGGGAGATGGTGGGGAAGGACTCTGAGTTCCAATCCAACCAATACTAGATAACAAGTATTAGAGTGAGGGCTCCAGCATACCAAAGTCAGCTGGGCTCAAGTAGCTTTGAATAGTGGGAGCTGGGGATGGAGAGGAGAAGGTGGCCTGGTTGATTCCATTCTCAGGTGAGAAAACTCCTTTTACCAATATAGGTGGGCACCTTTTCTTGAAGCTTATAGTCTTAGAGCAGTTATATTAACCTCAAATAGAAATACATAAGGATCCCTGCAGCCATATATTGACTTAGTTTTTAAATGTAATGTTCTCTCTGTTTTATTGTACTTTTATTTATTTTATTAAATATTTCCCAATTACATTTATGTCTGGTTCAAGCAAGAGGAGGATATTGTGGGACTACCCTGAAGAGTCTTTGACACCTCTAACCTAGGTCATTGAAAGAGTAAGTGAATTACTCATATTTATCAGCTAGGATTTGAATCCATCTCTTTCTGACTTCCCATCCAGTTCTCTATTCACCACACCAGCCTGCTTTTACAGAAGAACAGGATGAGGGGGAAAGTTGGAGGTAGCATTGGAACAGAATTTGAAATATCCTTGGTTAAGAAACTGGAGAATTCTTTAGGAGAAAACTGGAGATCTCCTAGAAGAGAGAATTAATTACCTTCTGTAAGGAAATTTTTTGAAAGAGAAATTGAAGTGCCCTAGAGAGAAGTTGGAGAGTGAGAGGAAAGTCAATATGTCTCTGGAGAGAAATAGGAGAACCTTTTTTGAAAGAGAAATTGGAGTGTCTTAGAATACGGGGTAGAAAAATCAAGACAGCTGACTCAGTGGATAGAACACCAGGCTTGAAGTCAGGAGGACCTGAGTTCCGATGTGTCCTCATATACTTACTAGCCGTACTTAACCTCTGCCAGCCTTTCTGTACTGGAGAAATGACAGACCACTCCAGTAATCTTGCCAAGAAGACCCCATGGACAGTGTTAAGGGAGAAAGGATTACAGAGTCACACACAACTGAACAACACAGAGAAAAGTTAGTACCTCTTGGAAGTTGGGAAAGATTTTTATATTTGTTTTCTGTTGGTTTCTTTTGAGAGGCAATTGGGGTTAAGTGACTTGTCCAGGGTCACACAGCTAGTAAGTGTTAAGTGTCTGAAGTGGAATTTGAACTCCTCCTGACTCCAGGGCCAGTGTTTTATCCACTGCGCCAACTGGCTGTCCTGGGAAAGATTTTAAAAAGAGAAATTGGGGTATCTCTAGGGGAGAAGTTGGGGCAGTCTTTGGGAGGGAAGTTGGGCATGTCAGAACAAAAGGCCAAGGTATCCTTGAGAGAGAAATTAGGCCAAAGGCTGATTTCCCCATGAATACAGATTAGGGAGATTTTGGAGGGTCAGTTTTTCCCTAAGAAGCCCTCTGAGCCAAGATCTCCATAGGGGAGTTACTGTGCTAAAAAGCTCCCAGAATTTTGGACTCAGAAGATCTGGGGTTCACTGAGGTGAGAACGGAGTTTCAGTTATCCCCATCTGTGAAATGGGCATAAAAGTCACTCTCTTACCTCTTCCCAGCAATGCTGTAAGGACAGTGATTTGTGAACAGCAAAGCCTGTAGAAGTTGAGACAGCACAGTAAGAAGAGAAAGCCAGTCGTGTGGCCAAGAGGACCCAGTTTCAAATCCTGCCTCTGAGACATACTGGCTGTGTGGTCCGAGGCACCTTGTTTATCTCTCAATACTCTGGGTCAGAGGGGTGCAGCCCACAGCATTGCCCAGGATCCAGGTGAAAATGCAATTGGGAAATATTTAACAAAATAAATTAAAATGCATAAAATACAGATAATGTTCCAATGTAGTTTTCTAAGTCAGTATTCAGTCTGCAGGGATCCCCATGTGCAATTCAGTGGCTCCCATTTCTATTTGGGGTGACACCATCGGTGCAGGAGATTCTTTGAGCTGAGGATGCAAAGAAGGAAGTCCTCCTTGGCATTTCCTCACACCAATGGAATCACATGCCTATAGAAATGGTGCAGGGACCTTCCCAGCCTGCACTTGTCCTATCAGAGGGCTTGGGAGTGGACCACGAGAAGTTTCCTCTTAGTTGGCTTAGAAAGGAAAGCTCTTGGACTAGGGTCACATATCCTGGAACTGGCAGTTCGAGGTTGGAAGGTGGGAAGAGAAGCTTCTTTCAAGACTGGGTAACTCAGTGTAAAAGAAGCCAAGTCATTTGGTTACTCCCAGATTTAATTATAAACAGATTCTGAATGCCAGATCTCAGGAGAGGTAACGGAGGGAGGGAGTTGTGGTCATTGACTGGAGTACTGGGGAAGGAGAAGCATTCAGTGGTCAGTGTTGGAATCCCCAGTCAATCCCACCTTCTCCTGCTCTACTCTGCTGCCAGCCTACTGTGGGATCCATCAGTAAAATAGGGGACTAGATTTAATTACCCCTGAGAACTCTTCGGAAAGAAAAGGTCTAAAGTTCTTCTTGATGTGGGGAGACTTTCCCACCTGCATCCCTGAATCCTCTAGTATCTGAACCTCGAATGGGTTAATAGGGTCTGTAAGGAAGATTGGGAGTGACACAAGTGGAGGAACAGAAGGCCCTGAGTCCCACTTCCCAAATGGCAAGTTTCCTTCTTGGGGTCATCAGGACTTTAGATTAGCTCATTATTAATGTCCATAACAATTCTGTCCCTTTTCCCTAACAAGCAAAAGAGATTGTCCCATCAAAGTTCATACGCTAGTATTCCTGAGTGTTGAGGGAGGGGAAGAGGGGAAAAGAAGGGGGTGGCCTGGGCAAGAACAGGGCCAAAGATCTTAGGGCCTGTCATCGGTCTATTCCAATCAGACCTCACCTTTGCTCTGCCTCTGCCCCCATCCAGGCTGAGGATCTCCAAGCACCTTAACCTCACCGCCCAGGAATTAAGCACCTACATTTTACAGCTGAGGAACACAGGTTCCAGTCAAGAAGTGGGCAGCATTTCATGTCTGCATTCCTAGGAAGTCCACACCCATTTGAGAACGAGGTTACCAGCTTGGAAGTTGTCCATTATTTTGTTATTATTATTTGTTTGTTTAAAAAAAAAGTCAAAAAAAGTTTCATCTTTGGTATGAACACATTCACGCCAGGTGAATGAAGGCAAGGAAGGGAGGGCTGGGGCTCCCAGAGACCCAGATTAACCGATCCCCCTTGGCCCAGGGAGAAGAAGCAGCCGGTCCTTCACTCAGAAGGCAAGTGGTGATGGCAGCAATTCCAGCTCGGTTCTGGGCGGAGACATACACATCCAAGAACAAGAGAGGGTAGGGCCAGAGCTGGGACTGTAAGGGTGAGCACAGGCAAGCAGATGGTCAAGGAACCATCTGGGAGTGGGGGACATTGAAAGGAGAGGACCCGTAGCACTTCAGAACAAGAAGGGACCTAGAACACAGAATGTCTAGACTAAAAGGGATCTTAGAACATACACTGTCAGACTGGGAGGAGCTTCCGAATCCAGCTCCTTCTCTTACAAAGAAAAGGAGGGTGAGGAAGGGCAGGATCGGATCGTTTCTGCCCACCTACATAAGTTGGCTTTAGGTTTTTGGTAGAGTCAACTGCCAACAGAGACATTCAGGTTCTGGAGGCCCTCCAGTTCTGACATTCATGTTCTGAGAACTCTTCCAGCTCTGATAATGTGAGGAGCCCTTCCGTCTCTAAAATCTTATGTTCTATGATGCAGTACATGTGAGGAATGGGTGAGGGAAAGGACACTTATAGCCCGGCTTTTTCGTCTCTCTTTAAACAGCCCAGTCCAGGGGCCCTGGAAAGTGGACAGCTCCCTCTCCCTGGGACACACCCCTAGGCCAGGTCAGGGTTCTCGCTTCACCACGTCTCGAAGGTGCAGTTCACTCTCAGCGGCCAGGATGGGCTGCCCATTTTGCAGATGGTAATCAATAAGGTGGCTGATGCTCTCAAACAGCACATCCTTGGTCCGTACCTGCAGGACAGAGAGAGCTGATCAGGAAGGAGAAAGGAGGTTTGGTTGGAGGGCAGTTGGGCAGAGGGGAGAAACTGGAAGAGAGAGAGAAGAACAATTGGTACAGCCTTTGGAATCTGCCTTCTGGGCTGCGATTCAAAAGGAAACTCCCTTTCAGTCCTGAATTAAAAAATATCAACAAATTTCTTCCTTGGACAAATATCCCCATACACACACACACATAAACACACATACACATCCTCATACACACACACACAAACACACACACACATCCTTATACACACACATACACACACATCCTCATACACACACACACATACACACACAATATACCTTTTAAACCACAGTTCTAAAGCTACCGGCTGGACCAGAACAGACAGGAGGTTCCTTTAGGTTAGTGGATATAACCCCATGATAATGGCACAAGGTCCAGTTAGACCTGAAAGTGCCTTTGTCTTGTACTTCTGGAAGAAGCATGGTTAGGCAGACTGAGCCAGGAGGCTTCTGGTCTCTCACTGTGTGAGTCTTCCCCCTCACATTTCCTTTCTTTCACATTTTCTCCATTTGGACAGAATGATCTGTAAAGTCTCTCCCAGCTCTGACATTCTAAAGCCCCTTCCAGGAGGGGGTGTGCTGTATTCTAAGGCGTCTCCCACAGAATGTCAGACATGGAAGAAACCTTACGGGTCATTGACTCTTCTTCCAGCTCCCCCTCCCTCCCTTTTCACCCTGTCCCTTCCTATGAAATTGTCTATTCATTGTGAATATACTTAAGTGTGTGTGTGTGTGTGTGTGTGTGTGTGGTCTGAGATGCTTTTTCTCTGTGCATCTGTGTAACTCTATCTTTGTACCTCTCTGTCTCTTTCTGTCTGTCTGTCTCTTTCTCTTTCTTTTTTTCTCTCTGTCTTTGTCTGTCTGTCTCTATGTATCTCTCTGTCTCTGTCTTTGTCTCTCTATGTCTCTCTTTGTCTCTCTTTTTATCTCCCCATCTCTGTTTCTCTCTGTCTCTCTCTGTCTCTGTTTCAATCTTTGTCTCTCTTTTTAGCTATGTTTTTTCCTCTCTACCTTTGTTTCTCTTTCTCTCCCTCCCTCTTTCTCCTTTTCTCCCCATTTTCAACTCTTCCTCTCTTTTCTTGAAATGAAGGACTTTCATTTTGGTCTTTGTATTTCCAGGGTCTAGGGCAGTATCTGACGCACAGTAGGTGCTTAAGAAATGCTTGTTGAAGTACTGAACTGGGACAGCTAACTTAGTCTTTTAATTAAGCTTTAAAACTTCATGTTCTAAGTTCTGGTGCCTGTCGGTAGCAGCCTCTTCTGGCCTCCTTACCACGCCCTCGGGGTCCACCAGGAGCAGGTGCTTGGGCTGACCACCGTGCATGCCTGTTAGAACATACTGCCCGGGGTTAGTGACGCTGTCCCGCACCAGGAAGTCCCCATCTGTCCTGAGCAATTTCTCCGCTGCCCGCCGGCTCATCTTGCCGTGGTACCAGGGTTCTCGGCGGAGCTGCTCCTCTGTTGGGGCAATGGGAGCCCGGCGAGTGGGAGGGCTGGGCCACTGGTCCTCGATGGGGACGGGTCCGCTGCTGGCCACGGAACACTCGTGCAGTTTCAGGGCATCCTCGAAGGGCCCTGCAATCCCAAAGACATGGCACTCAACTCCAGACTCTGACTAACCCATTGTGTGCCTGGGTAAGGGAACTTTAGTTTCCTTATCTATGAAATAGGAATGGATCATCTTGGGCTGGCTTCCCTCATGGGATTTTCTGAGACACGGGTGAGAGAAATGATGAGGAAAAGGCTTTATAAATTTGCATCTCCCTTAGACCAAGGCATCCAACTATATCAAATTAAAAGAACACAGATTTTTAGAGTTCTTAAGGTTCCTTTAGGCCTCCTCTCATTTTAATGAGGAGGGAAATTAGACTCAGGAAAGGGCAGGACCTCCCCACAGTCACTCAGCTAATAGTAAGAACTAGCCTTTAAACCAGGTCTTCTGCCTTTAGCTCCCATTAGGCCAGACTGAATACAAAGCCATTCTACTTCCCTCCCAGCCCAGACCAAGGCTTCTTAAACTTTTCCCACTCATGACTTCTTTTCACCCAAGAAATTTTTATGGAACCCCAAATATATAGGTATATAAAATAGGTATACAAAGCAAAATATGTACTGATAATGAATCACAATTTCATGATTCTCACATTCAGTTAGGAGACCCCAAAGGAGTCAAAACTACAATTTAAGAAGCTGGGGCCTAGATGCTGGCTGGCTGACAGTCACCCAGGTCAAGTCAGAGGTCCCCTGAGAACAGAGGCTCTGTGTCCTCACCCTGAGAGGATGTATTATCCCTCCCCTTTAGACAGGAGCAGCCTCCCCTTTTCTTTCTCCCTTCCCCTTCCCTCCTCAGAACAGAGGCCATATTGACCCTATAGATTAGGGGCTTTCTGAGACCCAGGCTTAGGTTCCCTTCCTCCTCCTTTCATACTCATATCAAAAAGGTCCTTCTTGGGGCTCTCCTCGGGGGCTGCAGGCTCAGTCTCCCAGCTCTCCAGGTTCTGGGTGTTCACATACATGTGCTCCTCATAGTCCCGGGAGCCCAGAGGCCGGCTGTCTGCCTGCAGGTAGCCATCATCACAGGGCTGGCCTAGGAGAGGGGGATGCAGAGGAGTTTAGTGGAGCCGGGCTCCCCAGGAAGAGGCAGAGGGGTTGAGGGGTACATTGGGAAACATTGAGTTTGGTGGGAAGAATAATCAGGAAAGTGCCCCCCCCCCAATCCCCCTGGATAATTGCACTGGCTTTAAGTTCTAATTTGTCTTCTGAATTTGGGAGAAGGGCAGGAGGAGAAAAATGAAAGCAGAGAGAGAGGAGCGCTAGAAGGAACCCAGGTGTTCATCTACTCCAATTCCCTTATATCTATAACTATAAACAGAGCTTAAATCACTGGCTAAAGCTCACAAAGATAGAGACAGCATCTGAACCCAGACCCTCAGGCTCTGAAGCTAGAAAACTTCTTAGCCTGCTATTCAGGGCTCCACATGACCTCCCTTTTCCATTTGGAGCATTCTACAAACTGTATAATCATCTATTCCCTAATCTCATCCCACCCTTTCCTAACTCCACTTTGCATTAGCCCTATCTCATCTTGAAAATTCTCCCTCCCCACTCCCTCCGGAAGAGTGAAATTCTTCTTTTCCATCAAGTCCCAGGTCAGTCATCTCTTGTGTAAATCTTCTATGAATTCTCTCTCCTCCTCCTCCATCCTTATCCCCGTCCACCCCCACCCAAAAGGGAGTTTTCCTTCCCCAAATTTGCCTAGAGAGCATTGTCTGGCTGTCCCTTGGTCTTTATCACATTATATATTGCACTTAGCTTATCTACAGCATCTTCCCCACCATTAGATGTAAGTTTCATGAGGGCAGGAAATAGCATTTTTCATTTTGTATCCTTAGCACGGACGGAGCACAGTCCCCCTGGTGTATTAGGAACTCTAAATGTTTTTTGATTTAATTAGAAAATAGAGGGAGAGAGGGAGAAAAAAGAGGGAGGGGGAGGGAAGAAGAAAGGGAGGGAAGGAAAAAGAGAGATGAAGAAAGAAAGGGAGAGAGGGAGGAAGAAAGAAGAGAGGGGGAGAGGAAAAAGGGATGGAAGGAAAAAGAGAGATGAAGAAAGAAAGGGAGAGAGGGAGGAAGAAAGAAGAGAGGGGGAGAGGAAAAAGGGACGGAAGGAAAAAAGAAGGGAGAGAGGGAAGGAAAAAAAGGAGTGAAGGAAGAAGGAAGGGAGGAAAGGAGGAGGGTAGATAAAAAACAGGAGGGAAGGGTAGGAAACCAGGAGCTCAAAGTATGTCTCAGGGGCGGGGGGTGGATGGGACAGACTGCCTTTGAGATGGGGGGCAGAAGGGCAGCCATAGCTTATCCTGGCTAATCTGAGCACAGCCCATCAGGCTCCTCCTCCCCAGGACAGCTTCTTTCCTCTTGCAGAGCTCATACCAGGGAGCCCCAGGTCCCAGTGCAGGCCAGCCTGACTCCGTTGCTCTCTCCGGGCCGGGGATCCAAGCTGGGAAGCAGAATTGGCCATCAGCATTCCCTTCCTCACCTTCTCCTTGCCCCTCCAAGCCCTCTCTTAGCCCCTACCCCTGTCCTGCTCTCTCTCTCCCTTCAGCCACAGCCACAGACACAGATTTCCTGCTGGTTCTGATGATTTCATCTCTCCTCTGGAGTAGAAATTCCCCAAGAACAGGAGCCATATCTTTCCCACACATCAGTGGCTTCCCAGGGTAGCCTTTCCCCGTCTGTATCTCCCCTCAGCCCCAGTTAATGGAGGGGCCGGCTCTCTATGACTCCCCCCACCACAATTTTCTGTCATTCCTTTGGGACCCACCACAGGTCCCTGCAGACGGCAAGGCTCTTCCAAGTCCCTGGCCTTCTGGGAAGACACCCCCCGTGGCAGTCCTTTTCCCAGGAGCCCAAGACTCCCTGGAAATACAGGCTGAGCCTGACCTGACTGAAAGCCCCCGAGCCAGGTGGCTGGGTGTGGACATAGCTGGGCGCCCAGAGCCGGGAGTCCACCAGACCGCCGAGGGGGGGCTCCTTCCCAGGGATGCTGTTATAATAGTCGTGTTCGGTAACATCCTCCTCCTCACCCCAAGTCGACTCCTCGTTCCCCATCATCCTGGGCCGCAGAAACAAGGAGGCAGTGAGTCCCAGTGCTCAGGCTGGGGTCTCTGAGGCCCCCCCCCCCCCCCCCCCCCCCCGTCACCTTCCCCCACATCCTGTCTGCCTCTGGGCCAGATGAGACCCAAGCGGGGCTTGGGGGGAGGACCCTTTTACCTTTCAGGGGGAATGGCCACTTTGGGGGGGCTGTAGAGATACTGTTTGAACCGCAGCTCGAAGGCCTGGCCTACAGTGCTGATGACGTTCTGGGCTAATCCTTCGCAGCACTCCAGGATGTGACAGGCTGTGGGAGGGAGGGAATGTGCGACATGAAACAGGACTCCCCAAACCCTCCCCCAGCTCTCCCAGGAGGCACTCTGCCTTCTCCCAAAACGAGGGGAGTCTGCAGTCCTTCTCTGGCCCCGATGCCCCACTCTCCCTCCCTCCCCACCCAGGAGCTGTCTCACCTCTCTGATTAATGGGATCCTTTGCCACATAGGCCACGTAATCAGTCATGTCCTGTGGAGAGATGGGAGAGACCGAGTGAAAGCACAACCCAGGCCTTCTCCTGCCCCCCACCCCACCCCAGACCCTGGAACCTGGGATTCCCAGGCTGGTCCACAGGGCCCAGGGTCTGGAGAGGGGTGCCAGATGAAGATAATTGGCAGAGAGCAAAGGCAATGGCCAGGGCCAATGGTAAGGGGAGCTGGTGAGGTGGTTGCCTGGCAACAAGGGGTCCAGCTGGATGCAAAAGCAAAAGGAGGCAGCGATTGTGGTGGCAGGGATGAGAGACTGGAAGGGGGGGGGAACCTGGGCGGGGGGAGGGAGCAGGGGATGGAGGAAGGGAGAAGAGTAGGGTGGAGCTGCCCCCCAGAGGAAGGCTCCCAGCTCCCCCCTCACTGGTAGGGCTTACCGTGTCGCCACCGGAGGCGAAGGAGATGGACTGCATGTGATGGTTAGCGATGATCTGTCCCGGGCAGAGAGGCAGAGATGGGTTACAATGAAGCAGGGAGCTCAGCCCAAGGGGCAAAGCCTGGGGTGGACCTTGGACAGGTTAGGGACCCTCCTCCCTGGACAGGGAAACCAGGAAGCCGGGAAGGAGCCAGGATTCTGAGCTAGCAGCTCCGAAGCACCAAGCTTCACCTGGAATACTGTCAGACGCTTGGGCTTGGCTCCTTCCTCCTCTCCCTCAGCCTGACCTCCCTCCCCGCTTCAGGTCAGGGACTCTGGGAAGCGCGAGTGCTCACACCGTTATAGAAGAATGTGATGGAGCTGAGGGTCACCTCAGCCAGTGCTGGGAGTACTGGACTAAGGCCCCTTCCCGGTCAGCACAGTGTCCTGCTACTTAAAATCTGCTCACATTCACACCTGGACTCCAGCTTAGCCTGGCAATTCCTGCTCTTTCCCCCACATTGGTCTTTATTCTGCCTTCCCTCACCTCTTCACCCCTTCCCAGGGGCAATTCTACTCTCCTGAAGCAAAATTTGCTCCTGCCTTTTCTGAGGACCCTGAGGAAAATTATTAAGAATAATTTATGTAGCATTTTAAGGTTATAAAGAACTGCAAATTTAAAGAATTACAAATATTATCTCATTTGATCCTCACAATGACCATGGGAGACAGAAGCTGTTTTTATGCTCATTTTAGAGATGAGAAAAGTTTAAATGATCTGCCCAGGGTCATACAGCTGGAGTCTAGTCAGAATTCGAAGTGATTCCAAATCCAGCGCTCTGTGCCCTACCTCACCTAGCTGCCTCATGGGGAGAACAGTTCCTATTTTATCCAATTCCACAGACATTTTATTCAGGACACACCATGTGTCAAGTGCCCAGTGGTGAACTCGCCCTAACCACCCTGGCCACTATGTTCAGTTTCTCTGGGCCCCAAACCTTCTGGGGAACCCAGGAAGGAAGCCTACAATCGGATGTCTCCAGTGATACAAGTCCTGAAACATTCAGGTACAGGTCAGGGGATGTCAGAATTGTGAGGAACCTGAGAGATCATGGAACCCAACGCTTTACTCCAAGAGACCAGAAAACAGCTCCCAAGAAGGGAAGACACATACAGCACGGATGAATCTGGAAAAGTGGGCTTGCACACTCAGATTTGCTGATAAAATAAGACACTCACAGACAGCTTAGGTACTGAGAGAAACATACTCAGAGACACACAGAGACAGTCACAGCCACTCACAGACACACTCAGAGACACTAGAGACACACTCAGACATTTAGAGACACACTCAGAGATACACTCACAGAGACTCAGTCACACCCACAGACCCTCATAAGCATATTCACAGACACACTCACAGATATTCAGAGTCACATTCAAATATACTCTGAAGCACACTTACACTCAGAGACACATTCACAGACACTCAGAAACACCCTCAGAGAGACACTCACGTTCACAGACACCAGACACTCAGAGAGATGTGTATCTGTCCACAGCCACCCACTTATCCCCATCCTGTCCCATACTTATGAGAGGCGTGGGGCCTAGGGGACAGAGAGCTGTGTTAAATCCAGGAAAACATTGGCTCGTGTCCTGTTCCTGACACAAACACTGGCTCTGTGACCCCCAAAATCCTTTCACCCCTCATCATCACTCTTTTAAGGTGTCAATTTGCAAAGGAACGTTCATGAAAGAATTTTCCTCAATTGAGAGAAGCAATTTCCTTACCTGGGAGTTACCTATTCCCACAGGTAATAAGTGTTTGACTGGCACACCAGTGCTTTCCCATATATATATATATACATACCTGTGCATACACACAGCCAGCCCTTATCTCTCTTTCCACCCCCAGAGATCATTGAACATCACAGGAGGAGAAGAAATCCACAGGGGAGTTGGAAGGAAGCAGGTGGGCCTGCTCTGTCCCCCCTGTCCCTCAGGCCAAAGCCAAGAAATGAGCATGGAGTGGATGGGAATGGGAGGGAGAGAGGGTGGCAGTCAGGTGGCACAAGGCTGCTGCTTACCTGGCGAGTGGTGGGCACCATAAGATTGAGCCCATCGATGGAGATGTTGATTGTAATACTCATACCAGCAAAACGGAGGTTGCTCTTCCCAAGGATGGAGAAAAGGGCTTTGTTGGGGGCCTGCAGAACAAGGGAAATGATGCCCCTTTGGCCAGGTTCAGATTCTGGCTGCATCAGGGCACGAGACCAGAACATTCGGGAAGTGACCAGGGTGTAGAGTCAGATTTAAACCATAGCAAAGACTAAGTTTGTGGGGAGGGCGGGATGGGAGAGGAAGATTGCATTTTAGGAAACAATTTGGAAGTAGGCAAAAAAAAAAAAAAAAAAAAAAGTTATTAAACTTTCTCTATCCTTTGACCCAGAGATCCCAGTATCTACGCCTAAGTAAGTCAAAAACAGGAAGGTAATCTCCACATATGCTAAAATACCCACAGCAGCACTTTTTGTGGGTAACAAAGAACTGGAAATGCAGTGGTTGCCAGTTGTTTGGGAAATGGCAATTATTTATGGCTAAATAATGTAATGTAATGCCTAAAAAATGATGAATGCGGAGAATTTGGAGAAGCAGGAGAAGACTTAAACTGAGGCAGAATAAACTTAGGAGAACTAGGAAGATGACATACACAAAGGCTACAATATGAGAAGTGGAAATATCAATAAAACAGCACTGAATTTTAATGAACAATCTCTTTCCTGGAGAAGAGAGGAGAACTTGCACCCCCCATCCTTCAGCTGGAGAGAGAGGGGACTACGGATGTAATGTTGCATGTGTCAGTGACTCTTGTTTTCTTGTATTTTGGATTGTTGTTAAAACATTAAGTTATAAAAGGCATTAGCTAGGAGGTCTAGTGGATAAAGTCAGACTGGGAATCCGAAACAGTTTGATATTGACTCCAATCAACTATATGCAAGACCTTTTCCATGCTCAGTTTTCTCATCTGTAAAATGAGCTGGAGAAAGAAATGGCAAGCCACGCCAGTATCTTTGCCAAGAAAACCCCAAATTGGGTCACAAAGAATCAGAGAAGACTGAAAAATGGCTACAAAACATGGGGGAATTAATAGCAATGATCTCACAGGATCAATGGGAGGATCATATGAGATAACACTTATAAAGCATATGTTGGCAAATTTGAAAGAACTAAATAAATGCTATTATTGTATCTTTAAAAAAAAAAAAAGAAAGAAAGAAATAGAGCTAAGGTATTCTGGAAAACATTAGAACTGTTTGAGGAAAAAGTCCTAAAAAAGATCCAAATATCCCACAATTAAGCATATGTTTCACAGAGATCAAAGATAGAACTAAAGAACTCAAACTAGTTCCAGAAAGCCCTTTTTAAAAAATCGTATTAAAAAGTTTTATTGATGCTTTTATAAAAAGCTAATGCCATTTCCATTTAATTCCTCATATCCCATAAAAGCCTCCTTTTTATATAAAAACAGTAGTTATACAAAACTACCAAATGTGGCAACTATTTCTGACAATGCATGCCCCATTCAGTATTTCTGTCTCACCATCTCTCTGCTGTGAGAGACAGAGGCCCATAACAAGGTCTGGGGGATAGCAAAAAACTGGAAAATAAAGCTAGTTCCAGTTGCTTGGGGAATGACAAAAGGCAATATGGCCCATGAATGTAACAGAATATTATTGCACCATAAGAAAAGACAAATCAGAGGAATTTGGAGAACATGGGAAAAATTGTATGAAGTGATGCAAGGCAAAGGAAGTAGAGCCAAGGGGACTATAGAGACAGTGACTACAGTAATGCCATGGGCAGTAATTGTCATGATTAATCTGACCCTAGAGAAGGGATGAGAGGGAACCACCATGCTTTGGTAGTGACATGGGAGATTGTGACTGAAGAAGGTAGCATATAGTCAGATCCAGTCACTAAGGGGTTTGGAATAATTGCTTTATTTAATTACCACAGTGTGTGACTTTGTGTGTGTGAGAGAGAGAGAGAGAGACAGAAACAGAGAGACAAAGACATAGACTGGGAGAGAGAGACAGAGAAAAAAGACAAGCACAGAGAAGGATAGAGAAAAAGAGACTCAGAAAGACAGAGAGAGAGACAGACAGCACAGACAAACACAAAGAGACAAGGAGAGACAGACACAGAAAGAAAGAAAAAGAGACAGAGACAAAGAGAGAGACAGAGAGAAAGAGAAAAAAGAGAGACAAACAGGTAGACATGGAGAGAGACAGGAAGATAGACACATACACAGAGAAAGACAGAGAGAGATGTAGAAATAACTGATTTAAAACAGAAGATATAACATTTTTCTAAAGAAAATAAAAAGGATTAATGTTTAGAGTTTTCACCTGAAGAATGGGACTTAGCTTTTAGGATGGGGAAACATTTGAGTTTATGGGAGATTCTAGGTTTCAGGTTGAAGAGCAACTCTCAGTTTTAAGGTAAAGATTTAACTCCAGACACAGCAGGACTTGTAGGCTTGTAACTATTGGGACAGTTCTAGGTGAGAATGGGACTAAGGTTTGAGGCTGTTAGACAGGTTTAGGCTTGGTTTGGAGGGGAGTTAATAATAGCCATTTCCATTTCCATAGTGTTTTAAGCTTTCTTCACAACAGCCTTGTGAGATAGGTAGAACCTATATTATTATCCTAATTTATATCATTTAAGGAACTGAGAGTCAAAAAAGAAAGGTAATTTGTAGCTAGTAATTGTAGTGTAAATTCTAGGTGTGAAGTTTTAGGAAGTTCTAGGGGTGAGAATGGAGGTTCTGGGTATTAAGTTGGGAAAGTTGAAGCTGGGGCTTTAGATGTGACACTGGGAAAGGGTTCAGTTTTAAATCTGACTTCTCTGTGAAAGGCTGGAAAATGATCCAGGTTTGAGAATGGAGATTCTAGTTATGGTATGTGAATGTTATGGAATATTATTATTCTGTAAGAAACAACCAACAGGATGATTTCTTTTTTTAAATTTTATTATAACTTTTTATTGACAGCACATATGCATGGGTAATTTTTTACATTGTCCCTTGCACTCACTTCTGTTACGACTTTTCCCTTCCCCTCCCTCCACCCCCTCCCCTAGATGGCAAGCAGTCCCATACATGTTAAATGTGTTATAGTATATCTTAGATACAACATATGTGTGCAGAACCGAATTTCTTGTTGCACAGGAAGAATTGGATTCAGAAAGTAAAAATAACCTGGGAAGAAAAACAAAAATGCAAACAGTTTACACTCATTTCCCAGTGTTCCTTCTCTGGGTGTAGCTGATTCTGTCCATCATTGATCAATTGGAACTGAATTAGATCTTCTCTTTGTTGAATATATCTACTTCCATCAGAATACATCCTCATACAGTATTGTTGTTGAAGTGTATAATGATCTCCTGGTTCTATTCATTTCACTCAGCATCAGTTCATGTAAGTCTCTCCAGGCCTCTCTGTATTCCTCCTGCTGGTCCTTTCTTACAGAACAATAATATTCCATAACATTTATATACAATAATGTAATCAACCATTCTCCTTGATGGACATCCATTCATCTTCCAGTTTCTAGCCACTACAAAAAAGAGCTGCCACAAACATTTTGGCACATACAGGTCCCTTTCTGCTCTTTAGTATTTCTTTGGGATATAAGCCCAATAGCAGCACTGCTGGATCAAAGGGTATGCACAGTTTGATAACTTTTGGGGCATAGTTCCAGATTGCTCTCCAGAATGGCCGGATTCTTTCACAACTCCACCAACAATGCATCAGTGTCCCAGTTTTCCTGCATCCCTTCCAATATTCATCATTATTTTTTCCTGTCATCTTAGCCAATCTGACAAGTGTGTAGTGGTATCTCAGAGTCAACAGGATGATTTCAGAGAGGCTTAGAGAGACCTACATGAACTGATGCTGAGTGAGATGAGCAGAACCAGGAGATCATTGTACATGGCAACAAAACTATATGATGATCAATTCTGATGGACATGGCTCTCTTCAACAGTGAGATGATTCAGCCCAGTTCCAATGGTTTAACTATGAAAAGAGCCATCTATACCCAGAGAGAGGACTATGGGAACTGAGTATGGATCACAACAGCATTCTCACTCCTTTTGTTATTGTTTGCTTGCATTTTATTTTACTTCTAATTTTTTTCTGTACAGCAAGATAAATTGTATAAATATGTAAGAATATATTGGATTTAACATATATTTCTACCATATTTAACATATATTGGACTATTTGCCACCTAGGGGAGAGGTGGAGGAAGGGGGAATTGGAACACAAGGTTTTACAAGGGCTAATGTTGAAAAATTGTCCACATATATGTTTTGAAAAATAAAAAGCTTTAATGAGAGAGAGGGGGGGGGAGGGAAGAAGAAAGAGAATGGGGATTCTAGATGTAAGGCTGAAGAAGGACCCACATTTAATGTTATGGTTCTCAATGTAAAGTTTGAAGAAAGGTCCAGGTATGAGACTAAAGTTCTAGGTGTGAGGTTGGGGAAAGATCAAGATTTGAGACTCAGGGTTCTAAGTGTGAGACTGGAAAAGCACCTTGTTTTTAATACAGGGGTTCTAAGTGTTGGGCTGGAGAACAATCCAAATTGGAAGCTCAGGATTCTAGAGTTGAATTGGAAACTTTCCACATTGCAAAAGCTAACCACAGCTCCTCTCCCAAATCCATCAGATCCTCCCTGCTAGTCACTGCATTCTCCAGCTGTGAATGAAAGGAACCTATATCTTCAAGGCACTGCTGCTTTCTCCCTCAGCCCAACTCCTTCCCAGGACCCAGGTAGTAGCTGACTCCATAATTTTCTATCTAGACTCCATCCCCTTCTCAGCATCTATTCTTCCACAACAGAGTCGGCTTGCCCCTGAAGCTTCACCCACCTTTTTCTTCCAGGCACCTCGGACACCAGGCACTGCTTCATAAAGCCTATTGATCGCCTCCCTGTAGAAGAGAGCATCCTCATAAAAGAGATCAGGGAAGGGGGAAAAATCATCCCAGCCTGGCTGTGCAGCTGGGAGGGTTATTGGGTTTAAGTTGAGGGCAGTCACTGATGATGATAGATAATGATGGATGATGATGATGATGATGATGATAACTTCCACCTCACATTTTTAGTGTTTTACATTTTTACAAACCATTTTCAGCACAATGACCTAGTGTGTCACAGGAGGGAGGCTGAGTAGTTCCCTAGGCAGAGCACCAGCTCTGAAGTCTGAGCTTCTAAATTCAAATCTTACTCTGACACTTTGTATCTGTGTGACTCTTGACAAGTTACTTCAACTTATTTAACTGTAAGACAACAGGCTCGGACTAGAAGACTTTGGAATCTAAGTCCTGGGTAGTGGCCGGGTTAGGAAATTCTCATATATAAAGGGCTCTCCTACAGAAAAAGAATTAGATTTGTTGTTTTTGACCCCAGTGAGCACAACCAGAAGCAATGGGGGTGGAGAAGTAGATTTAGGGTAAATGAAAGGGGGGACTTCCTAACATTTCAAATTAAATCCAAATTCTGAAGTAGAAGGTCTTTCTTGAGAAGTGGTGGGTTCCCCTTTACCTGAAGTCATCAAGGAAAGACATTGATGGAATATGCTGAAGTGGGGCTTATTTCATCTGGCATTCTGGGAAGCTCAGTGAGAAGGATGGAGCTAGGTGCCTCAGTGAGGGGGCCTCGGTCTCAGTGAAGGGGATGGAAGAGCTCAGTGAAGGGTGGTAAGGGTCCTGTGAGATTTAACTCGTGACACAGGGGAACACTGAGACTTGTAACTTCTGGGTGTGAAAGAGACTAAGCTCTGAGGTTGTTAGATGAGATCTTCTATGTGTCTTCACAGTGGTCGCCAAGACAGCCGTGGGCTGGAGCAGAAAGAAGGGAGAGGGAGCTCAAGTCTGACAGAGACTCTCCATCTAAAGGAAGAGCTTTAGGATCAGGCTTCCTCCATTCCCAGGGGACATGACCTCAGGCCTCCCTCTCCCGGCTGACCTCACCAGCTCCAAAGGCACTCCCCCCAAGCCTTCTGGCTCCCTCCCTCCCCCCCAGTAACACTTCTCCCTGTTTGGCAGCAATGATGATAAATAATAGAAGGCATCCCTCCCCCTGCGGCTCCACCCTCTCCAAGTCTGGGTCACAGCTATTGATCTGAGCCCATGTCCTCCTTTTCCTGCTGCAATGGGGAGTTTTCCCCAGTCTCCTTCCATTTTCCTCATCTTTTATCTGTAGTATTCTTCCCTTGCTTTACCTCTGCCCTTCTCTGCCTTCCCCCCCTCCCATCACCTCTCTCCTCCTTCCCTTTTTGCCATTAGGTCTATGGGTAAGGAACCTCTCTGTCTGGGTGTGGTGGGGGTGGGGGGAGGATGAGAGAGCCAGAGCCAGAGCCCCCTCCACACACACACATGGAGAGGGAGTCAGGGAGAGAGAGGAGAGGAAAGAAGAAAAGAAGAAGAAGGGGGAGGAGGAAAAGGAGAAGGAAAAGCAGGAGGAGGAGGAAAAGAAGGAAAAGGAGGAGGAGGAGGAGGAGGGAGGGGGAGAGAGAAAGACAGAGAGAAGGAAGGAAGGAGGAAAAAAAGGAGGAAGGGAGAGGAAGAGAAACACAGACAGAGACAGAAAGAAATAAACAGTGAGAAACAGAGACAAAGACAAAAAATATAGAGAGAAACAGAAGGAAAGAGGGAAGGGAAGGGAAGGCATGGGGGTGAACTGGGGAAACAGAGTTCATAGGATCAGAGATGTTGAGCTAGAAATGATCTCAGAGTACATTACGTCCAATCTTTAGGAAACTAAGAGATTCAAGAAGGATGTGATTTTCCCAGCTATTACCTAGGTAATAAATATCAGATATGGTTGAAATTATATACCATTTTGGGTAACCAGACAGCACCTGCTTTGGATCAGGTGGTATCTATCCACCTTCTGGCCCTGGGGGTCAGGAGAGGCAGATTTGAAGTCTATCCTTTGTGACTTTAAGCAAGTTCTTTCCCCCATTTGAGCCATCTGTAAAAGGGGAAGATTGGTATAGATGGTCTCTAAAGTCTCTTTGCTACAAGCACATATGTTCTATGTTTTAAAGGTTCTTTCAGCTTTGACATTTTCTGTTCTTGGCCCCCTTGCAACTCTAAAAACTATTCAATACTTGCTTCTACAAGTGGAATTCAGGACACTCATATTCTAGTCTGTCCCTGAAGAGCTGTACGGTCCTTTCCTTTCTCACTGAGACTTAATTTCCCCATGTTAAATCAGAACAATAATCCTACTTCAGTCTCCATGGAACTACTGTGAAGAGCAAATGAGATAATGGATATGGAAAAATGCCTTATAAGCTGTAAAGTGCTCTCCAGACTATAAAAGGTCTTCTAAATGGTAACAAACTCAGTACACTGTCAAGTACCAAGTAATTTGAAGCATTGTACAAAATATAAGGGATTACTAGGGGTCCTTGAGGATATAAAATTCTTCAAAACATAAACTGCCCCTTTTCTGATGCTTGGCTTCAGTCTCTGACTTCATGCAATGGGTTTGATTGTCTAGCCAGCCAGCCTTACCCCCCAGCCCACTCCCAGGAGAGAGGAGTCCCAACACTCACCGGGTAACCTGGGTCCGGGTGTTAAAATCCAAGGACCTCATGGAACGCAGTACTTCTATGCAGCCCATGTACTAAGGGAGACATCGAGAGAAAGAGTCTTTGGATGGGCTGGCAGAACCAAGCACTGATGGATGCTTGGAAAAGTGAACTCACCCAATCCCCAATCTTGTCACAATGTCCTCAGCCTTGGGGAAGCCTTTGTTCCTGCCACCTTCTACACCTTGGAGAGTTCCTTCCTCATTTCTGGCTGACAAAATCCTGGTCATTTTAGTCCCACCTCACAGCCCTCCCCTCTCTAACCTGGGTATGGCCCCAACAATCTCACCATCCTGGATTCTCACTCCTCCCCGGGGTTTTGTGACACTAATCTTTCCTTGTCCACCTCCAACTTCTCAGTCTTTGCAGAATCATCATCCAAACCCACTAACTGTGGGTGTCCCCCAAGGCCTTCTTCTCTCTGTATATTAGTTTGTTTGATGAACTATCAGCTTCCAAAAGTTTAATGATGCAGAGGATTCTGGGATCTATATATCCAGTTGTGTCTCTTTCCTGAGCTGCAATCCTATATTACCTATGGCCTTTTGGACATATAGCACCAGAGATTTTGCAGGTACCTTAAATTCACCATTATCTTCAAACAAAACAAAATTCATTATCTTCATTTACCCTGCAAAAAAAAATTTAAAAGCTTCCCTCTTCCCCACTTTTCTATTACTATGGAAAACATTATCTACCTCAATCACCCAGATTCTATATTTTGGGTGTCATCCTCAACATCTCAACACCTAATTCACCTTTTGTATCTAATCTTTTGCCAAAGCCAGTCAATTTTCCTTCATATCATCCCTCACATACACTCCCTTCTAGCACAGGCCCTCATCAGCTCATGTCTATTGCAATGGACCTCCCTGCTTCAGCTCTCTCCCCAGAGACATGGACTCTTTTCATTGGATCAGCAAACTGATCTTCCAAAAATGCAGGTCTGGATCACTTCAGTGGTCCCTATTAGTTCCAGAATCAAATATAAAATATTTATATCTTCACATGTGTCTTCTTAATGGAGATGGGGAGGAAGGAAGAGAATCTGGAACTCAAAGTTTTAAAAACAAATGTAAAAAAAATTGTTTTACATATAATTGGGGAAGATCAAATAGTAAATAAATAGAATCAAATATAAAAGCCTCTCTCTCACTTTTTTTTTTGAGGCAGTTGGGGTTAAGTGACTTTCCCAGACTTACAATTCTAGTTAGTAAGGGTCTGCATACAAATTTGAACTCCGGTCTTCCTGACTTCAGAGCTGGTGCTCTATCCACTATCCACAGGAGATTATTCCCTATGCCCTATCCCCAGGTACTATTGCCTTTTCCTCCAAAAATGCCTTGCATTTGATTTGCAAATGTCCATATGAGTACTATAAGCTTCTTGAGGGCAAGAACTGTTTGAAATTTGTCTTTGTATGCCCAGCCCATAACATAGGACTTGGTAGATGGTGAATTTAATGAATATTTGTTGACTGATTGATGGATTGATTTACCAGATGATTTCTGAGTCCCTTTCGAGCTCTGAAATTCCATCTTTTAAATTCCTTTTCAGTTTTGATATTCTATGTTCTAAGAACACATGCAGATGTTCCATGTTCTAAGGGCACTTCTTTCCATGCTACACTTCCTTGCCCATCAGTCCCTGCCCCAGAAGCTAGGTAGTATAGAGTGATGGGCCTGGAGTCAGGAAGACTTTTCCTGAATTCAAATCTGGCCTCAGATCCCTACTAATGGTGTGGCTTTTTTTGCCTCAGTTTCCTCATCTATAAAATGAGAGAAGGAAATGGGAAATTGCTTCAGTATTTTTGCCAAGAAAACCCCAAATGGGGTCATGAAAAATTGGATATGATTGAAATGGCTGAATAATGACAAAAGGCGTTCCCCAGATCTGATCTATGTTATTTGAGCCATACCAGCTCCAACATTCCTTGCATCTCGGACTCTGAATACTTCCCAGAAACATGGGGGATTGTGGATTGTCTCAAGGTTCTTTGGAGAAATCCCAAGGGCTAGAAAGGGTTAAGGCCTTCTGTTTTTTCCTTTCAATTCAGTTAGACTTTGACCCAGGATCCCACACATCCTGTAATTCATCTGGGAAGGGAGCAATGCCCAGGGGTTCTGACTCTAAATTAATTAAGGCTGAAATGAGGAGCCTGGAAGATGTGATTAAAAACCTGCTCACCCTTAGACTAGCTGGAACTTAGTAAAGGAAAGTACCTCCCCAGATCTCCCTCTCAACCATCCTTTTCCTTCTCCACTATCTGATACAATCTCTCTCAACCACAACAAGCAAACAAAAGAGCTTCCTGCTCTCTTAGGATGGGAAAACCTTAGATGAGGGTATAGCCCTGAGCTGAAAGTCAGGAGCTCTGGATTTGAGGCCTGACTCCACCTCTGACACCAAGCAAGTTGCAACCATTCTGTGGGACTCAGCTTCCTAATCTGATAAAGTAAGAGACTTAACCAGGTATTTGGGAGAAGAGGAAATCAAATCACAAAAGTACTGAAGAGATGTGGGTTATGACCTTCCCTGTTTGCAAAAACTGAGTAATGGAGCCATCCTCTGATTCCCAGGAGCCAGAGCCGTTATGAACAAGCAAAGAACCAACAGTTCCCCATTTCCAGGTCCTGCCTTTCAGTAATGACCTGGGACCCCAGAAACCAAGGCTTTCAGAAGTCAGCACGGAGAGAGGATCCACCACCCAACTTTTTGCAAGACTGAAGGAGCTCTTTAAGGGAAGAGACTGGTTCATGTTTTGTTTTCATCTACCCAAGTGCCTAGTAGAAAGCAGATGTCTAATAAATAGTTGTTGAAATGAAATTAAAGGGAGGCAGGTAATCAAAGAAGGCATACTGGGAGAACCCCAAACCATATAGGAAGATTCCCAGGGAGAAAGAAGAAGGATGGAAGCTTCTAATCTGGATCCTTCTGTCTTTTCTCTCATCTGCCCCATCTCTCACCTTCATAGACAGGCACTCTGACCTGAAGGGGTATTGGGGGGGAAGGGGGAATCTGAAATGCCCCAACGAGACTGCTTTGCGGCCACACCCTTCTGATTGTCCCTCTTTCCAGACCAATCTGGGGTTAGCAGAGAATACCTGTAGGGAAGGGAAATCAAGACTCCCGGGTGTCCTCTCATCCCACGTGACACCGTGGGAACTTGGGGTGAGTTAGATTTCACTCTGAGGGTCAGACCGTGGGAGAGGAGAAGAGGGGGAGAGAGAAGGGCAAGAGGGAGGGCCTCCTGGGAATCCCGGGTATAGGGAAGACTCGAACGGGCTGTTACGGCTTGCAGTAACTCGGCCCCCAATCCATGGGCCTTAGTTTCTTTCCTTCTTTCTTTCTTTTTTTTGTTTACGGGAGTGGGACCATATGTCTCTAAAGTCTCATTCGGATGTGACAGTTGGCAGACTCTCCATGGTTCCAAGCTCGGGAAAGGGGAGCCGGTGGACGGGCTGAAGTGTCCCGGGAAGAGGGAAAGAAGAGGGTGGGGGCGGCTGCACTCACCCGCACGATGTAGGAGACCCCGGGCCCCAGGACCCTGTCGTCCGGGTGCAGCCAGCCCTGCGGGGGCTTGTGGATAAAACTGCCTTTGCGACTCCACTCGTCGCCGGCCGGCGGTGGTCGCGCCCCGGACCCGACTCCCCGCGCTCCGGCCGCGGCCCCGGCCTGGCGGGCCCCGGCCGTGCCTCGGCAGCGGCTCATCAGCTGTAAGGAGCAGGGACTGGCGCACACGGGCTCGCAGGCGCCCAGCACCGCGGCCAGGCCGGGCCCAGTCCCGGTTCCCGGCGCGGCCGCCTCCTCCAGGCCGCCGCCCTTGGTGGCCGATGCCGGGGCCAGTTCCTTGCCCGCACCGGACGGGCTGCGGCTGAGAAAGGCGGCGGGGCCCGCGAACTTCCACGGAGACATCCTGGGCAGGAGCTTACAGAAAGTGGTGGGGGCATCTGGCTCGTCCAGGCCGGCCTCGGACCCGGGCCTCGGGGTGGCCGGGGAGGCGGGCGGGGGAGAAGACGGGGCGCCGGGGCCGGGGCCCGGGCCTGCCCGGCTGCTCATGGCCGGGCCGCCTGCGCCCTAGTGCGCCTCCAGGGCTCCGCTCCCCTCGGCTCCCTCCTCTCCCCCCACACACCTCCCCAGCCTGCCGGCCGCTCCTACCCGGCTCGCCCCCCTCCCGGAAGGCCCCCAGAGCAGGATGATGTCATGCGGAGCAGCGCTGCAAGCCTCAGCGCGCAGCCGCGGGAGGGGGAAGGGGACTGAGTTGGGGGGTACCGCAGCCCCCCTTTCCAGGTCCCCATTCTCCCAGCCCGCTCTGGGATAGGGTGCCCCACCCCCTGCACCGCTGGGACGGAGCAATTCCCAGCTCCTGCAGCCAATAGACCCCAGGCTCTCTTCAGAATAATCCGCGCCCAGAGCTCGGTTAGAGGGACTTCACTCAGTTACAGTCCGCTCTCTCCCCCCCCAAGCAATCAGGGACGAGAAGTGCCTCCAGAAGGCTCTCCTAGCCTGCACCCCAGAACTCACGACCTCCCCAGCCTCTTCTGCCTCCGTACAGGAATATTCCTTCCCCCCCTCACCTCCGCAATCAACATACCAGCATGGATGTCGGCCCCTCCCAGCATGAAGAACATCTATGCAGAATACCAAAGAGCTGGAACGTTATGGAGGAGGCTGGGGGAACAACCTTCTCCCCACCCACGAGCATAGTCTTCCCCTTTGTACTAGCACTTCCTTCTGGGGGCTTAGAAAAATTCCTTCTCATCTCAAGATGACACTTTCCCTATCTGTAAAAAGAGGAATAAGATCTCGTGCAGCTCTGATATTCAGCGTGCTGAGGGTCCTCCCAACTCTGACATTGTGTGTGTTAAGTGTCCTTCTAGTTCTGACATTATATACTAAGGGTCCTGGAACAGTTGTGATAGTCATTGTTGTAAGGTCTCACCCAGCATTGACATTCTCTGTACTGTGTTCCACAATTGCTTTTAACTCATTCTAAACAGTCTGTAGCGCTCTGCCTAGGGTCCTGATTTAGGGATGTAGGATCGAACTCCAAGGAATGAGAAAAGGAGAAATAAGCCCAGGGCTGATGTTCTGGGATGGAAAGACAGTGGAAGCTGAGATAAAGAAGGTGGTTCGTAGCTCAGGCTCCAAGCTAGATCAATAAAATGGAGAAACAGGATCATAGACGCAGGTTCCCCGCCCCCTGCTCCCTGGGGAAGTGAGACTAGGAGAGGGGGAAGCTCCAGAGCAGATGGGAAGGAATGAGGGCAGCACAGCAGCCAAGATGGACAGCCCCTGGCTGAAAACAGAAAGGGAGAGGGGAGCTTGGTGAAAATGTGGGCGGGAGGATGTGTCTGCTTGCCTCCATTTGTATGTCACATATGTATGTTTTTGTGAGGGGGGGGAGAGAGAGAGAGAGAGAGAGAGAGAGAGAGAGAGAGAGAGAGAGAGAGAGAGAGAGAGAGAGAGAGAGAGAGAGATTACTATATCTTTCTTTCAAAGGATGCTAGATGCCCTGAGTAAGGGAGGCATTTATGGAGGGTCCCTTTTCTGGGTCCTAGCTTTAGGGATCAAGGTCTAGATCCTTTAATTCCTTCTCTTCATCCTTGGATTAATTGCACCAGGCAATCTGGGGGCAGCCTATCTCACCCTTGTAGACCTGCTCTGGGCAGGACCAGGGACAGCGTCAACCCTCTGAGCCTGAAGCAGATTTTTAACAGTGTCCAAAGCATGGGCAGTTGCTGAGGCTCAAGCATCTGACTTGGCAACTAACTCCTCAACTGGGGTGCCTTAGGAAACCTACTTTCCTGCAATCCTTTATTTTTGGACCTATGGGATCTATAAACATTCTAGGACCTCACATTGTCCAGAATAGAGAATCTAGCTCAGGGTTACAGACTTTGTGATTGTTGTTGGAGGAGGACAGCAGATCCCAGGACTGACTTTAAGTAATGGGACCCTTTAGAGTATTAGTTTATTATGAACAGGGGCAGCTGGGTGGCACAGTGGATAGAGCACCAGCCTTGAATTCAGGAGGACGCGAGTTCAAATCTGATCTCAGACACTTAACACTTCCTAGCTGTGTGACCCTGGGCAAGTCACTTAACCCCAGCCTAAAAATTAAAAAAAAAAAGTTTATTATGGACAGGGACTATTTATGTTCCCAGTGGAACCTAGTCTAGGAACTGAGTACACAGTGGGCACTCAGTATGATGCAATAGGCAGAGTATGGAATTGGAATCCAGCAGACTTGAATCTTAGTCCAAGTTCTACCCTTGCTCACTCTGTTGCCTTAGGAAAGTTTAAAAAGAAAATTCTGCCCATCCCCTTTCTTCTCTTCCTCATCTGTAAGATCCCTTTCCATTCTGACAGTCTAACATCTTCTAAAGGACAGATGAAAGATGAGCAAAGAAAGGAATGGGAATGCCAGGTTAGAGTCAAGAGTTGGGTTCAAGTCCTGAATCTGTAACCAAATCACTGTATCAGCTTGGGGAACTCCCTTCCCTTATCTGGACTTTACTCACTTGACATCTAGTTGTCCCTTACAATCTCTCTCCTCATAGGTTATATCAGACCATTGAAGAGTTGCCTTAAAACATAGTTCTGCAGTGTCTTGCAATTTCTCCCTGAGGGTCTCTTCATCACCCTGCCTATATGCAGTCAACTTTCTTTAGCTTCCTGCCCTCCTTCATCCATTCCTAGACCTCTAGCCTAGCTACCTGTCTATCTGACCCTTGGGTCCATCTGTTTCTCTGACCTATATGTTTCTCTAATCCATCTACAGACAACTATCTGTTTCTTTCAACCCATCTATTTTTAATTGTATTTTTCAATTAGCAAAAAATTTGGCCTTTCTTCTCACTCTAATTAAGAATGTTAGAAAAACAAAGCCATTGCTATAAACAATATAGTCAAGCAAAACAAATTTCTACAATGATCATGTACAAAAATAATAACAATGATATGTCTCATTTTACACACTGAGTCCCTCACCTCTCTATCCAGAGGTGGTTAGAATGTTTCTTAATTAGTCCTTTAGAATTGTGGTTGGCCATTACACCAATCAGAATTGCTAATTCTTTCTTTTTTTTTTTTTCTTTTTTTTTAAATCAATTTTATAATTATAAAAAAATTTTTGACAGTATATATGCATGAGTAATTTTTTTATAACATTATCCCTTGTATTCATTTTTCCCAAGTTTCCCCTCCCTACCTCTACTCCCTCCCCTAGATGACAGGCAATCCCATATACATTGATACACATTATACAAATGATATACATTTTATATGTGTTACAGTATAACCTAGATACAACATATGTGTGTGCTAATTCTTTCAAAGTCATTTGGTCTTACAGTATTACTCTTGTGATATAAATCATTCTCCTGGTTTCGTTCATTTCATTTTGCATCTGGCCAGATTTCTCTAAAGCCATACCCTTCAAATTTTCTTAAAGCACAATAATATTCATCATAATTTCTTCAGTTTTTCCTCTATTTATGGACATACCCTCAGATTCCCATTCTTTATTACTTCAAAAAAAGGATTATAAATATTTTGCATATTATTAGTAACTGAGTTTATTTTGCTTAGGATTAATCCATCACTTAACAAAACTATGCTCTAATTGCCTCTTCTCCCATCTTCCCTTTCCCTCTTATTTCCTTGAGAAGTGAAATGCATTTCTATACCCATCTCTCTGTATTTTTCCCTCCCTTGACCAGTTCAAGTGTCAGCTCCTCCACCACCTTCTTTTCCTTGTTTTTACAGATGTCTGCTTGTGCACCCTGATATTAGAAATAATTTTCCTTAATCTTCGTTACCTTCCTTCCCCTGGTATTTTCTTCCTCCTCCTCATTCTTCTTTTTTTTTAATTTTAAATTAAAATTTCTATTTATTAAAAAAAAAAGGATAGAAAAAGACAGAAAAGGATATTGTCTTGTGCCCAGCAGAACATCAGGGAACATTCAAAATATATAGCAAGAAATTTCCAATTCAAGCAAGGATATATAATAGCAGAAGAACTTATATTCATGAGTGCCCACTTTTTCTTTGTTTCCTTGTAAGTTGTTCTTTTGTTTTCTGCTGCACAGTTATTTTACTTTTTTCCCCCTTTCATCTTCACCACCTCCTCCAAGTAGGCTACACTTAAGCACAGATATATTTAATAGATACACACACATATGTGCACATATATACACATACACATTCACACCCACCCACAGACCCACATATATATATATATATATATTTATATAGATAGATAGATACATAGATAGATAGATAGATACATAGAGTGACTTGCATACATATCTAGATATACTCAGCCACATATATATATATACTATCCCTACTAACTTTTCTACTTTAATTCTGTTCCTTAACTTGCTTCACTATTATTTCACTTTCTCCTACCCATGGATCCCTCCCTTGTTTTCTTCTCCCACCCTTTGCACCTCCCTCCCCCATTCTTCTTCCCTTATTTCTTTATAGATTTTGGAAGATTCTATACCCTCCATGATATATATATAGTTGTCTATTTGACCCATTCTTGATTTGAATAGGTTTTCAGAACTAGAAGCCCTCCTCTCCTCTCTAATGCCTCTGGGTCTATCCTTCCTCTGTATCTCATTTGTATAAATCTTTCTTTTAAGCTACTCAATTACTGATGTCAATATTAAACATGGTTTACTTTTTCATGTAAAAACATAAACAACTTGTCTATGTTAAATTCCTTGAAATAAATCATGGATACTGACTTTAATATGTTAAATTTTCTATTGAGTTTGGGTTTGGTTGAAAGAAAGTCCTGAAAATCTGCAAGTTTGCTGAATGTCCTTTTTTTTCATTCAATATGATGGATAATTTTGCTAGATATGATATTTTTGGCTGCCAGCCTAGTTCTTTTGATTGCTGATATATATTATTCCAGGACCTGTGGTCTTTCTTGTGGTTGCTGATAAGTTCTGTATGATTCTAATTATAGCTCAGTATTTAAATTTTATTCTTGTTTCTTGCAAATTTTTCTCTGTGATCTGGGGGTTTCAAAATTTGGTGGTAACATTCCTATCTGTTTTCCACAAAGGATCTCTCTGAGGTGGTGATTGGTGGATTTTTTCTATTTCTACTTTCCCCTCATGTTCTATCACTCCAGGACAATTTTCTTGAATTATTGCATTATTGTATCAAGATTCTTTTTTTGAGTCACAGTTTTCAGGTAGTCCAATTTATCTTATATTTTCTCTTTATGATTTGTTTTCTAGATTTGTTGTTTTTCTTATATTTCACTCTCTGTTTTATTTTTTTCATTCTTTATATTTTGTTTTATTATTCTTGGTCTCTTATAGCCTCATTAGCTTCCCCTTGCCTAATTCTAATTTATAAAACATTATTTTCATCTTTAAGATTCTGTATTCTCCTTTTCTAATTGGATAACGTTTTTTGTTATCTTTTTTTTTTCTTGGATGGTTTTTATTTATTTATTTTTGTTTTTCTCAATGCCTGTCATTTTATTTTACTTTTTTTTTTTTGAGTTCTATAAATTCTCTCTGGGAGCCATGTATGTTATTCTTTAGGATAGAAGAAGTTTTTTTGTTTTTTTTTTTTAAACTTCAGCGTCCTTCTCTGAAGATGAGCCTCCATTTTCCCTATTCCTATAGTAAGTTTCTATGGTTGGGTTCTTTCTTCTTTGCCAGTTCATTTTTTTTTTTAATGAGAAGTATTAGTGTAAGCATCTCTAATCATGGGGTGGGGGAATGGTGCTTCCAGCTTCACTTCAGCTCTCCCCTCTGACCTGGAACCCCAAACCAAAAGCTCCCTCCTCCTACAAACAAACGCCTGCAGTTGGCAGCATCCCTGTCCCACTGCTTCGGCACCCACTGGCTATTGGTTCCTTCTGGCCCAGGGCTGTAACTCAGAAGCACAGCTGGGCTTGACATTCCTAATCAGCTAAGGTTCCCTCTGTCTTTCTGGACTAAGACCTGGACTCCAGAAATCTAGGAGATGGAAGTTTCTTTGGCTCAGATTGAGACTCCAAACAAACCCAGCTAGCCCCAGAGGTCCTCACGTGTTTCTGTGGAGTTAGCCCAGAGGTGTTTGTACTTCAAGTGGGTTAATCCCCAATCCGAGGTCTTTATTCACGGATTCTTGGGTTGTACCAGGAGGACTCCTGTTCTGCCCCAAGTCTTGATTTTTTTACCAGTCCATATTTGTCTTGTGATGGAAATTTGTTTTGTTTGTGGGGAAAATTTAGAGATCTTAATACTTACTGACATACTACTGCATCATCTTCCCAGAATCCTCCCAACTCCAATATTCTCTTAAGATCATCATTTATATTTTTTTCCTAGAATCTCAGGGATTTTTAACATGGAGTCTATTAACTCACTTAAAAATATTATGACAACTATGTTTTAAAATAATTGGTTTCTTTTGTAATTCTATGTATTTTATGCATTTGAAAATATTATTCTAAAAGGAGATCCATAGGTTTCAACAGACTTCCAAAGAGGTCTATGAAACAAAAACATTTAAGAATCCCTCTTCTAGATTGTCTCTCTGGCCTCTATCTCCCTTTAGTTTTTCATTCACTCTGCTCTGTCTTTCTCTTTTGACTAATTGTCCACATGTCCACATGTCCCTCTACTATTGCTCAAAGCAAAAAAAAAAAAATCAGTTGTCACTTATACAGAACACTCACCATTGGGGGGAAGGTGGGAAGTGATTCTGCACTGCCGTAGTTTGGGGGAGGGAGGAGATGTAAAGGACAAAGTGGGAATGTTAAGACATAAATCTTGGACAATGGGACATACAGGCCTTTCTCCACTCCATACTCCACTCAAGTGCTTTAACCATCTCAGACTGCCCCTACATTTCAGCTGACATGGGCGATTTATTGGAAGGGAATGGACAGGCTGTTTGCCCCACAAGAAGATTGGACCAGCCATCGAGAGGACCTTTTAGATATGAAAACAGCAGAAAAGATCCAGAAGCATTATTCTAATTCAGGCTCTGCCACCAAGTGGCTGGATGAGCTCAGAGAGGTCAGTTACCTTCCATGGAACTCTTTCACCTGAATGAGGGATGCCCAATCATCCTAGATGGGATCTGAGAAGCCCAGGAGTACGGGATAGGGGGTAGAAGGAAGACATGAATGAGGGAATGAATGTGGAAGAGAATGAATGAGTGAATAAACACCCAACAGATTTAATTCTCATCAACCCAACTTTCTGAGGGCATTCCTGAATTGGATGTGCTGCACCCATTGCATTTTCCACCAAAGAGCTACTAAGAGCTTCTCCAGTAGGCGTGAAAAACTGCAAAACCCCTGATCTCCCCAGAGCAGAGCAACTACCACTGAACTTCCTCCAGGTACCAGTTTATTGGAAGTTCTATCTTTACAGCATGTTCTTTGCACCTATGGATGTGTTGCCTGGAGATGAGCGTGGGACTCGCTGGTTAGATATTGCCTCTCTGTGGTTGGGGCCTCCCTCAAAGGTCACAGGAACCCACAGCCTTGGAGGGCAGAGAAATCCTGGTGAAATGGAGCAGAACTAAAAAGGCCAGCTCCATGGATGCCTCTTTCCCAGTTCCTAGGCGATGGATGGGAAGAGGGATCAAAAAGGGGGCAGATCTGAGGCAGAGTGTTGGCTGATCTGCAGGAACTGTAATTCTAGAACAGGCTTTTTGGGGACAGAAGGAGCAATATCAATGACCAAGAAGTGGGGTAGAATCATCACTGCTGAAACCTAGAATTTGATTCTAGGTTTCTGGATGAGGAAGAGGTTTGGGGATTGGTTCTAAGGCACTTAGGGCTCTCTTGGGGTGCTCTCCCAGACATAGTACTGAGTTCACTGCTTCCCCTCTAGAAGACAGGAAACAATTTAGCTTTGGTACATATTTCTCCTAAGTGTGGATCTCCCCACCAATGCCAGGCAAATTCAAGGTGAGGCACCTTGGTTGAGGAAGAGAAAGAATCCATAGATAAGGGAATCCTGCCTTGCCCCTACCTTGGGTCTCTTGAGACCCTCTCTGGTGGTCTCCAGCCATAGGTCTTAGGTCATAAAGCTGGAAGGGACCTTAAAGATCATCTGCCCACCCCTCTCCTGCTACAGATAGAGAAACTGAGGGCCATGACTCCTTTCTAATCTTTCCAAGCCCTGGGGGAAAGAAGAAGCAGACATATTGTCTAGCTCACCCATATCTCACGGATGGAAAAATTGAGGCAAGGTACAGAAAAACTAGAGATAGGAAGGCACCAAGCATCCAGTCCCTACCAAAAGTTCTCTCTCTCTCTCTCTCTCTCTCTCTCTCTCTCTCTCTCTCTCTCTCTCTCTCTCTCTCTCTCTCTCTCTCTCTCTCTCTCTCCTCTCCTCTCCTCTCCTCTCCTCTCCTTTTCTACTTCCCTCTCTCCTTTTCTCTCTCTCCCCTCCTTTCTTGGAAGGGGAACCTTCCATTTCCTGGCCCCTGAACCCCCAGGGATTCAGTCCCAGTGATACAGGTCATGCTTAGAGAGAGGGAGGATTGACATGCTCAAGCTGTGCTGTTTGTGACCAGAGGGGTAATGAACTTGGAGTGGCGAATACCCAGGGAGTAAGCAGGTGACCGGGTCCAGTGCACCGTGACTTGCTCAGGGTTGTGGGCCCCAGGCCCTGGCGTCTGGAAGAGGGGGCGAGGAGCACTGGGGCGGCCCAGCATGGTATAGGCAGGCCCCCGGCGTTGCCTATAAGCATCTGGGTCTGTGCACTCATATTGGCCTGGCCCAGGGAGCTGCGATGGATCCTCAGTGAAGCGGGCCTGGGCCGTTCGACCCGACACTGAGTAGCTTGGACTGCAGGGTTTGGTAAAGATCTGGGAGCCCCACAGAGAAGGCAGGGTGTAGCTGTTGGGGGCCGGGATGGAGTTCACCAGACGGCAGCGGGGAGTGCGCAAGCCCAGGCTATAAGCAGGAGATCTTGGTTGATTGATGGGAGGCACCTTCTCCGGGCTGTAGGCTCCAGGACCAGGCGTCACCTCCAGATCTGTGGAATACAAGTGCCTAGAGTCACCCCTAGAAACTGTGTCACCTCCTTCCTGCTAAACCTTCAGTTTAGGCTCCCACTGGATTTGGGATAAAATTCTACCCTTTATCTTAATAATAAAAGCCTGAGTTCACCCAATATTCTCTGCTCTCATTTCTGCACTCTCTGTTAGAGAGACAGTATTGGGGTAGTGGACAGAATGTTGGAAGCAGGAGACTTGGCTCAGAACCTTGCCTCAGACACTTCCTAGCGGTGTGTCTCTTGGCAATTGCTTAATCTCTCTGTGCCTCAGTTTCCTCATTTGTAAAATAAAAGATTTAGGCTTCGCTCTAGATTTTGTGATCTTCATCCTGATAAATAATTCTCTGTCTCTTCACCTTGTCCCACCCACTTCTTTCATGCTTTGTGTTCTCTACCTAGAACCAACACAGACCCAGTTCAGACACTACCTTCTCTACAATCACCTGGGGAAAGTATCATTTCCTTCTTCAAATATTCTTGGGACTTTTTAATGTGAATCTATCCTTAGAATCTCTCACTACTTTCCTTGTAATCTAGAATTATGGCTCCTGGGGTCATTGTCCTTTTTAGTTTGGGCATAATGATAAATTAATTAATCAATAATAGCAGTGCATATAGCACTTTAGGTTTACATAGTGTTTTACATGTTATCTCATTTGATCCTCACAGTAACTCTGTGAGGTAGGGGCTATTATTATCACTGTTTTACAGGTAAGGAAACTAAGGTAAGCAGAGGTGAAGTGCTAGCATCCTCAGCTTAAGCCCAAGGATCCTGCAGAGTGGACACAGCATCCATATTTGCTGAATCAAATGACAACCAGATTGTATCATAGCATCTGGGAATCTCAGGGTTGGAAATATCCTCAGAGGATATTTAGCTGAGCTTGAACTTGAACAGGATTCCTTCTCCATCAAAGGTCCTTATTTGGATGTGGGGGCAATGGGAGTTAAATGACTTGCCTAGGGTCACACAGCTAGTAAGTATCTGCGGTCACTTTTAAACTTAAGTTCTCCTAACTCCAGGGCTAGATCTCTATCTACTGCCACATCTAGCTGCCCTCTCCTTCAAAGGTTCTTAATCTGGCATCATGAATTTGGATGGGGAAAAAAAAGGGACATCTTAACTTTTTCCTTACTTTTTTTTTTTCAGAGACAGTTGGGGTTAAGTGACTTGCCCAGGGTCACACAGTTAGGAAGTGTTACGTGTCTAAGACCAGATTTGAACTCAGGTCCACCTGCTCCAGCTAGCTTCCCCTTTTCCTTACTTCTAACTGAAAGTTAGTCTTTCCTTTTATTGGTTAACAACTCGATTATGAAAAGGGATTCATCAGATTCAAGGATGACAAAATTTATGACCCTTGCCCTGCATCCACCACCTAGGAACATTTATCCAGCTTCCCCTAGTTTCATTTCTGGCAAATGGCGTTCCTCAGTGGCCCGTTCCATTTGTTCGAAACTTTTTCCTTACATGTTTTTGGGAATGTCTCCATAAAACTTCCATCAGCTGGGTCGTATGTCTTTGTTCTGGGGTAAAGCACTTTCAGCTAATTTCTCTTCCTCATGACTCTCCCTCTCCAGATCCTTGAAGACAAGCTACCATATCTCCCTTTCCTCAGTCTCTTCTCTAGGCTAAACATCAACAGATTTTCCAATTCAATCTTCATTAATGCAGATGAATTTTCAGAACTTATTCCCTTCAATTAGTTCTGATTGTCAATGTTAGTCTTAAATTATGACACATAAAAATGGTATTCTTAAAACGGTCTGACCAGCTCTTACAAGATCCAGTAAAGCCATCATTCTTTCCATCTGGACATGATGCTGGTAAACTTGTTTAATCATCATGTCATACACTGCTGACTCATTTTGAACTCTTGGTCCCTAAATATCTCCTCCTCTTCTCTTGGACACATCATCATCTGGCTATGGTTTCTCCATTTTAATGCTGATTTTTTTTTTTACCCACATGTAAGATTGTAATTTCATCCCTATGGATTCAATCTCCTCTAATGCAGGCCACGACATGTATACAAGTTGGAAAGCTGTGGTGGCTGACAAACTCACCACCCTGTAGTAAATTTGGTGATAAGTTGCTCCAAGTTTAATTAAGCAAGTCCTAGAACAACAGATGTATAGTATAGTTGGTTCCCAGGCCTATATGTAGAGATATTTCCAGCTTGTGGAGACCCTCCTGGGTTTACTTGGCTGCTGACAACCTTTGGATACATACTGCTGTAAAGCAACAGTCATGGGAATTTGTATTTAAATGTATCTTAGAAGATTTAGCTCATCATTTTAGCCTGGATTAAATGGTTCTCTCCATTCCTGTCTAGATTCCCTGTCCCCTTGACCCCTTTCTGGGCTGATGTCTCATCTCACTTCTAGATTGAGATCCTCAAAAGAATTTTAGACATCTCTGTACCTAAACTCAGCCCAACACAATGGCCTGCCCAACAGACACAGACCTATTTGTCTATAAGTCACATTGGGCAAAGGGGGGTCCCAAGAAATTTGCCAAAAGTGTGTAGGAAAAACAGGGATCCAGATGCCTGGGCAACTTACCTTTAGGCTTGGTGCGGGACTGCAGGGAGTAGGCAGGGGCACTGCTCCGGCCAAAACGGGTGATGTTGGGCTGCACGAAATAGCAGGGCCCAGGACTGGAGTCTCGTCGAGGCGCTGGAGAGAAGTGGGGAGAGAGGCCAAGGCCCCAGATACCAGCCCCCTTGGCAACTCCTGGTTGGAACAGCCCTTCTGTCCTACCCTGCCTTCCCTTGTCCTGTCCAGGAGTCCTCGGCTTCATCTTAGTCTGGGGAGTTTTTCTAATAATTACCCACCTTAAGCATAGTACATCCCATATACAATCTGACCTTCTTGTTGTTCCTCATGTAAAAATAAATCTCACCACCTCTTTGCCTTTGTACAAGCTCTCCCTCTTTACTCTACCCTAGGAAACTATTCAGTCAGTCAAGAAGCATTTACAATGTGCAAAACACAATGTTAAGAACTGGAGACAGAAAAGCAAAAAATAGCATGTTTACCTCCTCATGGGAGAGGCAAAAAGCCAGATATGTACAAATATGTCTTCAGACTTGATAGAAGGGAAGCAAGACTCTCCTCCCACCCAGGGCCATTTCTTATATGAACCATGCTCCATCTCATCCCCATTCCAATTACTTCACATTTACATTGAATTTTCTTTGTATTTTCTTAGCTTTGTACATGTATTACCTACCTGATCCAGGTAGAATATAAACTTCCTGAGAGCAGGAACCAATTCCTTAGGTTTTTGTTGTTGTTTGTTTTGTTTTGTTTTGTTCTGATTCTAAGCTACACCCCTAGTATAGTTCCTGGCACATAAAACCATTTAACAGATCCTTATTAAATTGAATTGAGTTAATACAGGCTTTTCTCTCCAACTCTTCCTCAGTCCAAATGTCTTCCTCTGCCCCCCACACCAAGACTGCCTCCAAATAACAGCAGTCCCTCCTTCTAGAGAGACACCCAGTTTCTAAAGTATTTTTCTCTCAATAGCCCCATGAGGGTAGGAGATGAACCTGTCATCACATCCATTTTACAGAAAAGGAAACTGAGATTCAGAGAGGTCAAGGTCATAAATGACAGATGGGAATAATAATAATAGCTAGCATTTATATAGCGCTTTAAAGTTTGAAAGAGCTTTATCTCATTTTGTTCTCACCACAGCCCTGAGAGGTAAATGCTATAATTATCCTTTATTTTATTTAACTATGTACATATATTCTTTCCCATTCCCCATTTTACAGGGGATAAAACTGAGGTATGTAGGGACTGGGGAGCTTGTTTATTGGCACCTGTGTCTAAGGTCCAGAGCTAAGTAGACAGACTCAGACCCATGCACCATCTGCTGTACCACCTTGCCACCTTTGTGGGGATAGGAGCCATTTTCTATTAGAGACAGCGAAGAGATTTCTGAATTTGTAGGTAGGAGATCTGAGTTCCAATCTTGTCCTTCCCCTAACTCGCTTTGTAACTTAGCCTAAGTTCTTCCGTGAGCCTCAGTTTCTCCACTTATGAAACAGGGATAGAAATGCTTGCATTTTCTATCTCACAGAGATGCTTCCAGGAAAACTTTTTAAAGCTTTGATTCTCTGTGTCTACAAGAGATGATGATGAAGATGAAGATGATGATGATGGTGATGATAAATCTATCTGCATGCTGTATCCCCCAGTAGATATAAATTCTTTTGAGGCAGGTACTATTTATTTCACTTTTTATTGCTATCCTCAGAACTTAGTATAGTGCCCGGCACACAGCAGTTGCTTAATAAATGCTTGTTGACTGATTGGATGATGATAAGGATGAGAATAGAATATTTAAGTCATTATTATTAACCATTATTAAATAGTTAACATGTGCATGACGCTCTCAGGTCTGCAAAGAGTGTTACACATATGATTTCCATTGTTTGCATGTTCACTTGCATCTTATACACACATTCATGTGCACACGGAAGCAAACTCTGTAAGGGCAAACCTTGCCATCTCTATGACGCTGTCTCCCAAGCCCAGAAAGCAATACTAGGTTAATGTTAGTGTCAGATTCCAGTTTACGCCCATATGAAGTAAGCCTGTATGTCCCATGTTTCTAACCAGAGGAATTTACACACCACCAAAAAACATCCAGGTCTGTAGTCTCTAGACAGACTCACTTAGATAGAGATGCACTATATGGATGTACACATGTTCAGAAATAACTTTGTACACAGAACAAAGCACGTAGAAACATGTAAAGGTCATGCTTAGGTTGTGTTTTAGGTGCTTGCAATGTGTGGCCGGGATAGGGCAGGAGGGATTGACTCCAATTCACAGATGAAGTAACCAAGACTGAAGAAAGACTGAAGGTTTCAAATCCAAGGTCAGTGTTTTTCTCTGACGATTTTTCTAGATGCACACATGTCATTTGCACATATAACACACAGATGGACATACACATAGATAAAACACGCAGCTATGCTTGCAAATACACACGAGGCAGTTATATGCATTAATGTATGCATCTGCAGACAAATTATGACTTGTGTACATATGTACACAAACACAAGTAACAAACGTATGCATGTGTGTGCATATAACACGCAGATGGACATACACATAGATAAAACATGCAGCTATGCTTGCAAATACACACGAGGCAGTTATATGCATTAATGTATGCATCTGCAGATAACGAATGTGGGTACGTATGTACACAAAGTAAGAAACTTATGCATGTATACACATATGTTCATATAACACAGAGAGGGATACATACACAAACACAAGTAACAAATGCATGCATGTATGTGTGTGCACTTAAGGGGGATGTACAGATATACAGAGACTTGCATGAAGCAGATGAAGCATTGCCTTGTACATATACAGACCCAAGTATCCAATGCATGCATGCACACTCACACATGTATGCACGTATATCTCTGAGATGCAGACACATTGCATTGTGCATACACAGGCACAAATAATGAATGCATACGCGCACATACACAGGTTAATGCATACATGCACAATGTAACAATTTATGTCTTTCTCTCTAACTCTCTGCATGCAGAGGGAGTAGTTGGGCGGTGTATACAGAAATTCACACTTAAGCATACATATGCTTATATGTATATGATATGCATACAGGGATATGCGGTAGAGTTTGCCCGACTCCCCAGTGAGGAGGGGGAAGGACGAGAAAGGGCTCTGGGCTTGGGCTGGGCCCAGAAGCTGAGAGGCCCGGGCAGGGTAGAATTGAGTTGGATCTGTGGCCCCGGAGCCCTGTGACTGTGCCCAGCAGGGCATTCAAGCACTCCTGAAGGCCGGCCAGAGCCCCACACCACATCTGCCCCAGATCTGAGCAATACAAAGAGCGCAGACCTGAGAGTGAGCAAGATCCGGCCCAGGAGTGACCTGGCCCACCTCAATCTCCTTCCACCCTCTCACCCCCGCCCCTCGGACAAGCGGCGAGCTGCCAGCTCTTCTCATTCCCGTAGTCCTCTCTTCTTAAAAAAATAAAATAAAATAAAAACGTAGGGTCCGCAGAGCAGAGGATGGTCCCTCCCTCTCACAGAGTCCAAGCCCTTTAGAAATCTGCCCCCTTCTCCTTCCTCTCTCAGTGGGCACCCCGGAGGGGCTGGGCCAACCAGGATCCATTCCCGCACCCCTCCCCCAAGTGTACTGAGAAGTGGGCGGAGCCCCCGCCGGGTGCCCGCAGGGAGAAGAGAAAACCTCCTCCTTCCTAGCCCTACATCTCTTGACCCGGCCTGTCATCTTATCAGCCCCTTTCCTCCCCCTTTCTTCTTCCCTTCCTTCCCCTGTTCTTTCCCCTCGTCTGACCTCTCTTCCCTCCTCTCTCCTTACGTGGCTCTTCCCTTCTTCTCTCACTGGTGTTTGTGGGCTCCTCTTTCTCTCTGTCCGCACTCCCCCCCCCTTCACTGCCCATTCTTGAATCCCTCCTCAGCTCTCTCCCTTCCCACTACCCGAATCTCTCCTCTCTCCGGTAGCTTCTCTGTCCCCTCCTTACCGTCGCAGGGCCTGCTGAGGAGGGAGTACGCAGGACTAGCCTTCTTGGTGAAGTCATGGCTGATATAGCCCACGGTCGAGGGAAGCCAGAACAGGTCGGGACCCGGACCTACAACCCCGTGAAGGGGCCCCTCAATTCGATTCCAAAAGCCCCGAGAAGGTGGGGCTCAGCCCCAGGTGGGAGCCACCATAGCCCGCCCACCCGCGAGGCCCCCCATTTTGTTAGCCCTTACTTGGCTTGTTCCTCGTAGGTCAGCTTTGGGGAAAGGGGAGGGAGTGAAAGGATTTTGAAAATCTCAGACATTTCCTGCTCACTCCTCTTCCCCTTCATCCTTCCTGTTCCTCCCCTCCCACTTATCAACACCGTTAGGACCCCTTAGGAGGAGCCAGCCAGACACTTAGGGAGACGCGGCCTGGGGAGTCCCTTTTCACCCAGGGGAGCTGTCAGATTAAGGGGATGGTGACATCTTCTGGGACTCAGTCATGGGAACCCAAGAGGGTTTAATCCATTCTGGGCGTCGGGATCTCTTGTCTACCCCCTTTCCTCACCTACTGAAGGGCTAAAGCAGCTAGAGGGCCCACGTACCGGTCTCACACATAGTGATCCCCGATGTCTTCTTCTGGCCTTTCTCAGCCTCCTGACACACGGTGGCCCTTCGGGCTAAAAGAGCACCAGGCAGACGGGGCGGAGGGGGTCCGCAGGTCAGGGTGCCCATGGTAGAGGCAATCCCCTAGGGATGAAGAGAATCAGGGAGGGAGCTGGGCTCCAAACCCACTGGTCCAGGGTGGTAAAGGCTGGAGGGGGGCAGGGAAAGGGGAGGGGGCCGGAGCTAAGTCCAACCATCCACCCCGAAAGCCTGCCCGTGTCTGTCACACTGCCCTAGGTTCTACTGGAACAAGATTCCCACTCAGGCAATGACTAGCAGTAAGCTGATCCCTGCTTTGCTCCCTCTGCTGCCACCTCCCATCCCCACCTGCAGCCCCAAATCTGCTATTAGCAAAGGGAGGGGACCACACAGGGAGCTCCTTGTCCCCCAGGAGTGTCTGTTCCCTCCAGGAGGGAGAGAAGGGGGGCTGAAGGATCCGATCCTGGGAGCCTGGCAGCCTAGGCTTCCTAAGGGCAGGAAGCTTACCCATCCCAAGGGAACAGGGAGCAGGGATTGAGTTTCTGGCAAAATAGTGTGTCCTCCGGAGAAGAACTGGGTGTTGCTGCAACTTAGGAGGAGGCAGCATAGATGAGTGAGCAGAAACCCCAAAGATCTGGGCGCTACAAACTTCCCAAGAAACTGCTAGATACCCCTTGCTGTAGGACAGGAAAGTAATAGGTCCCCTGAAGTGGGATGAGAATTCCACCCCAAACTTAATATATTTTTTAGAATTTGGAAATGCCTTTAGATTGTCATAGATTGTCAGAGCTTGATGGAAGTTTAGAATATAGACTATTAAAGCTGGGAGAGCCTTTAAAACACAAGATGTTAGAATCCAGAGGGCCCTTAGAACACATAGTAGAGCTGGGAACCCTTAAATCACAGTATGTCAGCATTGGAAATATTTAGAACACAGGTTATCAGAGCCGGGAAGGCCCTTAGAACACATCATATTAGAGCCAGGAAGGCTTTTTCAATCAAATTTAATTCAATTCAATGAATATTAATTAAGTATTTACTATTCGTGCTTAATTACAAAGAAAAAAAGAGCCTGTCTTCAAGGAGTTTACTTTCTACTGGAGAGAAATGACATGTCCCCAGATAAATGACCACCTTCTTTTGGATAGGTCCTGTTACTTCATTGGTATTGGGAATTTTCAGCATTATCAAAGCAGGTGAAAATCTCATAAGCTATTTCTGCTCCTAATGTTGGAGCCTGAGTCATGATTCCATGTTGGCCAGAGCAGATTTGACCCAATTTTTGTAGCAACTTTTATGGTGGCAAGGAATTGGAGACTGAGTGGATGACTGAATAAATTAAGGCATATGAATGTAATAGAATACTATTGTGCCATAAGAAATGATAAGTAGGCTGATTTCAGAAAAGCCTGGTAAAACTTACATGAACTGATGCTGAGTGAAGTGAGAACCAGGAGAACATTACTGTAACAGCAAGACTGTATAATGATCAACTATGATAGACTTAGCTCTTCTCAGTAATACAGTGATCCAACTCCAATACTGTTAGGATGGGAAATGCCATCTGCATCCAGAGAAAGAACTAGGAGACTGAATGAGGATTGAAGTATACGATTTTCACCTTTAGTTTTTGTTTGCTTTTTTTTTTTTTTTTTTTTTTTGTTCGGATTTTTCTTTCACAACATGAATAATATATTTAAAATAATTGCACATCAATCATCCACAACTACTCTGAACAACTTATAATAAAAAATCCTATCCATACCCAGAGAAGAAACTGATTATGTCTGAATACAAATGGAAATATTCTCTATTTCTCTCTTTTTTTAAACTTAATTTTTCTTGAGGTTTTTTATTTTTATTAGGGGGGAAGAGCTATGGTGTTTTTTTTTTCTGTTTTGCATAACTTCACATGTGATTTTTTTAATTGTGAGTGGAGATAAGGGAGAGCACCTAGGAAGCAAAAATCTTAAAAACAAATGTTAAAAAAAAGTTTTGAATGTAACTGGGAAAAAATAAAATTTTTAAATAAAATAAAATAATTGTATATGTATAACCTATACCAGATTGCTTCTTGTCTTGGGAAGGCAGAAAGGAAGGAAGGAAGAAAAATTTGGAACTCAAAATCTTATAAAAATTAATGTTGAAAAGTATCTTTACATGTAATTAGAAAAATAAAATACTATTGAGGAAAAAAAAATGAAATTCTATTCCTTGTTAAAAGTCCTCCTCCCTTCTCACTCTTTCCTCTCTGCTGGGAATGTCTTTTTTTCTCCTGCCTTCTTCCTTTATATCCCCTCCCCCATCTCCACCACAAGGTTATCTTGAATATTTTATGTATGTAGATACTTTTATGTGAGCATTTTGGGTCCCTTGTTAGAAAGGTAGGTACTTAATGCAGAGAAACCATTTAGAGGATATAATGCTAGTTCAGGTGAAAGATGATTGTGTGAATTGTGAGAAGCAGACTTATATGAGAGAGAGTATAGAATTTGAAATGACAAGAATAAATCATTGAATAGATATGTGGGGTGAATTCAAATGAGTTAAGGATCCCAAGGCACCAAAGAATTGTGGGCAATTAGTTGTGGACAATTAACAAAAATGGATCAGAACAGAAATAGATTTTAAAGAGGGGTCTTTAGGATATCTAATTTGAAATGTCTAGGAAACAGATGATGGTGGAGAAATGGGATTCAAAACAGAAACTAGGCTTGAAGATATAAATGTGGGAATTATCAGCATAGAGATGCTAGTAGAAGCCATAGGGGATGATGAGATTACCATGTGAGTCACTATAAAGACAGTCTTTTAAGGGATGTGACAGGGATGTTTTCTTGTGTCTAATGCATTTTAATGTTTTATTTTATATCCTATTTATCTCTGTTATTATATTAGTCCTCTATTAGACCATAAGCTGCAGGACAACAGGCTTTAAAGCTTTATCTAAATTTTGTGTCTCTTGATTGATTATCTCCAATTTGCCTTATAAAATAATCCTTGTTTTATATAGTTGTTCACCCATTATCCCCTTTTGCTTTTTGCCTTTCTTTGTATTCTCAGAGCTTGGGCCAGAGCTATGTTTCAGGCATAGAAGGTGCTTAATAAATGTTTGTTGACTGACTATGTCTCTTTCACTCTCTCCCCATCCCCACACACAATCAACATAGGATTTATACTCAGTGGTTTGTTGACTGGACATTCTTCATTTTCCAAGTAAGGTGGTTGGACTAAATGTTCTTGAAGGACTCTTCTAGCTTTAAATCTTAAAATCCTTTCAAAAGAAGTTAATTGAATTAGCTCTGGGTTTCCTGTCAGACCAATTCAAACACACAAAAGAGTTCCCATGCAAGATTTAGGACCTTTTCTGCCTGTTAGGACATTGAGATGACATGTGTGCTCAAAGGAATGCTTCACCACCCTTAATTAATCCATCTTCAATCCTCCCAGGTCACTGTTCCCTGATCCCATTTATCCTCTGGGGAGCCAGATCTAAGACTTAGTTAATGGGTTGATTGGTCTATGTGTCAGAACTCTAAGGGAAAGGCGCTTTGAACACTAATTTCAGGGAGCCGGCTCCAACAGAATCCATAGAACCAGAATATTCAGGTCCGTGGAAGAATGAACTCTCCTCTAGGGAAAGCTGGAGAGAGAGGGTTGGGTTCCAGAGAGCTTTGGAAGTTTTGCTTAAGCTTCCCACCCTCTGCAAATCAATTCTGCTGTATACCATCAGCTCCAGGAGAATGTCAGCCAGTGAAAATGCAAGATCAACTCACACTAAGCCTCTCAGACTCTACTAACTAGACCCCCCCCCCCATACATAGCTCCCTTGCAGAAAAATATTAATTGAATTTATGGAATGGAACTCTATCTACCTGGTCCAGTCCCCTTTCCTTGGAGGAGAGGGGAATTCACACTCATGCTCAAGGGTGAAACATTTATTTATTCATCTTATTTGCAAACTATTAATAACTTCAGAAGAGTTGAGGAAAGTCACCAGAATGGGGAAGGAATTTGAGTTAATGAGACCATAATGAGGTGGGAATTAGCTCATGGAAAAAAAAGATGGATGGGTGACTATTGCTTACAAATATCTACTAATATGAAAAAAGATAGATTGTTATTGCTCCTCCCATGACCACATTGAAAGCCCCCTCCTGCCATCTCTCTGGCTCAGGATGGCCAAACCCACTTTGGTCCCAGGAAATGAGCTGTATGAGGTAGCTTCTTCATGGAAATTTAGGGCTGCCTGCCCAGGCCCTTTCCCTTCTGCCCATCCCCTTCCCAAGTGCCCAAAGAGGTATCACTATTTCATGTTCCTTGTCTGCTGCAGACGTGGATAATTTGGTCCTGGAGTGATGGTGAGAGTAATGAAATTCCCACTTAATGAGACACAGTGGGAGGGAAAAAGGAGGCGGGCAGTGCAGAGGAAGCCTGAGAAAGGATTGTTTTTTTCCCCACAGCAAGGCTGGCACAGAGCTTCAGCTTCAGAAAGGTTACGAGTCATTTATTAGAAGGACTGGAGTCCATATTTCAGATATAGAAGCATGGCAGGAGGAGGTTCAGACCCTGAACAGGGACATTGCAGTGAAGAAATGGGACCCAGAAAACCAATCTTACTTCATTTAACCACTGTCTCATTCACAGGACTGGCCCAAAGAACTATGCTTAGGATTGCCATGTTACATCTTACAAGTTAGAAAAAAATCAGTGAATCGTGACTATTTTTTTTTTTATCTCAATTAATCAGAAATACTATGGCTAACTTTGAGTCCAGTGAGGGAAATAGATAATGTGTTGGGTCAAGAGAGAGCTTTTGTGGTACTTATAGCATGGGAACTTGAAGAGCTCTTGGAACACAGAATCCAAAATGTTAGCACCAGGAAGAACTTTAGAACAGGGATTCTTGGACACCCTATAGCAGTCTAGGAAAACCTATAAACCTCTTTTTAGAATAAGGTTTTCCAATACATAAAATAATACAGCACCATCCCTGAAGTCAGGAGGACCTGAGTTCAAATTAACACTTCCTAGCTGTATGACCCTGGGCAAGTCACTTAGCCCTAATTGCCTCAAAAAAAAAAAAAAAATCTCTACCCTAAGATATAGTGTCAGAGCCCAGAGAGAACTTAGAACACAGAATGTCAAAATCAGGAAAGAATTTAGAGAAGAGAATGTCAGTGCTAGATATGATCTTTTTAAAAAAATTATCTTTTTTCTGTTATATTCATTTTTTAAAAGCACATTTCCTTATGAATCATGTTGGGAGAGAAAAAATCAGAACGAAAAGGGGAAAACCATGAGAGAGAGAAAAAAACAGAATAAATTGAAAAAAAAAAGTGAACATGGCATGTGTTGATTTACATTTAGTCTCCATATTTCTTTCTGTGGATGCTGATGGTGTTTTCCATCCAAAGTTTATTGGTATTGCCTGGGATTCCTGAATCTATGAGAAGAACTAAGTCTTTCAAAATGTATCAATGCACAATCTTGCTGTTACTGTGTACAATGTATTCCTGGTCCTGCTTATTTCACTTAGCAACAGTGCATGTAAATCTTTCCAGGTCTTTCTAAAATCAGCTTGTTCATCATTTTTATAGATCAATAATATTCCATTACTTTCATATACCATAACCTGTGCAGCCATTCTCCAGTTGCTCGGTATCTATTCATTTTCCAATTCTTTGCCATTACAAAAATACCCCAAAAAACAAAAAACAAAAAAACCCCTACTATAAACATTTTTGCACATGTGGGTCTTTTTACATTTTTTATGATCTCTTTGGGATATAGACCTTGTAGTGATATTGCTGGATCAAAGGGCATGAACAGTTTTATAGCCCTTTGGGCATAGCTCCAAAGTACTCTCTAGAATGGTTGATTTTGTATTTCTTTTAGATCCTTTTAGCCCATGTATAGCCTCTCTCTCTCTCTCTCTCTCTCTCTCTCTCTCTCTCTCTCTCTCTCTCTTCCTTTTTCCCCCCCATGAAAACCAACTCTTAGTTGAATTAATTAGTTCAATAGTTTTCTTAGTTTCAATTTTATCAATCTCTCCTTTGAGTTTTCATAATTTCTAATTTGGTATTTAATTAGGGTTTTAAAATTTGTTCTTTTTCTAGATTTTTAAATTGCCTGTCCAATTCACTGATCTCCTCTTTCTCTATTTTATTCATGTAACTATTTAGAGATATAAAATTTCCCCTAAGAACTGCTTTGGTTGCATCCCATAGGTTTTGATATGTTGTCTCATTATTATCATTCTCCAGGATGAAATTATTGATTGTTTTAATGATTTTTCATTTGATCCACTCATTCTTTTGAATTAGATTATTTGATTTTTGATTGGTTTTTAGACTATCTTTCCCTGGCTCTTTATTGAATGTAATTTTTATTGCATCATGGTTTGAAAAGGAAGCAGTTATTATTTTTGCCTTTCTGCATTTGATTGTGAGGTTTTTATATCCTAACATATGGTTAGTTTTCATGTAGGTGCCATGTACTGCTGAGAAAAAATATATATATTTCTTTCTGTCTCTGTTCATTTTCTTCAGAGATATATTATATCTAAATTTTCTAAGATTCTATTAACCTCCCTAATTTCTTTCTTGCTTATTCTATGGTTAGATTTATCTAATTCTGAGAGGGGGAAGTTGAGGTCTAGCAACAAGCAATCTGATATAGGTTAAATATGTGCAATTCTTTTAAACATATTTCCATATTTGTCATGTTGTCCAAGAAACCTCAGACCAGAAGAGGAAAAAAACATGAGAAACCAGAAAATAAATAAGCAAAAGGTGGAACTACTATCCACATTCAGTCTCCATAATTCTTTCTCTGGATGCAGATGATTTTCCATCACAAGTCTATTGGAATTGTCTTAAATTATCACCTTGTTGAGAAGAACCAAGTCCATCATAATTGATAATCACATGATCTTGATATTATTTGTATATACTGTATGTATATATGTTCTCTTGGTTCTACTCATTTCACTCATCATCAGTTTATGTAAATCTTTCCAGGCTTTTCTGAAATCAGCTTGCTCATCATCTCTTAGAGAATAATAATATTCCATTACATTCATATAGCCTAACTTATTCAGCCATTTTCCACTGATGGGCATCCACTCAGTTTCCAGTTTCTTGCCACTACAAAAAAGAGTTGCTACAAACATTTTTGCACATGCGGGTCCTTTTCCCTCTTTAATGCTCTCTTTCTACCACATCATTTTAGAGAGGGAAAGTTAAGACTCAGTTCTGATAAGAAGTATTTCTAAATTATCTTGTTGGCACTTGCCCTGGTCTATCCCACTGAGCTAAAATTCTCCCACTTCAGCTTTGGGATAGGAAGAGATATAGCTATTTTTGGAGAAGGGGAATGGGCAATGATGGACCAGCATTTGAAGAACAATATATATATAATCCTCCTGCAAACCTTTACCCTCCATCTCCTCCTTTCATCTTTCCCAATGCTGCCCCTTTGAAGTTGTTGAATCTTTTCAGGCTTAATACAAATAATTCAACTTAAAAGTCAGGAAGACCCAGTTAGAAATACAGCCACATACATTTGTGTCCCTGGTAAATCACTTACTCATTGTCTACCCCAGTTTTCTCAACTGTCAAATAGCACCTATTTCTTAGGTTGTGGGCAGTTAGGTGGCACAGTGTTAAACTTGGAATCAGGGAGACTCATCTTTCCTGAGTTCAAATCTGATCTCAGACACATCAGTTGTGTGACCCTGAGAAAGTCATTTAACCCTGTTGGTCTCAGTTTCCTTATGTGTAAAAAAAAAAAAAAAAAAAAAAAAAAAAAAGGAAAAAATGGCAAAGTATCCTAGTATCTCTGCGAAAAACTCTAAATGGAGTCATGAAGTGAAATGACTGAGCAACGAAAACTCCGGGGTGTTGGAAAGAATCAAAGGAGATAACATTTGTAAAGTGCTTAGCACAGTGGCTTTTGAGTGGTTTTGTAGTTGTGTTCCACTTTTGTGACCCCATTTTAGATTTTCTTGGCAAAGATACTGGAATGGTTTGCAATTTCTTTTTTTAATTCATTTTACAGATGGGGAAACTGAGGTAAGCAGAAACTCCTGTTTGGCCTTCAGATTCTTTTGTATTTTTTCCTAGTTCTTAGACCCCCAACATTCATTCTTTAACCCAGTTTCCATTCATTACGTTCCATCTTTATGTTGGTTGTTCCTTGTTCCTGGAATACTGCGCCTCCTCTCCTTTGCTTCAGTTTTCTTGGATTCCTTCAAGACTCAGTTCAAATCTCACCTTCTATAGGAGATCTTTTCCAAAAGACCCAGCTTTTCCTTCATTCACTGAGATTTCCCCCTCCCCAGCCCCCATGCCAAAGGGATTATTATTGTTGTTTTTGAAGGGATACAATGACAAAATGGGGATTTTGACTTGCTCATGAATTAGATTTAAATGAATCAGAGCTGCACAAAGTCATCAGCCTCTCTCTGATCCAGAGCTGGGGAAGTCCAGTGGCAGAACAAAAGTCAGAATGACCAGCAATGACCTAGGATGCAAGAGATGACCTTGGATCTTCGATGTGTTACCAACATTGACTGGCTTCAACTGCCTTTGAGACTTTTGGAGCAAATTGTCCTCATCCTCCCATTCCTCCGGGGAAAGTCCCTAATCCAGCAGTAAGTGTGAGAAATATCGGTTATCTTCAACCTGGTTGAGCCCATCTTCCCAAGATGGTATGGCTGGGGTGTGGCCGTTGTGAGTGCTACAGGTTAAAAATCTCATTCTGGAACATGGCTTCTATGTATCTCGGTATTTATATATATTATCTTCCCATTAGACTTTAAGCTCTTTGAGGGAAGGAACACTTTTTTACTTTTCTTTCTGTCCTCAGCACTTAGCATTGTGTCTTGCATATAGTGGGTGCTAGATTAATTCTTGTTTACCGACCAGCATAATAAGTATGTTCATTAATATGTTCACTAATGGTGATAATATTATCACCAATGATATTGGAGAGAAAACCTTAGTCTTGTGTTAGTGGAGAGACCCAGAATTTATCAGCTAGGGAACCTCAAGGCAAATCATAGAATCCTTCTGAGTTTGTTTCCTCTTCAAGCCAATTCAATTCAACAAACACAAGCACACTATGTGCCAAACACTGCTCTAGGGACTCATCTGTAGAAATGGAATAATACTTAAGAGTTGTGAGAAGCAAATATGGGAATTTGGATAAACATTTCTGCAAATGTTGGAGCAAAAAAAATAAATGTCATCTATTACTGATATTACTCACCAAGATCCTGGGTCCTCATTCCAGCAGAAGGTCACAAAGGAATGATTAAATCTCTTTTTTTCAGCTTACTCGGCCTGAGCATGAGGTTCAAAATATGATTTGGGTTTTGGTTGCTTTTTTTTTTTTTTTTCTTTCCCTCAATTGTCAAAGTGTGACTCCATCTAATCAGGGTTTTCTCAACTCTTATCTCTACTGGCTCTGACCTCTGTGCTCAACTCTGGCTTCCCACCAGCACATGGGCACCCTGCCTTTTCTGTTCCTCTATTGAGTTTCCCCAATTCTGATGTGATTGCTATTAAATGTCATAAAATCAGGTAACATATAGAAGAACATGTTCTAACTATAAAGTGCTATGCAAACATTCATTCAGACAGAATGAATTGTAGACCAGAGTCACAACTAGGATATGATGACTAGGGCTTTGCCCATAAAACTTACAAGATAGTAAACTTTAACTCATATATTCTTTTTTCCCAGTTTCAATGAGAAGGCAAGGAAAGCAAAATCTATTGCATATACCATATGTAATCCATAATGTATATGTTGAAAAAATTCCCATATTAGTCATATTAAAAAAAAAAAACAGGAAGAAAGAGAGAGGGAAAAAGAGAAAGAAGAAAGAAAGAAAGAAAGAAAGAAAGAAAGAAAGAAAGAAAGAAAGAAAGAAAGAAAGAAAGAAAGAAAGAAAGAAAAGAAAGAAAGAAAGAAAGAAAGAAAGAAGGAAGGAAGGAAGGAAGGAAGGAAGGAAGGGAAGGAAGGAAGGAAGGAAGGAAGGAAGGAAGGAAGGAAGGAAAGGAAGGAAGGAAGGAAGGAAGGAAGGAAGGAAGGAAGGAAGGAAGGAAGGAAAGAAGGAAGGAAGGAAGGAAGGAAGGAAGGAAGGAAGGAAGGAAGGAAGGAAGGAAGGAAAGAAAGAGAAGGAAGGAAAGAGAAGGAAGGAAAGAGAAGGAAGGAAGGAAGGAAAGAAGGAAGGAAGGAAGGAAGGAAGGAAGGAAGGAAGGAAGAGTGTTCTGAGTCCATCAGCTTTCTGTCTGGCAGTAGATAGCATTTTATATCATGAGTCTTTCAGAATTATAGTAGGTCATTGTGCTAATTAGAGGTAGTAAATCTTTCACAATCTTTCACAGTCTTACAATATTGCTATTACTATGTAGATTATTCTCTTTATTCTAGTTACAACCCTTTATTTACTAACTACCAAAACTGAAACTTGTTTTAGTAAATAAATAAAGACAGATTATTATATAGGGCTTTAGTAATAACCATTTTGGTAAGGAGAGATATTGCAAACAAAATCAATTAAGAGGCTATTCCAATAGACCAAATGAAAGGTAATGAGAGCCTGAACAAGAGGAATGGTAATTTGAATGGATGGGTGGAGTGGAAAATGAGAAAGATATGAAGGTTGAAGTGGGAGGAATCAAGGATAACTGAGATTTTGAAGGTGAGTGACTGTAAGGATGATGATACTTTCAACAGAAATAGAAAAGTTACAGGGAAAGATAATGTTGTTTTGGAGATATTGCATGTGAAATGCTATGGGACTCAAGTGGAGATATTAAGTAAATTAGTCAATATGCATTTATTAAGCACCTACCATATGTCAGATAATTCTTGGCCCTCAAGGAATTTATAGTCTAATGGGAAAGACAACAAAGCACAAAAATATATACAAAAAAGATGTGTATGCTCAGGAAAGATAAGAAGGTTGTAGATATAGATGATCTTGAATACATAGATAAAAAGAGAATATTAAGAAGAAAGCCTAGGCAAAAGGGGGAAATAAGCATTTATTAAGTTCTTACTATGTGTCAGATACTTTATAATTATAATTATTATTTCATTTGATACTCACAACAACCCTGGTAGGCATTATATTAATCCCATTTTATAGTTGAAGAATCAAATTGTCAGAGGTTAAATGATCTGCTCAGGATCACAAAGCATACCTCCCAGTTATTGAAGCTTTGGTTCCAAACCACCGAAATAAAAAGAATATAGCAATAAAGTAAGTCCCATGAATTTTTTGGCTTCCAAATTCACATTAAAAATTATGTTTATTCCAAGCTATGATCTATTAAAGGTATAGTATTATATCTAGAAAAACAATGTACATGTCTTAATTTAATAATATTTAATTGCTAAAAATGCTCACCATTATTTAAGCTTTGAGAGAATTGTAATCATTTTTTGCGAGGGGATGGTCTTGCTCCTATGTTAATGGCTACTGACTGATGAGTGGTGGTTGCTAAAGGTTGGGGTAGCTGTGAAAATTTCTGAAAATAAGACAGCAATAAAATTTGCCAGCTAATTGGATTCTTCCTTTCCCTTGAACATTTAGAGGCCATTGTGGGGTTATTAATTGACTTATTTTCAATATAGTTGTGTCAATATTGGGAGGTCAAAGAAGACAACAGCTGGTTGGTGGAGCAGTCAGAATACACACATTTATCGGTTAAGTTCACCTTTATTATATGGGTGTGGTTTGTGGCACCTCAAAAAAATTACAATAATAGCATCAAAGATCACTGATCACAGCTCACCAAAGTAGAAAGAAAAATAATGAGGAAGTTTAAAATACTGTGAGAATTACCAAAATGTAACACAGAGTTACAGTGTGAGCACATGTTGTTGGAAAAATGGTACCTAGAGACTTACTCAACACAGAGTTGCCACAAATTTTCAATTTGTAAAAAAATGCAATATCTATAAAGTACAGTAAAGTAAAGCACACTAAGATGAGGGATACTTATAAGTATCTGAGGCTAAATTTGAATTCAGGTCTTTCTGACTTCAGACTCAGCATTCCCTTGACTGTGTCACCTACTGGGCCCTGGGGCCTTCCTATAAATAAGAGAAAGGACATAGATAATGATTCAACAAAGAATATTAAGATATATTATATATATTATATTAAGATAAGAGAGGCAGAAGAGAACCTTGATAAATCAGTCATGAAATCAAGGGAGAAGAGAATCATTAAAAAAAGAAAATGATTTTCAATGTCAAACAGGACAGAAGGGCCAAGAAGGATGAGGACCAAGAAAAAACTATTACATTTGTTTATTAGTTTCAGCCTTTACAAAGGAATATTTACTTCAAAATGTATAATCAGAAATATACAAATCTATTCTCCCAACACATGGGAGGCACAATTCTCATTGTGTCTCAAAGAAAAGCGAGGCCTTTCTTAGCCTTTCTCTGCTCCCCTACTCCCACCTGCACACCACCTTAATCTCTAGGGAGGTAGATGGGAATTGGGTCCGTAATTCAGCTCCTATCTGGCACAGTTTCAGATCCAAGTCCAAAACCCTCCTTGAGCTCAAGTACCAAGCACTCTGGCTTTTTTGACCTTCTGTTCCAGGCTGGCTGATTGGTTCTCTAGAATCCTGGCTCTGAGATCACTCTGTATTGAACTTCTTGATGTCTGAGGATCACCACAGGCATCTAAAATTGAAAAGAATAAAAGAAGCAACTCAGAAACAACTTATCTCAGAACCATTTCTCAGGATAAAAGGGAAGAAAGGAGGGGAAGGAAGATCTTCCTCTCTCGTTGGTTTAATTCTTGGCAACCATATTATGAATGAACTAGGATGTTTACTCTGGACAGGGCACGTATGAAAAAATGAGGGAAAAAGAGATTCTCCCAGTCCGGCCAGTTGTAAAGATGCCGCCAAGTCAAGGGGTTACTTTTATCCCAAACTAGAGCACAGAACGGCCAGGCAATCCTCCTTACCCAGTTTCTCCTTTTTGAAATTTGCCATCCTCAGCAAATAGAGGTATATTTTGTTTGTTTATTTGTTTTTACACAATCCTAGTCCCAAATTCAGAAAAACAAAACAAAACAAAAAACTTGTTTTCCCAGAAAGTCCATTGTATTTATCAATAAAAGACCTGTTAAAGAACAATTCCAGGTGAGTGGCAGAGATGAAAGCCAGATTGCAAGGAGTGAAGAAGTGAGTAGGGGGTGTCAAAATGAAGACTAGTGACTAGGGTAGATAGCTTTTTGTAGGAGTTTGACTATGAAAGGAAAGAGAGATGTAGGATGATGTTTTAATGGTTGGATCAAATGAAGAGATTTTGTTGTTGTTGGATTTTTTGTTTTTGTTTTAAGTATGGAGTGACCTGGGCATATTTTCAGGTCTCAGGAAAAAGAGCTAAAAGACAAGAACAAACTGAAAATTTGAGAGAGTAGGGATAATTGAAGGAATGTGCTTCTAAAGACTGGAAGGAATGTTGATTCTGGGCTCAAGTAGAAGTGTTGATCTTGTTTAAAAAAAAAAAAAAAGGGGGGGTCACATCTCCCTCTAACACTTGAGCAAAGGGGGAAAATTGGGGTTGCTGTTGAATGGATTATTAATACAGAATTGGAAGAAGAGGAAGCTCACATGATTTTTTTCTTTTCAGTAAAAGATCAAGTGAAGTCATTTGCTGAAGTGTGGGAAAGGGATTATGTAGGGACCCGGCTTAAGAAGAGAGGAAGGAATCAGTCATGGAAGAGAAAAAGGATTAGAATGCAGAGCAAGGATCCAGCTATAAGATGGCTTTATTAGGAAGTTGCTTGGTCACAGTCACTTGGTTAAAGAATCATAGGTAGGATTTAACTTTCTGACTAATGAATGTTTATTGATTGATTAGTTGACTTCAACATGCACACTGCCTCAAATACCAAATCATTATTCAGGTAACAATACACACAGAAATACTGCTGGGCTCAGGAGGATTGGGGTGCTCACCCCTTTCTCTATTCTACTACAAGACTTTAGCTCTGAACATAAACATGTTAGTCCTAAGGAAGGACGTTCCCTAAAGAGAGGGCTTCAGTTCTCTATTCTAGACTCTCTATGTACATTCCTATTGTAGAGCCCTAGACAAAATAACTAAAAATTTAGATTTGAATATAGAATATCCCAAAAAGGAAGTAGAAAGGCACTTGGTGTGTAGTACAAATCAGATATTATATAGCTTATTTTTTCCACACAAAAGAAATGCTTCACTCTTTGTGGATGATATGATGGTATACGTAGAGAACCCCAAAGATTCAACTAAAAAGCTATTAGAAATAATCCACACCTTTAGCAAAGTTGCAGAATACAAAATAAATCCACATAAATCATCAGCATTCTTATATGTCACTAACAAAGTCCAACAGTTAGAGTTACAGAGAGAAATTCCATTTAAAGTAACTACTGATAGTATAAAATATTTAGGAATCTATCTTCCAAGGGAAAATCAGAAACTATATGAGCAAAACTACAAAACACTTTCCACACAAATTAAGTCCAATCTAACCAATTGGAAAAATATTAAATTCTCTTGGATAGGGTGAGCAAATATAATAAAGATGACAATACTACCTAAACTAATCTATTTATTTAGCTCTATACCAATCAGACTCCCAAAAAACTATTTTAATGACCTAGAAAAAATACCTAGAAATGAACAAAGTTCATATGGAAAAACAAAAGGTCAAGAATTTCAAGGGAATTAATGAAAATCAAATGAAGGTGGCCTAGTTGTACCAGATCAAAAATTATATTATAAAGCAGCGGTTACCAAAACCATTTGGTATTGGATAAGAAATAGACTAGTTGATCAGTGGAATAGGTTAGGACCAAAGGACAAAATAATTAATAACTCTAACAACCTAGTGTTTGACAAACCCAAGGACCCCAGCCTTTGGGATAAGAACTCAATGTTTGACAAAAATTGCTGGGAAAATTGGAAATTAATATGGCAGAAACTAAGCATTGATCCACACTTAACACCGTACACCAAGGTCAGGTCAAAATGGGTTCGTGACCTAGGAATAAAGAATGATATTATAAATAAATTAGAGGAACATAGGATAGTTTACCTCTCAGACCTGTGGAAGAGGAATGAATTCATGACCAAAGAAGAACTAGAGATCATTATTGATCACAAAATAGAAACCTTTGATTATATCAAATTAAAAAGGTTTTGTACAAACAAAATCAATGCAGATAAGATTAGAAGGGAAACAATAAACTGGGAAAACATTTTTACAGTCAAAGGTTCAGATAAAGACCTCATTTCCAAAATATATAGAGAATTGACTCTAATATGTAAGAAATCAAGCCAATCTCCAATTGATAAATGGTCAAAAGATATGAACAGACAATTCTCAGATAAAGAAATTGAAACTATTTCTAGTCATATGGAAAGATGCTCCAAATCATTATTAATCAGAGAAATGCAAATTAAGACAACTCTGAGATACCACTACATACCTGTCAGATTGGCTAAAATGACAGGGAAAGGTAATACAGAATGTTGGAGGGGATGTGGGAAAACAGGGACACTGATACATTGTTGGTGGAACTGCGAATACATCTAGCCATTCTGGAGAATGATTTGGAACTACGCTCAACAAGTTATCAAACTGTGCATACCCTTTGACCCAGCAGTGTTACTACTGGGCTTATCCCAAAGAGATCTTAAAGGAGGGAAAGGGACCCACATGTGCAAGAATGTCTGTGGCAGCCTTCTTTGTGGTGGCCAGAAACTGGAAACTGAGTGGATGCCCATCAATTAGAGAATGGCTGAATAAATTATGGTATATGAATATTATGGAATATTATTGTTTTGTAAGAAATGACCAGCAGGATGATTTCAGAAAGGCCTGGAGATACTTACATGAACTGATGCTGAGTGAAACGAGCAGGACCAGGAGATCATTATACACTTCAACAACAAGACTATATGATGACCAATTCTGATGGACGTGGCTCTCTCCAACAATGAGAACCACCAAGTCACTTCCAATAGAGCAGTAATGAACTGAACCAGCTACACCCAGTGAAAGAACTCTGGGAGATGACTGTGAACCACTATGTAGAATTTCCAATACCTCTAATTTTGTCCGCCTGCATTTTGGATTTCCTTCACAGGCTAATTGTACACTACTTCAAAGTCCGATTCTTTTTGTTCAGCAAAACAACTCTTTGGTCATGTATACATATATTGTATTTAGTTTATACTCTAACATATTTAACATGTATTGGTAGACCTGCCATCTGGGGGGGGGAGCGGAAAAATTGGAACAAGTGGTTTGGCAATTGTCATTGTTGTAAAATTACCCATGCAAATATCTGGTAAATAAAAACTATTTTAAAAAAAGAAAGAAAGAAAGAAAGAAATACTTACCACAAGAAATTCATAAGTGCCCATTAACAGAGACTTAAACAAATAGCAATAATAGCTCCTAATTATTGTTATGTTCTCCTAGGAGACTGATATTTACTAACAAACACTCCTCCCATTGCAAAACTTCCTAATTTCCACTAGAATTATTAGGACAAGTTGCCAGAAGGTGCTCTGGATTCTAGGGGTAATTTTCTAGTACTATCAGTCATAAGGCCCCATTGGTGTTCTTTCCTGTGATTATAAACCAGATTAAATTGATTTTTTTTGTTTTTGTTTTTGCTGAGGCAATTGGGGTTAAGTAACTTGCCCAGGGTAACACAACTAGAAGTGTTAAGTGTCTGAGACCACATTTTGAACTCAGGTCCTCCTGAATTCAAGGATGGTGCTCTATGCACTGCACCACTTAGCCACCCCTTAAATTGCTTCTTAAGATAGATATTTACTAAGCAGATATAGCAAGGACAGTTGTTATGGAAAAATCCCTGAAACTAGAGGGAAAGTGGGATCAAAATTTAGAGTAAAATAGTAGTAAGAAACATAAATGAAACCAAAGGAGTAATATGGCTCCTGGTTACTTAAAAATCTCTTTTATCTTCTTACAAGGTTCTCCTTATTGTAGCTTTCATCTAAGCTCCAAAGTTTGATAAACTTTTAGAGTCCTCAAATTTTCCCTGTAGTGTCCAGCACATGCTCTGTGTATGTCTCAAAGTCCCAACGCAGATGCTGCTATCAGCTATTTCCAGTCTGTGTTTACCACATTTATGTCAGGTATGTGGATTCTAATGAGACTTCCAGGTTTTAAGAACTCTCAAAATTCACAAGGTGGGAACCTGTTACTTAATTGCCTTTATTTGGTAGACTTTCTGTTTGACCTTGGCAAATCTGTTTCTTCAACTAATTGAACGTGTAGTCTTCTATATACTAGATAACTTGGTCAGTAAAGAGGGGTATTCCAGCCAAAGCACTATGGGAAATGATTGTGGACCACAACATAGCATTTCCACTCCTTCTGTTATTTTGTGCTTGCATTTTTGTTTTTCTTCTCAGGTTATGTTTTCTTCTCAGGTTACCTTATTTCTAAATCCAATTTTTCTTGTGCAACATAATAACTGTATATATATATATATATAGTATTTAACATATGCTTTAACATATTTAACATGTATGGGACTACCTGTCATCTAGGGGAGGGGGTGGGGGCAAAAGTTGGAGCAGAAGGTTTTGCAAGGGTTCAATGCTGAAAAATTACCCATGCATATGTCTTGTAAATAAAAAGTTATAATAAAAAAATAATAAAAAGGGATATTCTCTCTCAATGGCCTGAAATACTCAGTTCTTGAATTTGGAGTCTCTATCACTCAACTGACTGTCTTTTTCAAAATATCGATTAATTCATTGGGGTATCTAAGCCTTCTTTCATTTACATTAATTGAGGTAGTGTAGAAATCTCTTCCCTTAGACTTAAAACATCAGAACATAAAGCATTTTATGGGACTGCTAAATTGGCATTTCATTTTTACCTTTGTTCTCCAGGTTCAAACAAATTCCTCCACATTCATGTTTTCTGGCAAACCAAGCTAAGATCTGGGCTAATTCTCCTGATGGTGGTCATCTTCTCCAAGAAGCTCTGAAGTAATTGTAAAGGGATCCCCCTTAAAAGTCAACTGAGAATTCAGGAGTTTCCAACATTTTCACAAGTTTGCCTCAAAAGTCCGGAAATATCCATCTCAGGATGAAACAAAACAGAAAAAAGTAGATCCAGGCTAAGCAAGGACATTTGCCCACTACCATGTGTTTATAGCCACCATGCTGACAAAATGAGGGAAAGTCAGACTTTTTTTTCTTCAGGAAGAGGTTAAAGGGTCCTGACACACTTCATAGATTGGAATACTGATCAATCTAGAGGAGATCACTGATGAATAGGACTCCCTCCTCCTTTTGGCTTCGTGGCTATTAACAGGTAAGAACTACTGTTGGCCATAGTTACTCATGAAGCTATCTACTAATACATGAAGGGTTTGGGAGCCATAGCAACAGAGAGAGCAACAAACACCAATGTAATTACAGATGCTGGAAGTATTAAAATCAGGAAGGTCTAATGATAATATTTATCATCATCACCATCATCTTCATTAATGATATACTTTTGTGGCAACAAAGAGATGGAAACAAAGTAAATGCACATTGATTGGGGAAATGCTAAACAAACTGTGCTCCATGAATATAGTGGAATATTACTGTAATTAAAAAATGACAAAGATGATGAATACAAACATGGAAAGACTTTATATGAACTGATGCAAAATGCAGTAATCTATATTATCTACAATATCTATAGCAATATAAATGGAAAGAACAACTTAAAAACAATATTGTATATTACTTGTATAATGATCAACTATGATTGACTCAGCTCTTAGCAGTACAATGATCCAAGACAATTCCAAAGACTTATAATGCTATCCATGTCGAGAGTATCTCCACTTTATTTTTTTTTGGTAGTTTTTTTCTCCTTTTGTTTCATTTATTTTTTTACAACATGACTAATATGGAAATATATTTTATGTGATTGCACATGTATGACCTACATTGAATTGCTTATCATCTTAGGGATGAAGGAGGGAAGGAAGAAAGTGAAAAAAATTTAGAACTCAAAATTTTATTTTAAAAATTAATGTTAAAAATTGTCTTTACACGTAACTGGAAAAAATGAAATACTATTTAAAAGGAATAAAACTGTACATTACAAAATTATAAAAAAGCACATTTGATCCCAAAGAAAAGATATGAGATGTCATTTTCTTCCTCTTTTGAAGAGATGGAGATTCTCCCAGGTGGAACATTACAAATAACATCAGATTTTTTTTTTATTAGTTTTCCAGTTTTCGCCTTCTTTCTCTTAAAATAATTCTTTCTTATAAGGGATGGTCTTCTGGTAGAATAGAATGGGAAGAGTTAAGGGAAAATGTAAGTGATATTAAAAAATATATCAGTAGACAATTTTAAAAGTTATTATTTTTATTTTCAGTTAAAATTCTTTTTCTCCCTCCATCTTTTCCCCCACCTATTGAGAAAGCAAGATATATAACACCCATTATGCATATGAAGCCATACAAAATATATTTCTGCATTAGCTATGTTCCAAAAAAAAAATCAACCAAGAAATAAAGGATCAAAAATTAAGTTTCAATCTGTACAGACCTCCAGTAGCCAAGATGGCTACGCTAAATTGCTGTAACTCTCTCATATTCACTTCCAAACAACCATAAAATAGCACCCCCAAACATATCCTGGAACCAGAAAAAAGATGGGATGAAACAATCTTTTAGCCTAAGAAACTTGGAAAATCAGCAGGGAAGATATCTTACTCAGGCAAAAAGCAGAGCACAGGGTAGCTGTGGGTAGAGCACCAGCCCTGAAGTCAGGAAGACCTGAGTTCAAATCTGATGTCAGATACTTCCTAGCTGTGTGATCCTGGGCAAGTCACTTAACCCCAACTGCCTCAGGAAAAAAAAAAATAGCGGGGCACATTCCAGAACAGGAAATATCCCAGTAAGCCAGCAGCAAACCCCAGATCAACAAACCAGTGGGAGATCTTAAGCCCCAATGTGACTGAGTAGACAAACATCAACACCAGAATTCTCCCCATGTCTCAACATAGCCAGGGAAACAGGCGGCCTCCAAGGGATGGACAGCCATGCTTCAGTGTAGGATTCCAGAGAAATACAGAAACAGCCTAACAGTTTCAGCATGTACCAACCACCAACATTAGGACCCAATCTCAGCATCAGCATTTATAAGCTACCAACATCTAAGGCCTAGCTATTCTTGACCCCACCCTCTTATCACAGCATCAGACAGGGAGGTTCTCCCATAAGCCTCAGAGCAGCATCAGTGTAGTCCCAGAAAAAAGCCAGAGTCTACAGCTCCTGGGAAAAGATGTCTGAGAAGTACTCCTTCCATCCCAGAAGCAGAGCTTAAATTTAAAAGAAAGTGAAAAGGCCAAAAATGATGAACAAAAGCACCAAAAAAACTCCCACAAACTCAGAAGAGAACAGTAATGTCAAAACACCTATGGACAAAACCTAAACAAAAACTGGAAGTGGTCTCAATCCCAGAAAGAACTCAGAGCTCAAAAAGGAGCTTAAAAATCATATAACAGAGGTAGAAGAAAAAGTGGAAAAAGAAATGAGAGTGATGCAAAAGAATAATGAAAAAAAGAGTTAATAGCTTGAAAAAAGAAATATTAGAGTGGGTCAAATGAAAAATGGAAAAATGGAAAAGGATATACAAAAATTCACTAAAGAAATAACTCCTTAAAAAATACAAATGGCCAAATAGAAAAGAAGATACAAAAGCTAACTGAGGGTAAAAAAAACAAAAAACTTTTTAAAGGTTAGCACTGGGCTAATGACTCTCTGAGACATCAAGAATCATATTCAAAAAGATGAAAAATTTTGAAGTAAATATAAAATATTTCATTACGAAAACAACTGACCTGGAAAATAGATCCAGGAGAGACAATATCACAATCATTGGACTACCTAAAGTCATAATCAAAAGACAGACCTGGATAGCATTTTTCAAGAAATTCTCAAGGAAAACTTCCCTGATATCCTGGAATAGATGCCAAAATAGGCATTGAAAGAATCCACTGATCACCTCAGGAAAGAAATCCCAAAATGCTTTTCAATCTCAACTATGAGACTATTGCTTCTTTAACTGGAAGGTGGAGAGCATTTTACATTATGAGTCCTTTGGAATTGTGGTGGATTATTTTACTGGTCAAGAGTTCCCAAGTCTTTCATAGCTGATAATTTTTACAATACTGATATTACTGTGTAGATTATGTTCTTGGTTCTGCTCATTACATCAGTTCATATAGGTCTTCTCAGGTTTTTCTGAAACCATCCCCTTCAACATTTCTTACAGCATAGTATTAATCCATTATGTACATATATCATAACTTGTTCAGCTATTTCCAACTGATAGACATCCCCTCAGTTTCTAACACTTTGCCATCACAAAAAGAAAAAAAAGCAGCTACTATATTTTTGGACATATAGGACCTTTTCCTTTTGTATTGATCACCTTGGGATGTAGACTTAGTAGAGACATTTCTGGGTCAAAGTTTTATATCCCTTTGGGCCTACTTCCAAATTATTCTCCATTAGTGTACCTATTTTTCCCACCCCCCCCAACAGTATTTGTCATTTTCCTTTTATGAATAAAGACTGGTTTTTAATAATAATGATAATAATAAATGCCATGCTAAATGACTGCAGGTCAAAAATATCGCAATTTCAGAAGAACAGAATTGAGAATCATCTGAAAGAAACATGGTAGACATTCATAGACTAAAGCATATTATCAATGAAGATTCACATATGAAAAGTGCTGGAAAAGATCTCTTTAAAGACCCATATGACTTCAACAGAAGTAGGCTTTGTTGGGAGAGCAAGGGATAATAGGGAGACAGCCTGCTTACTGCAGTGGTATCTACAGTTAAAAGAACCAGAGGAAGGCCTCCAGCCCACTGGGAAGATATTTGGTGAAGGAAGCTCTATGGAAAAAGAGGCAGAGATCACATCAGATGAGGATGTCTACAATCAATATCTACATTGATGAGAACACATAGACATTGAAGCCCCATGACTACTTCTCATTGACCTAATAAAATTTCTGTTTCTATTTCTCTGTATCTCTCTCAGGCTCTCTGTCTCTGTTTCTGTCTCTGTCGTTCATGCCCTCTGTGTGTGTATATATATATATCCAGTTTCTTTTTTTTAATTTTTAAAATTAATTTTATAATTATAATTTTTATTGACAGTACCTATGCATGGGTAATTTTTTTACAACATTATCTCTTGTACTCACTTCTGTTCCGAATTTTCCCCTCCTTCCCTCTACCCCCTCCCCTAGATGACAGGCAATCCCATACATGTTAAATGTGTTATAGTATATCCTAGATACAATTATATCCAGTTTCTTACTATTTCTATCCTATCTCTGTCTGTCTGTCTCTCATGCCCTATGTGTGTATGTATGTATGTATATATATATATTATGTACACACACACATATATAGATAGATATCTTGTTTCTATCTCTATCCTATTTCTCTTTGTCTATCTCTCTCTCTCACTCCTCTATATGTGTCTGTCTCTATGTATATCCTGTTTCTCTTTCTATTCTAATTCCCTCTTTACGTCTCTCTCACTCCCTGTGTATGTGTCTCTGACTATGTCATGTTTCTGTCTCTGCCTCTTTTTGTCTGTCTGTCTCTCTTTCTCACTCTCTCTGTATGTATCGCTCTCTCTCTCCATACACACACATACACACACATATATGTTGTTTCTCTCTATGTCTCTCTACCCTGTCTCTGTCTCTCTCTTATTGTGATAGAAGTCAGATCCAAAGAGTTCTCAAGTTTAGAATGATGAGAAGCCTCAAATAAGATAATCAGAATGAATGTATATATAACAGGGATTGGCAAGTGAAGCCTCAGTCTTGGGACCACATGGATATTTTGTGAATCTACATAATCAAGGGCCCTGTTCTACATTTGGAGCACACACAAATTCCATGAGTATTTCTTGTCTACGTACTGCAACATTTTGGTTGACTCCTGAGGAAGAAATGAGCAGTCAAGTTAATAAACATAATAAGTGCTTATGATGGGCCATATTTGGTGCTGAGTTCAGAATACAAATACAAGCAGAAAGAAAAATAAATCCCTGCCCTCAAAGAGAGCTTACATTCTAATGGGAACAGGCAATACCTAAAAAGATGCTGAAAAACTTGAAATAGGGAAGGTGAAAGTTAACACCTACAAAAGTGTGAGGAGAGAAGTGCCTATTAGGGAACTGAATCCCTTTCCTTAATCAGCATCCAGCAAGGAAAATAAGCTCTCATCAATCTGCATCATAGGACTCTGCTGTTATTGCTTGCAGCCTACTCTTATCACACTGGTCAATATGATGCACAGAGCCCCCACTGTTGCTTCTCTGTTATCTCTTTTCCCATCCTAGGAAAAGCTATATTGGAAATGGCTGCAATCTCATGAGCTTCTTAAAAGTCAGAAAAGTAACCATCAGAGGTCCAGGAATTGAAGTCCATAGTGGAGTTTTCAGGACAATTGAGGCCACTGAGGAGCAAAACACCAGATGAACTACTTGACCCAGTAGAGCAGCAGAGCATCATTTCATGATGCATCTAAATTTATCAGTTGGCTTTGTGGTATTCAAAAGTGTTCTTCAAAAGTGTTCTACAGCAACTGCTTTAAGTGTGATCCCACTCTCTCCAGGAACTAAGGTAGTATATTAGAATGTGTGCCCCCAATTGGAGGGGGGTGCTTTGTACTTCTATTTTTGCTATTTCATTTTAGTAAAGATCCCTTTTGTAAACACGAGTTCTGTGATGTTTGTACTAACTGATTAAATATACCAGAACTTCCTTTTTCACAGGGGAACCAGACAATGAAGTAGCACAACTTTCCAATCAAAACTTCTGAACAGCTTGACATACCAGTGATCCTTTGTGAAGAAAACTTTAGCTGAACTCAGAGATGCCTACTATTATTGAACCAAGTCTTGCCAAAGTCAGAGAAAAAGATAAGCATCTGGGTTTCTGAATTATCTAAAGAGCAACAAACATCTTGCTTTCTGATTTGTGTATTTATAGAAATCTTCTCCCTAGATTCCCACTTCTTGCACAATTTCCTAATGTGTTCTGTTTCTCCCATGGTCTGGACTTAGTCTTACTTCAAAAAGTCTTAAATAACTCAAATATGTATAAATGCCTTGCCCTTTCCCATTTCCCTTTAAGCAGGTAAGAACCTTGTCTCATTGCTCCAGTTTGCAAACTGCTTCTTCTCAGTCAATAAATGCAGTTATAATCTCTGTAAACTATGATTAGACTCATTCCAGGTTTCCCTTTTGGAGCTAGATTTCTTCTATTTTAGGAGTTCACAGGCAGTTTTAAAGTAATAATTTTAAAAAGCTATTTGATATTAATTAGTTAAATAATATTGGACATTCATCATTGGGTCAAGTAATGATATAAAAGAAATACTAACTGGCCATTGTCATTAGGGAGAACCCACTGGAATGGAGGCTCAAGATAAACGTGTTAGAAGAACCCCAATGCCCCTCAGAAATATCCTTAATGATATGAACAATTTTCAGATGAAGAAATTAAATTTCTAGTCGTATGAAAAAAAATGCTCTAGATCACTATTGATTAGAGAAATGCACATTAAGATAACTCTGAAGTACCACTGCACACCTGTCAGATTGGCTAAGATGGCTAAGATAATGATGAATATTGGAGGAAATGTAGGAAAACTGGGACACTAATACATTGTTGGTGGAGTTGTGAAATGATCCAACCATTCCGGAGAGCAATTTGGAACTATGCCCAAAGGGTTATCAAACTGTGCATACCCTTTGATCCAAACGTGTCTCTACTTGGTTTGTATCCTAAAGAGATCATAAAAGAGGGAAAAGGACCCACATGTGCAAAAATGTTTGTGACGGCCCTTTTTGTAGTGGCCAGAAACTGGAAACTGAGTGGATGCCTATCATGGAGAATGGCTGAATAAATTATGGTATGTGAATGTTATGGAATATTATTGGGCTATAAGAAACGTCAGCAGGATGATTTCAGAGTGTCCTGGAGAGACTGACATGGGTTGATGCTAAATGAAGTGAGTAGAACCGAGAGTACATAGTACACAGCAACAAGAAGAATATGAGATGATTAATAGATTGATGTGACTCTTTTCAACATTCGGGCCAGTTCCATGATCTTGTGATGAAGAAAGCTATCTGCACCCAGGGAGAACTGTGGGTACTGAGTGTGGATTCGGTTGAAGGCTCATTAGATTTCTAGCTCCTTGGGTCGGGAACTTATTTTTTGCGTTTTTGCGTTATTCTGTGCATATAGTACATATATAGCATATAGTAGGTGCTTAATAAATGTTTGTTAGGGATGCTGATGACCCCCAGTGGTGGGAGTACAGTAACAACCTAAGGAAGTCAATCCCTTTTTGGAAGCTCTCATGGGTAGGAGATTTTCCCTTATATTAAGCTAAAATCTGCCTTTTCGCATCTTCCACCTGTTGTTGCCATTGATTGTATATTTGCTCCTTCTTGAGCGAAGCTACACGCAGCTCATTTCTCGGTCTGCCGCCTGACTTTCTCCCCTCCCACTCGGATGTCTGTCCCTCGGGTGCAGGACTGCGGCAGGGCTCCGGGCCAGCTGTTGACAGTTGCTCTTTCGTATAGAGTTTCTGCTCACGACCTTCTCCCCCTCCGTCACTTCTCCCCTTTCCCCGGGGAGCAGCTCTCCTTTTGTCGATTGTCCGGCAGCCAGCCCCCTGACTCAGAGTCACGCGCTTTTGCGGCTGTTTGCCTCCGTGTGTAATGGGGGCAGCTCCCCAACAACAGAGCTGTTGTTCTCCAAAAGCCTGAGAGCCCAAGTCTCTGAGCCTGCAGAGTTTGGCTTCTGGGCCCTGTCTTGCCCATCCCAGCTCCCGGGGTAGGAGGCAGCCTGTCAGCCGCAGCATCCTCGCTCAAGCGTCCAGGTAGAAGAGGGTGCAAAGGGGCTTTGATCATGATGGGAGCCGAAGATTGAGGGGAGGGGGTGCACTCATCTGGAGAAGAGAATAGGGGAAGGAGGGAAGCTGCTTCGGTCCCCTAGTAACATGACTCCTAGCTCCTAGCAACGAAGACCCCAGCTCTTAGCAACCAAGATCTAACTTGTAGCAACCAAGAACTCAGCCCCTAGCAACCAAACGCTTCTGGAAACGTGGTTCCCTGCTTTCGGGTCTGGGTGCTCAGCTCTGGCCAGTGCCAAAGTAGCATATGGCAGAAAAGAAAGCGCTCAACCATGAGAGGGGTGCGTGACGGAAGGAGGATAGGGGACGAGACGGGGTGAAGAAAGAGAGATTTGTGACCCCCAGTATTCTGGGAAACCAGCTCCGAACTAAAGTCATCTGGGAACCCAGACAAGGCAAGGACTTCCATCTATATCCCTACCCCTCTACCAAAAAAAAAAAAAAAAAAAAAAAAGTCGTGCAAGGCATGATGGGAATTGTAGTCTTTTCTGTGGTTTCCCCTCACATCCTACCTCATCCCACCCCACCACCTTCTCACTCAGTGCCCCTCCTCCCGAGTAGGAGCAGAGCACGCCGGGAATTGGAATCATTGAGGGCGGGACTGAGTTAGGCGCGCAGACTTCTGGGAGTTGTAGGCGGAGAGGAGATGGCGTGGTTGCGCACGCAGCCGCGGCAGGCGGAAGTGGGTCGCTAAGGAGGCGGAGAAGCCGCCCGCCCGCCCGCTCCGGGAGCTCCGCCGCCGCCGCTGCCTCCGCCTCTGCCGCCTCCACCGCTCCCGCCGCCGCTGACAGGACCCACGGCCTCTGGGCGGAGAGGGAGCGGGCGGGCGGGGGCCCGGGCCGGGCCGGGCCGGTCCTGGCCGGGAGCGGGGAAAGCGCCGCCCCGCGCCCCGGGGCTGCAGGATGAAGGGGCCGAGCCCGAGCCGGGGGCGCCGGGCCCAGGAGGCGGCACCATGACAGGGGGAGAAGAAGAAGAAGAAGCGGCTCAACCGCAGCGTGCTGCTGGCCAAGAAGATCATCACCAAGGACGGAGGCGCCGTGAGTGCCCGGCCGGCCCCGCTGCCCCCCCCCGCCCGGCCCCCGCCAGCCCGGGGTGCCCTCTGCTAACCCAGGGCCCCTGAGCCTCCTCCCCGCCGACCCGGGGTGCCCGTCCCCAGCCCGGCTCCTAGGCCCCTCCCCGCCGGCCCAGGCCCCTGGACCTCCTCCCTGCCAGGCCCGGGGTGCTCCCCGCCGGGCCCGGGGTGCTCCCCGCCGGCCCGGGGCCCTTCTCTGCCAGCCTGCTGGGCCCTGGCCCGGTGAGAGCTAGCTTCTTGGATCCCTCCCCTGCGGCACCGCTAGGTCCTGCCGGGCCCCCGAGATGCTCTCACTGCCCCTGGTGTGTGCACCCAGCGTGGCCACTGCAACATCCAGGCCCCCGCAGCCTCTGGGAGGGGAGGGGGTGCCGCCCGCCCAGCAGGGGTCGCCAGGCCCCGCATGCCCCAGGCCGAGCCCGTTTGTGCTGTGACCTCCCTGGGCTCCCAGTTATTTCAGACAGCCCGTCAGCCCTGTTCTCCATCAGCCCTTACCTGGGGCTCCCATCCTTTATCTCCAATGGACTTAGCCAGCATTTATTAGACACCTGCTGTCTGCCAGGGATTGTTGTAAGCCCCGGGGAGACCAGAAAGCCCAGTTTCAGAGCCCAGCGGTCTCCCACCCAGTCTTCTCCACACCCCGGCCGCGGCCCCTCAGCGCCCCTGGATCCCAGTCAGGGCCCTGTCAGTGCAGGCCCCCCCTCTGTCAGTCATTTCTCAGCCCTGGCCCCTACAGCGCCCCCTGCCCCTGCCCCACTGTTTCCCATCTTTCCCTTTGCTTCAGGCCCTTTCCTTCACTCAGCCTGGCCCCTGATGCTCCGGCCTCAGAGCCCACCTTGGGCCGTGGCTTCTCAGACACCCTGCCCTTCTGCCCGCCCGTGCCCGTACCTTCTCCCTGCTCCCCACTAGACTTTTAGACCTGTTCTTATACCTTCTCCACAGGCTGCCAAGGCCCATCTCAATCTCTCCTCACCTTTTCCATCCATGCGCACCCAGTATTTTCAACCCCTTCTCCTCTCCTTCCCCAGCAGTCTATTAAATCCCCTTCTCACCTGGTTCCCCATGTTGATTGCTGCCGTACTATCCCCAAGACTCCCATTTTGTCCCCTTCACTCACACATACTCCTACTCACACACACACACTCCTACTCACACACACACACACCTCACACACACATACCACACACACACTCACACACCACACACTCACACTCACACACACACATACACCTCACACTCACACACATACTACACACACACTCACACACCTCACACACACACACACACACTCACACACACCACACACTCATACTCACACACACACTCCTACTCACACCCCCACACACACACACTCCTACTCATATACACACACCCCACACACACTCACACTCACACACATACCACTCACACACCACACACTCACACTCACACACACACCAACACACTCCTACTCACACACACACCTCACACTCACACTCACACACACCTCACACACACATACCACACACACACTCACACTCACACACACCACACACTCACACATACACATACACCTCACACTCACACACATACTACACACACACTCACACACCTCACACTCACACACACTCACACACACACCACACACTCATACTCACACACACACCCCCACACACACTCCTACTCATACACACACACACCCCACACACACTCACACTCACACACATACCACTCACACACCACACACTCACACTCACACACACACCATACACTCCTATTCACACACGCACCTCACACACACACACACACATACTACACACACACAAACACCTCACACTCACACACACACACCCCACACACACACTCCTACTCACACACACCCCCCCACACACACACACTCCTACTCATACACCCCCCACACACACACACTCACACTCACACACACACCTCACACTCACACACACACACCACACACTCATACTCACACACACACCACACACTCCTACTCTCACACACACACACACCTCACACTCACACACTCACACACACACACACTCACACTCACACTCACACCACACACTCACACACACACACCACTTGGCCCCATTCTCCCGGCCATTACTCTGCTGCTCCATCCTCTTTGACTGTCACCTCCTCCTGCCCTTACTTTCTACTAGACACACAAATATCCCCTTATTCCTCCTTCCCCTTTCCTGCCCTTACATATACCACGCCCCCCATTCCCCTTGCCTCTGTTACCTTCCTGTACACCCCTCTGTCTCTTCCCCCTTCGCCACTTTCTCCCCCGCTCCCTGACTCCTCCCTGACTTCTTGTTCCTTCGCCCCTCCAACACTGGCCCCCGGCAGCTGTCATTCCTCTCGCTTAGGGAGAAGGGCAGCAGGGTGGGTTGGAGATAAGGTTGAAGTTACTACAACGACCAGATTTTCTAGTCCCGCCTCTGCCGCTGACTCCGTGACCTTGTACTGTAGCTGGATGAAACTTTCCGGTCGCTCAGGAAAATTCTTGTTCCCTGCCACCCACATCCTCTAACTCTTCGTCTTTCTTCCTTTGCTTCCCGACTACACGCTTCCCTCCATCCCAGTAAAACTGGCTGGTTCCAGTGAGCCTGTCTTGAACTTCAGCAGACTGTACTCGATCACTCTTGCTTTGTCCACTTCCATCTTTAATTTCCATTGGTGTCTCTCCTCTGATTTGCCTACCTCAGGATACTTGAAATACGTTACCACTGTTCCCACTTCCAGCCCTAATACTTTGGGGATAGATTAGACACCAGGCAGGTCAGAGAGCTGCCTGCAAGCCCAAGGCCACTTCCCTGGACAGGCCTGGGCCTCTGAAAGCATTCACAGAAGGGGCTGGACAGGAAGAAAAATCTAGATTCTGTATTCTACGAGTATCACAGACATGGCCCACCCTTCAAAGTACAGCTCAGACTTGTAATTTACTTCAATCATTTGGAAATTATTGTTCTGTTAAAGTTTAATATCTTATATTAAATGAATATATTCACTCTCAGCCTGCCTCTATGCCCTATCCTGAGTCACCAATCAACACAATGCCTTGAAGGTCTTACTATTGTCCTGAGTATTTTTCAGTAATTGTTCACTTGACTCTGTCTACCTGCTATCAAGTGGAGAGTGCAGACTTGCTTTCCAGAATCCTCTGGGGACTAAAACTAGCAGTCATTTTCCCAGAGGAGAAGCAATGAATGGAACCAAGAAGCCCAGTACTAACTCTGTCACCATGGGAGAGAAATGAAATTTTGTGACATGATGTTTGAGTCACTTAAGACCATAGGATATCTGGATGGGCCAAAGTAGGCTAAAATTCATTGTTGTCAAGTGGTCTGATCGAGAAGCTAGAGCTGTTTCATCCCTCTTTCTAATTGTCTTTATTTGGATTTTGACATTTCCTTGACTGAGTCTTTAGGATCAATAATCCTAAATTTGGGAGGATCAAATTCAGTGATTCCAGACTCCCAGTACAACACTATCCAGTGACATCATCTACTCTTCCAAGGCAGGAATAGACATTATAATTTTTTCTTAGTATATGTGACCAAGACACCGAAGAGGGCAATACTTATTGGAATCTCAATGGAGGGGTTTTTGAAGTTCATCACATCCAGCCAGCTCCCAGCCAACTCCCCTCAGCCACATCCTGAGTACTCATCTAATTTTTGTTCAAATACCTTCAATGATGGTACACGCACAACTTCATGAGACAGTGCTGATTATTAGAAAAGTTTCTTCTTTATAGTTACTTTAACTCCACTTCCCAAGAACTTTCCTCCCCATTGGGTTTTGTTCTGCCCTATGAGGCTGCACAGAATATATCTTCCCTCTCTGCCCATGATGGCTTTTTAGATCTTTGGAGATCATGATTATGTCCCTTTCCCAAAATCTTTTCTTTAGCGTAACTACCCCCCCCCCATTTCAACTGTACATCTCACGAGGTTCTGTGTCCCTTCATCCCATTCAGGTCCCCTCTTGTGGAAATGTTACAGTTGTCAGCATCCATCTTCAAAACATGTCCTTAGAAATGTACACAGAACTCCTTATGTGGTCTGTCTAGGACAGAAGACAATAGGACTATTAACTCCCTCCTTTGTGGCCCTGTCGATTTCATTGAGTAAGGTCAAGTTGACTTGTCAGAAGCACATCACGCACTGAGTTGTTGTTCAGTTATATTGAAATTGAAAACCCTAATCCTATACTTGATTGGTTGGCTTTTTTTGGTGTTAATCTACCAAAATCTTTATCCCAATTAAGTTTTATTTTGTTTGATTTGGCTATTGTTCTACTCTGTTGAGAATTTTTTTTGAAGCAAATTGTTGCCCAATAATTTCTTAGCCTTTCTAGTTTACCTTCCAGCCATAATTGTTTAACCTGGATAGGCCTTTCTCAAAAAGTTTGAGTTTCCACTTCAGTGGTTCTACTTTTTAAAGTTGTTAATCTTTGCTTTTTGTATTTTTCTTCACTCATGAAGGCTTTTAAGACATATGTATCCCTTTCAAGGGACCCTTGGATTAAAGAGAAACAAGGTCTATAATATGGTATCAGAGAAAGAGCTGGAGGACAAAGACTTAGTTTTCTGAATTGGTGGTTCCTATATGTCATGAGCCTTACAGAGAGACCTTCATTTACTTGCTCAGGGCTGGAAATCCTTTTATACTGGATAGAAGAGGAAGGAACAGAAGCATTGCACATTCTGATTGAAAAGAAAGAGTACTGAGCTGAGTCAGAAGGTCTGGCCTCTAGTCCCAGCTCTGCCACTAACTCTTTGTGTGGCTTGGAGGTAAAGGTTTTTCCTTCTGGTCCTGTTTTCTGTCTATAAAGTGAAGAGGTTGGACTTAATAATATCTTAGAGGACCTTTCCTGCCCCAACTTTCTCCATATTATGTCACACACTTCAGAATTTTTTTTAACCTTATTGCTGGGTGCTGTATGAAACATAGATTTAGGCTGTATGACCTCTGAATGGAATAGACCCGACATTCTGTAGAAGTAGAAGGGATGAGTCTCCTGCCCTGAAAGAAATACTCCAACTGAGATTTCAGAAGGCTAAGGAATAAAACACTTAGAGAATAGATGTGTAAATGATAAATTAGTAGCACCAAAGATACACCGCTAGATATGATAGCTATCAATGCCATGTGATTTGATTTAAATTATTTTCTTTTTACAAGAGGAGGCCGACTGGGATCTACCCTAAAATGACTGATATAAATATGCAGACAGCATTACAAAGCTTACAAAGAAAGAAAGAAAAATTAATATCACCAGAAGAATTCATTTCTGGGGAAGAAATTTTACTGACTTGTATTCTAAGAGTTATTGTTGGGGAGCTTCCTCTGTACTGTTAGCTTATTAGGAACACATCAGTGGCATTATCCATCAGGAGAAAGTTGTTTTGATCATTGTATTTGACTGACAGTTGAAACAGGCTTCCTTATTTACGCTGGAAACAAGTCAGTCCTGAAGAAGAGCGTTGGAAGAGCAGTCTGTAAAAATGGTCCAACCTGTTAGCTACCTGGTTCACTGGAAACTGAAGCTTAGAGTGAGGCAGCCCATTGGCCATTTGTCACCCAAAGTTACTGAAGGGCCCTAACAGGTTGGTTTCTTAAATGCAAACAACCATCAACAAAAACAGATAGCCAAATAAATGTATGAAATAAGGAATACGAGCTTATATAAGACCATAAACATTATGTCCTATATTTTAACAGTAGAATCAAACAGTTTAATGAACAAAACATACCTTTGTTCTCTCTTCCCTTCTGAACCATTCTGAAGCTCTGTTACCTTTGGCTGTGTTGTCTTTTTTCCTATATTTCTGTTAGGAGAAGTTTTTCTAAGTCAAGATTATCTAGAAGGTAGAGCCCCAACAGACACTGGTGACTGCTTTTTGGTTCTCAATATTCATTATTTGGGGAGTAGGAAGCTACCAAGTTTAGAGGAAACACTGCACCTGCCTTGGAGGACCTTGTTGTCTAGTAGTTATTTGTGTTTCTTCAAAAACTATCTTGGGCACATGCTCTTTCATGTTGCCTTCTCTTCTTGTCTCCCTGGCTCAGAATGTTCTCTCCCTCAAATTCTTCACAGAACTTTGGTTTTCTTGGCTCCTCATATAAATCAAAGGGGGTGGATGGATGACCTTTAAAGTCTCTGCCAAGCCTCAGTCTATGCTTCTTTGACTTTTATTGCGTTCTCCCATCGCGTGTGTGTACATATCGTACACCCTGCTATTAGTAAATCCTCAGAGGTGGGGATGAAATTGTCTCTGGTCTTTCTCTCATCAGCTTACCCAGCATTAGACTTCCCACACAGTAAATATTTAATTGAATTGTTAGAGATGTTTTGTCAAATGGGGGAGCAAATATCTCAAAAGTTTTCTTCTTATTTGGTGGCTATTTGGATAGTAACAGGAAAACTTGAGTGTGAGCCAGGATAATGAGAGTTGAGTTGAGGAGCCAGAGATGGGATCAGAGTGTTATAGTGTCCCTTGAGAAACTGCTTTGAAGAGAAGAGATGGGCATAGCTGATCTTAGGGTGATTTGAATGTTTCAACCCTTTTCCTCTTCTTTTTAAAAAATTAACTCCTAAGAAAAAATGTAAGGAAATAGAAAATTCAGCGTGGCAACCGACAGAATTATAGAATGTTAAGAAATGGGAAAACCCTGAGAAGAGAGCTCCTTTTGCCTCCTCTTCTTATAGAGGGGCATACCAAGCCCCGGAGAAGAGAAAAGTTACAGGGTCACACAATGAGTTAGCCCCCATGGACTGCAATCCAGGGCTTGCTCCACTCGGCTCAGAGAATAGTTAAAAATCTGGAGACGGATGTTGTCTGACTGGGAGGAAGGCTTTGCCATCATTGTGGCTATATTTTAATGAGGGCTGATAAAACTGGATTGACCACTCTACTCAAAATGTAGATGAGTGCATGGGCACTGAATTTGCATACTGCAGTTCACTCCCCTCTCTATCACCTGTCTTAGCTGAAGAGATGGCACTAGCCACTGTGCCCTGCCACTGACCTGGAAGCTCCTGGAGCCTGGGAAAAGAATCTTGGCTTTTAAAATTTATTCTCTTTTCCCTTCCTTGGACTGGCTGGAAAGAATAAGAAGTGGATCACTCAGCATTGGCTGGAGCAAAACTGCTGAAGAATCTAGAACCTGTGGTGTGGCCCCAAGAAGCAGGCTGCCTCTCGATTTGGGGGGAGCTCAAGACTTTGATCTGAGAAAGAATGAAGCTGTTTGAGGTCCACCAGGTTATAAGGCTGGAGGGCTGGAAAGTGGGGAAGGCTTAATAGCTTTGTGCCAATTTTCAGTCCTTGATGAAATTCTTTCTCCAGTAACAACAATAACCAGCATTTATGTAGTGTACTTTTGGCTATTTCTAAGTAGGATTATCAGGCCTTTCTGGTTCTGAGGCCCATTCCACTACCTTTTCTAAACTTGGGGATACTGGCCAAGCACAAGGATTTCCATTTTAGACTTGCCCTGGCATTCGCAAGTTTGGAACTGATATTTCTAAAACTGCTTGGCCTGGATACCCTTAGTCCAGTTGTACCCTCGTGGAGCATACATTAAAGTAACATTTGAATGCCCAGATTGGGTGACATCTTAGCCTTCCGGACAGCTATGTCATCTATTCAGGCTCTAGCTATGTTAGCCTAGGTGAGCTGTATGCAGCATTTTAGCCAACAAAAGCTGGGTTTGTGTGCCATCTCTACAGGAATGGGAACTCGTGCCTGATTCAGGGCTCCAGATTGTGCTGGCTACATTTTCACTGAAGGGGATTCCTCGGGTTCCTAGAGCCCTTGAACCTCTGACCTTATTGATTAAGCCTGGCTGAACTTCTGGGGCCTTGGAACCTCAGGGGTAACAGCCTGGGAGATGTTTACATTTGGCTTTTCAGAACAAACAAAAGCCTTCCAAGTTCTTGATGTAGTGAAAACTATTTAATCAACCTCCTTTTTTCCCTTCCCCCAAGCTGATTCCCTTGTGCCTTACCCTTCATCCACTTACCAGCCAGTCCTGTTGTTTTTCAGCGACAGGGGATTGGCGAGCCTAGTGTATACCATGCCGTGGTGGTGATCTTCCTGGAGTTTTTTGCCTGGGGCCTGCTCACAACCCCTATGTTAACGGTGAGTATCAATTACCTCCTTTTGGTCCCAAGATCTGGAAGAGTAAAGATGACTTGACTGAATAAGTTCCCAGTAGAAGCTGGGAAAATTCCCATAAAGCTAAGTGGTGGGGTAGATTGTCTAGAACTCAGGCTCTTTACTGCCACTATTGTTTCTGGAAAAAGGGCAGGTCACCCAGGCTCCCTTCAGGTCTCTTTCCCTACCCCGAGAAGCACCCACCATTGAACACTAGGAGGATGGAGAGTCTACTTCTGTCTGCAAGAAGATTGTGATTTTCCTGAAATATGGAAGCCAGAAATTGACCTCAGGCTAACAGCCTTGGTAGAAAGAATAGTGTTGTCATTTTATCAGGGATGAACTAAGTCAGCACAGTGTGTATGATAGACCAGGCTCACCTCACCCTCTGCCCAGCCATGCAGATCCCCACTCCCCAGGGAACAGAACATTGTGTCTTTGTTGCCTATACTAGGACGAGCTGTAAGAACCATCCCCTTAGGAAACCAGAGGAGGGTAGGCAGAATGGAATGAACTGTCCCGAGACATGGGCCCTGGTCTGACCAGGAGGCTGTACCAGATACTCCTGGCCACCTCAGTCTGAGGGAGCACAGGGAAGGCTGCACTCGCCACTTAATAGAGGCCTGGATAGTGTCTGGAGGCCTGTTACCTCCTTGACTAGATTGGGAGAGTCAGGGCCTTCGTTGGTTCTTTATGACTCTGTGCCATTGGACAAGTAATTTCTGAGGGCTGAGACTCAGTCTTCTCATCTATAAAAGGGGGAGAATAAAACTTGTGTTTCCTCTCTCCTGAATATGTCATGAGGATAACATGAGCTCCAGACTTCAGATAGGGCTGGGCTAGCCCCAGATTTACCCTTGTGATTTTGTGATTCTCTAAGAGAATGGGTGAAAAGTATTTTGTCCCTCTAAATCACTATAAAGATGGCAGCTGCTCTTATTTGAAGGATACAATTATCCAAATCCAATTATCCAAATCTTAACATTGTCATCTTTTATTCTTAAGTACCCCCTTTCTGTCCCCAGTCTGTGGACCCTGAAGAAAAGAGCCCCTCATTCGCCCCCTCCCACCACTAGGCACCAGCCCCCACCCCTGCCGTGTCTCTCTGCTCGACCCCTATTTGAGGGTAAAACAGCTTTGACCTTGTTCAGCCTAAGGTGGCTTGGCTCTTAGTGGAAGAACAAAGAAAAACATTGCAAGCATGCCAAGTGCAGAGGGGTTACTTGAAAGAAAAGATTCTGAAGTCCAACCTCTGGAGCTTTGCTTTTAAAGGGAGGGGGAGGGCCAGAGTCTCTCAGCCAGCAACCCCAGGGAGAAGCCTGTTTTCAGACTTGTTTTGAGGAACTGGGGTGTCTGTGAACATGGCATGGTTTAATGGATTTGTGGTCCCTGCTCTGATGTCCTGTTTCTAGAAAATTGTCTTTTCCCAAACTACAATGGCCCTTAGAAACCTATTTTCTGGGTAAAATACAGGAATGCTAAACCAATGTAGAGGAAAATGGATAAAAATAGGACGTGGGAAGAAGCTAGCTGACTACCAAGCAAATGGGAAGAGAGGACCAAGCAAAAAAAGTTTGGGGAGACCATTAACAGGAATATTCTTGTCTACAGGATCTTACAAGAGTAGAAATTTTTTTTTCCCAAATAATTTCCACAAGTTACAGGATTTCTCGTGTCCACTCTGTCAAGTGGACAGAACTGCTGGTTTTCATGTCCCAATTTGCCCAAGCCTGAGCCTTAGGGTCAGCAGTGGGCTGGGCCTTGAAACCACCTCCTCCAGAGTGACCTGCATACCCTTGAGGAAAGTGGCAGCAGCAGAGAAGGGGTGCTGGGCGGTGGGGGCAGGGGAAAGCACCCTTTAGCACGTGGCAGCTTCATGGAATTCTGGTACCATCCACAGGTATTGCATCAGACATTCCCACAGCACACTTTCCTGATGAATGGCCTGATCCACGGAGTCAAGGTGAGGTTCAGCTGGCACCTGGCATGTCCACTCTACCCTGGTTCCCATTATAGCCCAGGGACAGGACCTGGCAGCAACCCCAGGCCACTCATCCCCTGCCTCCCACTAGGCCATGGCCTCTGGCCAGCTCCAAGTGGACAAAGTACATTGCCACAGAAACAAAGGGCCCCTTTGTTCGGGGGATTCAGGGCTGAGCGGGGGAGTCATGGGGACAGCTCTCTCCTTCCCCACGCCTGGTGGACAGAATCAGGGGGCTGGGAAGAAGAAGCCACTTTCAGCAGAAGGCTCTGCTTTCTCCAGTAACAACAACAACCAGCATTTATGTAGTGTGTTAAAGTTTGCAGAACGTTTTACGAACATCTCATTGGATCCTCACAATAGCCCTGGGAGGTCAGTGCCATCATAACTCCCGTTTTGTAGGGAGGAAACTGAGGTAGTTACTTGCCCAGGATTACACAGCTAGTAAGTGTTGGGTGGGATTTGACTTTAGGTTTTCTTGATCCCAGGCTGGGTGTTCTTTCCAAGGAGCCCCCAGGCTTCCTTTGCTGTTCCTTGTTCTTGTGTCACCACTTACTGACATCCTGATGGAAGGTCTCCTCCGGTAGCAGACAGAATGTTTGCTAAAAGGGGGTGCTTAGGGGCAGGGGGCCTGAGACCGGTGCCCTAGCAGGAGGGTGGGGTGGAGGCCAGGAAGTTCCTCGGAAGTGCAGCTGTCATTGTCCCAGTCATCCCTCCTGGAGAAGTGATGGGGACGGCAACTTCTGCCCTTCTTCTTGAAGGGGGGGCTTCCTCTCTCTTTTGCTGTTTCCTCCCCCCCAAGGCAGTTATGATTAAGTGACTTGTCCAGAGTCACAAAGCTAGGAAGAGTTGTGTTTAAGGCTGGATTTGAACTCTGGTTCCCCTGATTCCAGGGCCTGTGTGCCATCCAGCTGCCCCACTGTCCTTTTCTCTTTAGGAGATGGAAAAAAGAAAAAGTTCATTTTCTGACTGCTCATGTGATGTCATTTTGAACCTCATGGGTACCCACCTGTGCCATTTCTCTGTGCCTGTAGCCTCCTGGCAGCAGAGGTGCCGAGCCCTGCAGACCCATGAGCTTTGGGGCTATGCTCAGGGAGGAGGCTGGGGCTGAGCACGGGGCGGGGCCAGGTAGAGCTGGTACATCAGCTTCCAGGGGGTGAGGGGGGAGCTGCCCAGGCCCCGGCCTCACCGAATCCTCGCTGCCGTTGCTCCTGTCTTCCAGGGCCTGCTGTCTTTCCTCAGTGCCCCTCTCATTGGCGCCCTCTCAGATGTCTGGGGCAGAAAGTCATTCCTCCTCTTGACGGTGTTCTTCACCTGTGCGCCCATCCCACTGATGAAGATCAGCCCGTGGTGAGCAAGGGGTCCTGGCATGGCCATGACTCGGGGAGGGCGGGAGCTTCCCTCAGTGTTCTCACCCTCCCACCCTCTCCAGCAGGGGCCCTTGGGCCCCTGGCATTTCCCTGGCCCCCACTGACCCCTGTTGGCCCCTGCTGGCCAGCCCAAACCAAGCCCTGTGTCTGTCACCTCTGGGCGGCAGCACAGCCTCAGCCGACAGGGAACTGACCCACACACAGTTGGGCGGTCAAAATCCAGGGGTGGCGAGATTCGTTCCTGGGGAGGGTGGGAAAGACGGGACGCTGGGCGAGGAGCTGGGACAAGGCGACCCTCTCTCCTTCAGGTGGTACTTTGCAGTCATTTCCATGTCAGGCGTCTTTGCGGTCACCTTCTCCGTCATCTTTGCCTATGTAGCCGACATCACCCAGGAGCACGAGCGGAGCACAGCCTATGGCCTGGTGAGCCATCCCTGCTCTGGAACAGAATCCTCACTTTCTGACCCTTGCTGGACCATCCCCGCCAGCCATCCTGCCACCCTGCTTTGGCCACTCAGGTGGACTTTGGCACCGGGCCTGGGACTGCGGTTCACAGCCCCCTGAGACCTCGGACTCTTTCCCTGGCACCACACCCTAGATTCCTGTTTCATCTCTCCCCGTTTAATTAGATGGCTGCCTTTGCTGAATGGCAGCCAGGAAGCTCTTGTTTCCATCCCAAAGCTGTGACTGCTCCCTTCCCCTCTGCTGTCATTAGTACCACATCCTGCCAGTCACCCCCAGCTCCAAAGCCTGTTTCTTCCACTCACCAGCCCCACAGTAAATAAAGTGCGAAGTCCTCCTAGTTCTTCCTTCCCCTCCCAGACCCCTCATGCATGTTCCTTCAGCCTCATGCACAGCTCGCATCCCTTTTTGCCTGTACACTCGCAGTGACCGTCGCTCAGCCACTTGACCTTCAGCCCCATCTCTAGGCAGGCAGTCCCACACAGCCCTGACCAAACTTTCTGATGCACGGCTCCCATCCTCTCTGTGCACTGCTCTAATGTGGCTTCCCATGACCACCAGCCAGACCTGCCAGAGGCCCTCTACAGCGTCTCTCCCTTCCGTACAGGGCCTCCCTTCTCTCTTGGGCCACTGCCCTAATTTATTAATTGGTCTTCTGATTTGTGGCTTCTCTCTCCATCCATGTTCTGCATAGTTGCCAGACTGATACTCCCAAGTACAGTTTGGATCACATCGCTCTGCTGCTCAAGAAGCTTCACTGGCTCCCTTTTTCCTTTGGCATAAAATCTCCTCCCCACAGTGTGGTTCCAGCTGATTTCACATTTGTCTCCCTCATAAAACCCTGCATTCCCACTACACCATCCTCCTTGTTCCTGTGTGGGATGGGCCATTTCCCAGTCTTTCTCATCACAGAGCTCCGCTTTCTTCCCTGTGCCTTCAGGGTTGGCTCCCGGTAGCACCTCAGGCCCTCCCCTCCTCCCCATGACTACGTTGTATTTATTTCAGTATGTCCCTGCTCCCCCCAGGACAGTATAAGGGGCCTGGAGGCAAGGATGATTTTGGCTTGTCTCTGCATCTCCGGCACTTTGGACAGTATTGGGACACGGGAGGGACACGTAAAAGCTCCTCATGGTCCCTCTTACTCCCAAGTTTGCCCCCTGGCAAGGTCCCCATACCGCTCCACTTAGGAATGGGTGACATCATCCAAACACCCAGAGAGGTGGCTCAGAGATGTAACACACATAGGGGGCCATCTCCGGGGTCCCGCTGCAAGGCTGGACTCTACAGCCCTCGGGGCCCCTCTCACAGAGCCTGCATTTCTTAACCTCTCCTTACCTCATCCCTGTTTTTGTCTCCCTAACTCGCTGTCACCGACAAGATCCTTCACGGGTTTGCTCAGGGAAGGTAAAAAGAGTGAATAGGGCTACGAAGTGAGCACAGAGCTTCCTGGCAGAACCTTTCTCTGACAGCCGAGCAGTACAGCCCTAGACCAGCAAGGGACCAGCTGAGCATCCCCTTTGTCCTTCTCCCCCAGGTCTCCGCTACCTTTGCTGCCAGTCTGGTGACAAGCCCAGCCATCGGTGCCTACCTGTCCCGCGCCTATGGGGACACGCTGGTGGTGGTGCTGGCCTCAGCCGTTGCTCTGCTGGACATCGGCTTCATTTTGCTGGCTGTGCCTGAGTCCCTGCCCGAGGAGATGCGCCCGGTGTCTTGGGGGGCCCCCATCTCCTGGGAGCAGGCCGACCCCTTTGCTGTAAGTATCCTGGCCTCTCCCACACCCCCGCCCTCCGCTGGAAGCGGTCTCACTAAATGGAGAACTTGTCTGAGTGTGGCTTGACATCTTAGTGGATTGACAGAGATTCTGGGCATCTTGGGCTAAGTGAGGGCCCCGCTTCCTCGAGAGCCTTTTGGAGGACGGAGTCCCCCTCAGAGCAGTGGCTCTCCTGGAAACGTCAAGCCCTGGGATATTCTGGGAGGAAGAGGATGGGGTTGGGGGAGGGGCGCCGGCCAACCTTCAGATCGCGTCCCTCTGGGCCTTTGTATGGGGCACCCATCCTTCTCTGCCTCTCTCAGTGTGCCCTGTGTCTCCCTCAGTCTCTTCGGAAAGTGGGCCAGGACTCGACCGTGCTCCTCATCTGTATCACTGTCTTCCTTTCCTACCTACCAGAAGCCGGCCAGTACTCTAGCTTCTTTCTCTACCTGCGCCAGGTGAGTGAGCCCACGGTCAGAGCAGGAGCCCTGGCAGCCTATACAGGAAGGGGGGGGTTCAGGACGGGATGGGGGGGAGTTACCCGCTTGCCCTGCAGAGATCTCTTCTGAGAGATCTTGGAGACTTGTTGGAGTGGAGAGAGGCTCCCAGGCCGAGCTAGACACAGCACCCAAGGACTCCTGGATCCTTCGAGGCTCCTCTGTCACCCTCCCTCCCATGAAGAAGAAGCAGGAGCCAGCTCGGCAGCAGCTGGACTCGGCCTGCAGGAAGGACGCTCGGCCCAGTCTAGTACTGGAGGGAGGATCCGGTCCAGAGGGGACTAGAACCTCTTACCATTCAGGGTCCCAATCTAGACTGTCACTTAAGCCCAGACTCTGCACTCCTTCTCTGGTCTTTGCAGGTAATTAGCTTTTCCTCAGAGACAGTGGCCGCCTTCATTGGTGTGGTGGGGATTCTCTCCATCCTGGCTCAGGTAAGGGTCTCTCCCCATTCCTGTCCTGTCATTTTCTCTCCCAGCCCCCAGCCCATCCCACCCCTGCCCTTGTTGCTCTCCTTTGGCAACACGTGCCCATTCTCTTTCAGACGGTGGTGCTGGGGATCCTGATGCGCTCCATAGGGAACAAGAACACGATCCTGCTTGGCCTGGGGTTCCAGATCCTACAGCTGGCCTGGTACGGCTTTGGCTCCCAGCCTTGGTAAGCGCCCGCCCAGAGCCCCCTCCTCCATGCCCTGCCTCCCTCCCCTGCCCTCCCCAATGCCTCGGGCAGGGACATTGGACATGTCATGGCCTCTGCTGAAGAGATCCGGGCCCTCAAAGGGCAGAATCGTCAGAACGCACTTCCTCAGGAGGGACTTTGATGCTGCTCCACTTCTCTCCCCCTCCCTTTAATCCACACGGGGGAGCCCCACCGTCATGGTCGGGGCCCCGGGGGGAGCCGTTAACCCTGCTCTAGCCCGGTTCGTGTCAGTCCAAGGCCAGTCTCTTTCCTCCCCCAGGATGATGTGGGCCGCAGGTGCGGTGGCCGCCATGTCCAGCATCACCTTCCCTGCCATCAGCGCCATGGTGTCCCGGAACGCAGACCCCGACCAGCAAGGTAGCTCGGGCTTTGCTAGGAGGCAGCAGTGAGGGGGCGGCTTGGCCTGGGAGGAGGGCCTTGGCCCCAGAGATGAGGCTTTCCCTGCCCCGTGCTTGGGGGGGCGAGAGCCGCCTGGGGCATAGAGTGTCAGAAAGGACCAGGCTTTCTCTGCCCCCAGGGGTCGTCCAAGGGATGATCACAGGCATCCGGGGGCTGTGCAATGGTCTGGGCCCGGCTCTCTACGGCTTCGTCTTCTATCTCTTTCACGTGGAGCTGAACGAGATGGTGGCGGTGGAGAGCCTGGAGAAGGCCGCCAAGCCCAACATGGCCAACCCTTCGGATGAGGTGAGGACCGCCCCTCCGCTTCCCCCGCCCTCCCCCGCCGGCCCTCGCACTTACCCCTTCCTGTCCTTTGCCCTTCTAGCGGAGCATCATCCCCGGCCCCCCTTTCCTCTTTGGAGCGTGCTCAGTCCTGCTGTCCCTCCTAGTGGCCTTGTTCATCCCTGAGCACAATCATCTCACACTGCGGTCCGGCAGCCACAAGAAACACAGCAATGGTGCCCAGAGCCACACGCACAGCCCCCAGGCGGGCGGCTTGGATGGCAAGGAGCCCCTCCTGGTGGACAGCAGTGTATGAGGGGAAGGGAGAGGCCAGGAACCGCCGCCTTCCCCCAACCCACCCCACCGACTGCGGTGTGCTCGATGCGGACTGGACCGGGGTGGGAGGGCAGGCGGTCACGGACTGTACCACTAATAGCAAACAAGAGGACCAAGGAGACTGAGGCCCTCAGAGCCAAACACAGATAAAACACAGCTACCCACAAACTCAGTCCCAATGGTGCAAAACTAGGCTTCTGTCATCCACCCCGGGCTGGAGAATAGGAACGAGTTGGGACTACACCAGGTGAAGACAGGCTAGTGTTGACTCACCTGCTTCTGGGGAGCTGTGGACTTTGAAATGGGACCTGCCAAATCCTCGTCTTGCCAGGGAGCGGGGGAGTGCCCGAATCTCAGGTCCTGGCCCACAGGAGGCACTTCCGATTCCCCTTGGGGTGAAGGGGGACCAGGCAGAAAAGGGACCAGCAACAGCAGACCCACTGTCCGCGTTAGCTAGCCAGAACCGACCCAACCCCGAGGGCCCCTCTTCCTTGGCACCCAACCAAATGTGCCTGCCCAGCCCAGGATGCTCTCGGCAGGGAGCTCCTTGCTGATGGTATCGTAGAAGGCAGAGGTTTCCCAAATCCTTGTGAGGGGTCCCCATGTTTCCTACTTATGTGCCCCCAGAAGCCCAAAAGAGATTCCCCCCCCCCTTTATCAGGTCCGCTGCTTTGCAGCAGCCAGAGAATCAGGTTTGCCATGGTTCTTAACTGGAGGAGTGGGGGAAGGGAGGAGCCCACCAAAGGAGGGGAGATCAGGGACCCAGAGGCACTGGGACATTTCCAGTGTATGCATCCATTATTGGCCCTGCAGCTGCCATCCAAAAAACCCTAGAGCTTGTGGGTCAGAGTAATGGCTGGCTGGATCCCTGGAACCCCCTGGGTCCTCAAGGCACCACTCCTGCATTTCTGGGGTCAGTTCTAGGGAGTGTAAGACTGGGGCCAGGAGCCTGCCACACCCCAACCCCCATCCCTAGAGGTCTAAGGTCTAGATCTAAAGGAAAGGCCAAAATGTCTCCTTGCCTGCACACATTGGAGAGCAGCAGAGGATTCTGGGATGCCCAAGAACTAGCCCAAATGGTCACAGCAAAGCCCCTCTAAGGAAGGTCAGGCTGTCCAGGTGACAGCTAGAAAAGCGGCCATGAGGCAGGAGTCATTTCTGCACCAGGTTTGACCCCTTGGTTTTCCCCATGTTGCTTTTGGTTATATTGCTGCTGGTGACCCTTGCTCACAAGGGCCCCATGACTCCCTTTGCTTGAAGCGGCCCCGGTGCTGGGCCGGCTGCCATCAATGCTCCAGCTTTGTCCCCGAGTTGTGGCCAGTGGAGGTCAGTTACGGGTCTGGGGCGGCCCATGGCTCTGCCCTCCTCCCACCCCCCAGGAAAGACCTGCCACAGCCCACATTGGGCATTTTGTCCCAGGAGGGGGTCCCAAGCTTTCCCACCATTCTTGGCCAAGACTTTTGTTTACATACAAAGCAGTTTGAGATCTCTAGCCTCCATCCCCAGTAAGGTGGAAGGCTTTTAGGGCTTCTCTGGCCCCTCCCCATGAGTCCAGGAGCCTCCAGGAGTGAGCACTTCCTATGGGAGCTTCCTCTGGGGGTTCTGTGTGTCTGGTGGGGGAGGTGGCCAAAGCTGCCTTGCCCTTAGCCCGCCCATCTGTCTCCTTCATCCAGGACCTACAGTGCTGGGGCCAGAGCCATCCAGACATTGTAGAAATGAGCCCACCCTGGGAGAGGAGGTGGGGGTGGCCTTTCCATTTTGCACTTTAGTCTGCAGGGACAGGCGGACTCGCAGTCCCGTTTCTCATTCCTCTTCCCCTTGCAGCCCCATGCCCACCAGGGCTTTCTTTCCAACAGTCGGCCTATCTTCTGGGTAGGGACATCAGAAAAGCAAACTCTCACCCATCCTTTCAAAAGGTCCCAGAAGACTATTTCAAAAATTCAAATTAACAGACCCACTCGGGTTGTCAGGCTGGGAGCCCCTAGATCAGAGAGACACCTGTGGTAACCTGGCATTGCCAGGAACAGAGCTCTGAGCAGACAGCTGATCCCCTCACCCCAGAAGCCACAAGGCAGGGACCAGGCCCATGGCCCCAATTCCAGCAAGCTTCCCCCACCCCCGCCTCTGCAGGCCCCTGCCCCCTAAAACAAAATCCCTTGAAGCATGTTTCGTCCTGGACCTCTTGCCTTTGCCCCAGTCCCTGAAAGGCACTAGTTGCCAGGGCTGCGTGAAGACCCTTGTGGGTCTGATAGGCCCCATGTGTCCTGGAAATCGTCCAGAAACCACTATTTCTGCCAATTTTATGTTACACTTTGTAAAGGGGGAGGGGAAGCATGAACCAATTATCGGAAAGGGCATTTCCCCCCCCCCCCCCCCGTCAGCTTTTCTGTTCAGCCAGGCGGTGCCACTATTGGAATGTTGGCACAAGCCGTGGGCCAGCTGTCCATGGGGTGTCCCTGGGGCCATGCCCCCCAGTTTGGGGCCGAAGGCACCCCCTTCTTCCTCCGGCCCTGCCTTCCTCTCTGCCTAGTTCTCTTCTGGTTTACCTTGCCCTCCTCAGGGACCCAGCTGGGGGATTTGAAGGAGTCCCAGTGGACCTGCTGTTGCTTGAAACAAACATGGAGACAGTGATGTGAGTTGGCTCTTGGCAAGTGGCCAAGGTTTCACGGTTGGTTCTGCTTGGTCCTCCTCCCTCCAGGACCCCCACCCCCCACTCCCTACCGTAGCCAACCTCTGTTTTCATTAAGAAGGGACCAGCCCTATACTTTGGAATTGATGACGTTAACCCCCTGGTGTGTTGTTGATTTTGTGTTTTTAGCTGATAACTCAGAACAATTTAGTTGATTTCAGATTGTGTTTAGATTCAGATGCCCCCCTCCTGGTTATTTATTAAACAGCTGCTTTCTTCTTGCAAAGAAAAAAAAAAAAAAAAAAAGCCAGTCTCTGCCTGTGTGTTTCTGCCTGGTGAACTGTTTGTTTAGCCCTGGTTCATCTAGCTCCCGAGGTCCCGTCCCAGCTCTGATGCTCCCGTCCTTAAGAGAGCCCAGCTGGGACAAAAAGGCACCTCCTGCCAAAGGGCTGGCCCAGCCCTGCCCTGAACCAGCACATGCAAGCTCGCTTCCTGGAGGCTCCAGCCTGGTGGCTGCATCCTTGGCAGGCCATCCCTGGCTGTCCCAACTCCTTTGTTACCTTTCCTTCCAGGAAAGCTTCACAGAGCTCATCTCCTTAGCCTTCATGGAGGTTTCCGTAAAGGGAAATGCGGCCTTTGCCCTCTGCCAGTCACCAGTCATAATTTATATTCAGTGAAAGCCACCTTGTCTCACAATCTACTCCCTCCCCCTAAAGGGAAGGTCTGATCCTCCTGGTGGGACCCACCTTCAGGGAATATTTGGCTCTTGAGTTCATACAGACTTCCACTTAAATGATCAGGTCCAGCTGGATAAAACTCCAGAGGCAGAGAAAGGAACTCCACAGGGGACATCGGCAGTGGTGTTTGGAATACCAGACCAATGGAAATCGGGCTCTTGGGACCTTCCAGACTCCACAGGCTCAACAGTCAACACCTGCAAAGATGCCAGGCTTATTGGCTTAACTGTACAGCCAGCATCGTAAAGTCAGCCAACCAACATTTGTTTACCAAACACTAAGCCTGGGCATAGTGAGCCAGTCCATGTTTTCAGGGGGTTCACGCTCAATCAGAGGGAACAAACATGCATACCTCTACAAACCAATGTCTATGTAGCTATGGACAGAGTAAATACAAGGGGCACTAGTGTCTGGGGGGATCAGGAAAGGTTCTGTACACAAGGAGAGGTACTGGAACTGTCTTGGAAGAGACTAATAGAATGCAAACCAGGAAGGATAGCTAAGTGTTGCCGTGGACAGAGCACTGGAGTCAGGAGGACTGAAGCTGTAATATATAGTAGCTGTGTGAATTCACTGGGCAAGTCACCTAACTCGAGGCCAGTACAAAGGCCCAGGGATGGAGTATCAGAACAGGGAGGATAGACTGAAAGGGCGTGATATGGTATGAGGCTAAAAGGACAAGGGGCCAGATGGTGAAGAAGTTTGGATGTGAAACAGAAATTTAGTGTTTGATCTTAGAGGTAAGAATCAAGTATTTATTAAGCACTTACTATAATATGGGCAGAAGGCAGTCCTCACCCTCAAACTCAGTCTAATAGGGGGATGAAAAGAAACAAATATCATAAAAAAAAAAAAAAATTCCAGAGTAGTTGAACCAACTTTAAAAAATAAGACTAGGCCAAGTGGTAAAAGAAAAATAAAAATGCAATAAGTGAGAAAAAATATCTTAAAAAGGAGAATTGGTCAAATGTGAAAATATATATATACAAAAGTTTATTGAAGAGAACTCCAAAAGTAGACTTAGCCAAATGGAAAAGGAGGTGCAAAAGCTCATTGAAGAATATAACTCCATAAAAATTAGAATTGAGCAAATGGAAGGTAATGACTAGGAGAAATTAAAACAAAACAAAAAGCATAAAATAGGACTTGGAAATATCTCATTGGAAAAACAACTGACCTAGAAAATAGATCCAGGAGAAATAATTTTAAAATCATTGGACTACCCAGAAACCATGATTTAAAAAAGAGGCTAGATATCATCTTTCAAGAAATTATCAAGGAAAACTGCCCTGAAATTCTGGAATCAGAGGATAAAAGAGAAATTGAAAAAATCTACCAATCACCTGGAAATTGTAGGAAACTAGCCAAACTCTAGAGCTCCCAGGTCAAGGAGAAAATATTGCAAATAGAAATAATTTGAGGATCATGGAGCCATAGTCAAGATAACACAAGATTTAGAAGCTGCTACTTTAAAGCATCAGAGGGCTTGGAATATGATATTCCATAGGGCAAAGGAGCCAGGATTACAACCAAGAAATCACCTATCCAGCAAAACTGAATTTAATTCCTTAGAGAGAAAATGAACATTCAATGAAATAAAAGGACTTTCAAGCATTCTTGATAAAAAGACTTGAGTGGAAGAGCAAATAAGACTTTTAAATACTAGAGTAAGGAGAAGCCCAAAAGATACAGAACAGAATAAAGGACTTAAGATTAAACTGTTTATACTACATGGGAAGATACTTGTAACTCATGAGAATTTTCCAATTATTAGGGCAGTTTGAAGAAATATAGAGGGCACCAGTGTGAATTGAATATAAAGGGAATGGTATCTAAAAATTAAGGGCAAGAGAAATGTACTGGGAGAAAGAGAAAGGGAAAGGTAGAATGGAGTAAATTATCTTACATAAAAGAAGCAGTAAAGCTTTAATAGTAGAGGGAAAGATGGAGGAGATGGCGAACCTTAATCTCATCTGAATTGACTCTATCTCACCCTACAGGAAAGTAGGAGGTAAAGGGGATAAGAGAAATTTGGATAGGAAAAGGGATAATGGGTTTGGGAAGGCAGTAGTGATGAAGCAAAATTTTTTTGAGGATGGACAGGATTAAAGAGAGAGAATAAATAGAATAAAAAGATGAGGGGAGATGAGAGAAATAAGATGGATAAAAAAGCAGTTATCAGTTATAACTATGAAAAATATTTGAAGCAAATTTCTCTGATAAAGGCCTTATTTCGCAACTGAGTCAAATTTATTTTTAAAAGCCATTTTTCCAATTGATAAATGATCAAAAGACATGAATATTTTTCAGATGAAGTATGAAAAACGATGTTCTAAATCACAATTGATTGGAGAAATGTAATTTAAGATAATTCTGAGCTATTATTTCACACCTATTAGACTGGCAAATGTTGGAAGGGATGTGGAAAAACTGAGACAATGCATGGTTATTGGAATTGTGAACTGATTCAACTATTCTGTAGAGCAATTTGTAATTATAGCCAAAGAGCTATAAAACCACGCATATCTTCTGACTCAGCAATAACACTACTATGTCTATATCCCAAGAGAAATAAAAAGGAGAAATGACCCATTTGTACAAAAATATTTATAGCATCTCTTCTGGTGGCAAGGAATTGGAAATTGGAGAGATGCTCATCAATTGGGGAATGACTGATCAAGTTGTTATATATGATTGTAGTGGAATACTTTGGTGACATCAGAAATGACAGGTGCTCTCAGAAAATCCTGGAAAGACTTACATGAACTGATGCTAAATGAAATGAGTAGACCCAGGAGAACAGTGTACACAGAAACAGCAATTCTGTAAGATGATCAGCTATGAAATGATTAGCCCTCCTCAGCAATACAATGATCCAAGGCAAATCTGAAGGACTTAAAGTCCTTCCCCAAAGAAAGAACTGATGGTGGCTGAATAAAGATTAAAGCATACTCTTTTAACTTTTTCTTGAAGTGACCCTTGTCATTTGTTTGCCTCAGTTTCCTCTTCTGTAAATTAAGCTGGAGAAGGAAACCACTCCAGTATATCTGCCAAGAAAATCCCGAATGGGGATGTGAACCACAATGTACTTCCTTTTAAAAATCATTAAACAAAAGCATGCAGAAGTATTTTTGATGGCTAACTAATAACTCCGGTATGACACTTACTCCAGAGAATTGTTTCTCTTCTTGGGTTTAATATGCAAAAACTCCTTTAAAAAAGAAAATTTTATCTAATATAATTGTGTCATTTTCAGGCAGAGAGGCCATGTGCTATTGGTAGGACTTAGAAGTCCTGAGTTCTTGCCACTGATTTGGGCTACCTTAGGTCAGTTTCCCTTTGGAGGCCTCTGTTAAACAACTTTAAAATGAGGAGGTTTGTCTCCAGGGTCTTCTAAGGTTCATTCCAATTCTGACATTCACTCAATGATCCCATAATATTTCCATCTTAGGAAGGGAGTGAGTCAATTAATCTTTCCCTCTTATTTTATATAGAGGAACCGGAGACATCTAACTTTTGGGTATTAGTAAGGTTAGTTCCTTGAGCTCAGCCTTAAGGAGCTTAGCGTCTATTAGAACAGAAAGTCAAGGCAATTGTATAATTTCAGTGCCAGCTAACCAGTAAGCACTGAGGGTGATGAGGTAATGAAGGGAAACTTCCCAGGAGAGAGGAGTTTTGAGGATAGGAAGGCATTCAACTTGGGGAAGGCTGGTCCCAGGGCCTTGAAGGGACCTGCCACTTGGGGGAGCTCTAGAGAGAGACAGACAGCTATCTGCTGACAGGACTGAGACCCAAGGGGAACAGAGACCAGAGATGAGATGAGAGGGTCTCCAGATGGTCTGAGAGCCGATTCTTGATCAGATTTCTTCGGCCAGCTGACTCAAGGACCCAATATTAGCTGGGAGGCTCTTGACAATTAGCATCTTTATCACCTCAGAAAGCCTGAAAAGATAAAAGTGAATTTCAGGGCTGGGAGAAGCAAGACTAGGGAGCCACCTGGTGGTGGTAGGTGCCAGAGACAAACCGGCTACTTAGTGCTAGATCAGAGACTGGAGAACGGAAATGGACAATTAAGGACAATTTCAACCAAATCTCCCATTTTACAGATGAGGAAACCACGGCTGAGTGGGTCAGTGACAACTATATCTTACTGGAATCAGTCCTTACCTAACTGATCATATTCACCCTTCTTGCCTTCTGCCCTGATGTTGCTGAACATCTGGGGAACTCCCACCTTGGGCAGCACTGTCTTGATTGGGGAGAAATCATCCTGTCTAACAGCTCCTAACCCTGCCATGCTCCTCTCCATGCATCCTACCATCGGCCTGCCAGAGCTCTCCATTATCTACTTTAGGAATAGTAATAAAATCGAAACCACCGATGCTTCTGAGAAATGGAAAACAGTCTACATCACACTGTCCCTGGAACTTCCAGAGTCACTACAATCCTTTATATCAATCTCTTTAGATTAAAATATAAATTTATTTAGGGCAGGAACTGTCTTGCTTTTACATTTGTTTCCCTAGTGTTTAAGACAGTGCTTGCACATAGAAAGACCTTAATAAAATATTCTTTCATTTATTCATTTATTTCTCCTCTTACCGGGGAATTACTCCCCAAAATCTCCATTTGATGAAATCTCCATGCTATTGTTCTATCCTGGCTCAACCCCTAATTCTCCAGACTTTTCTACTCATTTCTTTCTTCTCCCTTTTTAGATTTCTTTTATATGATATCTTCTCCCATTACAATGTAAGCTCCTGCAGCCCTTTTTGTAATGGCAAGAAATTGGAAATTGAGGGGAAGCCCATCACTTGGAGAATGGCCGAATAAGTACAATATATGAATGTAATGGAATATTATTGTTCTATAAGAAAAGATGCAGGCTGATTTCAGAAAAGCCTGGGAAGACTTTCATGAACTGATGTTGAGTGAAGTGAGTAGAACCAGAAGAAACTTGTATACAACACTAATAAGATTATGTGATGATCTTTTCATGAGATGATTTAAGTAATTTCAGTAGATTTGTGATAGAAAGTGCTATCTCTACCCAGAGAGAGAACTATAGGGACTGAATGTGGATCAAAGCATAGTTTTCCACCTTTTGTTGTTTGCTTGTTATTTTTTTTCTCTCTTTTTTTTTTCACTTTTGATCTGATTTTTCTTGTGCAACATAATGAATATGGAAATATTTGGAAGAATTGCACATGTTTAACCTATATCATGATTGTTTGCTGTCATAGGAAAGAAGGGAAAGAGGGGGAAAAAATTTGGAAAACAAGGTTTTGCAAAGGTGAAGGCTGAAAACTATCTTTGCATATACTTGTTTCTGGTTTTTTTGCTGAGGCAGTTGGGGGTAAGTGACTTGCCCAGAGTCACACAACCAGGAAGTGTTTTGTCTAAGGTCAAATTCGAACTCTGGTCCTCCTGACTTCAGGGCTGGTGCTCTATCCACTGCGCCACCTAGCTGCCATCTTTGCATATATATATATTTGGAAAAAAAATCCTATTAAGATGGCACTGTTCATCTACCTTTGGTATCTCTCTTTTATCCAGCTGTCACCTTGGGCACAAGAAGCTATAGCATGTGCAGTGGCCATACCCCAGTAAAATCATCTCAACAGACAGTTGAGCCAAGTTGAAGGTAACCAATAGGCCTCAAAACCATCAGTGAGTTAGAGGGGTATCTATCTGTCCCAAGCACATGAAGTTTTCCCCATCAGAATGGGAAGCTGTGAACAGTCTATTCCAGCAGTCATGAAATCAGCTGAAGCAGGTGCTGCAGAGTGCTTTCAGCTTAGCCAAACATCAGGATGCCAAGGTCACCCACTGCATCCTGGGCCAGTTGTCCTGATTTGGGTGACTCTGAAAGAGAGAGTGAGGCTCAGGGGTTTGTGGGACTCGGTGTCTTAAATCCAATTTATCCAATTAAATCCAAAGAATTAATTCAATTCACTTAAGTCCAATTTATTCCCAAGACAAGACCTTATCCCATAATGTCACTGGTCCCCTTTGAAAATGAAAAATGAGGCTGAAAGAAGGGCTGAGCAAGGATTATCCCAATTGCCCAAAAGAGGAAGCTAAAATATAAAGAGAGGAGGTATCAATTGCAGAACCAGAGTTCAAAGCTAAAGCCTCACTTATCTTCCAAGCCAGAGTCTTTCCAATGAGCCTCTGTTCTCCTCTCCAAATTAGGAGGGTTTGGTTTGATAAGAGGAAGTCTTTTCTAGGGAGGATAGAATTCCTACAGCTCTTTTAGCAGGCTTCCTCCCCTGGGTAGGGGTAAGGAGCCAGGATAAAGCCAGGAAACAGGTGAGAGGATATAGGGCCAAAAGGAGAAACTTCTGTCTCCACCTCCATGAACTTAGCCATCTGTATGGGAAGAGCCTGCTCAGGCTAGCCGCTGGACCCATTGCTCCAGAGGGGCTGACTGTGAGCATGAGAGACAAAGGGGATAAGCAGTAAACCTGGTCCAGATCTAGTAAAGCTTGGAGTTGGGTCAGGCAAGTGGACTTGGTTCCATTCTCAGAGGCTCCACCATTGTTGTGCTCTATTGGCCAATCACAAGCCATTACTCTTGTCTCTCAAAGTACGAAAAAGTGCTCCTTCCAGTCCCTTCCCCCAGGAACAATGGCAATGGAGCAGGGTGGAAAGAGCCCTTACTTGGAGTGGAGGATATGGGTGGGCATCTGAGTGAGCTACTTTATCACCTGTGTGATTGTGGCAGAGTTACTTCCCTCTCTCCCTCTTTCCTCAATTCTAAAATGAAGGATTGGACTTGATGGGCTATAAAGCTCCTTGGAGTTTTAAATGCCATGATCCTGTGAGGTAGTATGGGATGGTAAAGGACTTCAGCCTGGGAATCAAAAAATCCAGAATGTCAGAGCTGGCAGAGACCCTAAAGGCCAGTTGAGGCCCAGAGAAATAGTTCGTCCAAGGAGATGTCTCCCCACTTGCTGGCCAGGACTCTTTCAGCTTTCACTTCTGCCATCCCCACCCCAGATCCCCTTCGTGACTTCAGGCCCTTCCCCTTGCCTAGTCTGAAATCTTCCAATCTAGAAGGCTCTTCACCTTCTTGGCTACCCATCTTACTGCTTTTAGTAAGACACGATCCTATTTTGGAGTTTTTCGATGGCAGACTCGGCAGTGCCCCAAGTTCTTAGGGTCTCTTGGAGGGGGGGGGGTTGGTTGCCAGAATCTTGGAAGTGGAAATTCAGATCTGACTTAGGAAATGCAAGAGGGAAGTAACCCATTAATCACCACCCTCAGTCTTCGCCTCCGAGCCAGAGATAAGATGGGTGTGTTAGAAGAAAAATAAACAGAGAGGTTTGGGGTTAAGGATCCAGCTTCCCGGAGAAAGGCCCCAGCCCCTCAGCTTGCTCTGCTGGGATGTGCCCAGGGCTTTGCCTATTCATCATTACCCCTAGGGTCTTTTCTTCTGACCTTCATCTTCTGTTTGGCTTCCTGTTTAGCCTTTACTGGAACTGAAAAGGACTCAGGGAGGATTAAGGGAAAAGAAGAATGAGGTGGCTTGAGGGGGATACAGGAAAATGGAAAAAAAAAACCCATTGGACAGCTGAGGAAAGCTGCCCATCTCCAGCCATGCTGATAGAACTCAGAGCGGGAACTTCAGAGCTACAGGAAGGGAACAGATGGGGAAGGGAAATAGTGAGAATGGGGGCTTGGAAAGTTAAGGAAGGCCTGGGTTTGAAGCTCAGCTATTTACTCTCTGAATGAGTCTGAGCCTGTCCTTTCCCATGATCTCAGACCTGAAAGAGGCCTCAGAGTCAACAGATTAATTAAATGCCCACTAAGTCCGGCTCTCTTGCAGGTATTGTGCTGGTGACTCAGAGAAAATCTAAACAGTTCTTGCCTCCCAAGAAGTTTACATTCTTTATATACACTCTATATAGATATAAATATGTATAAATATAAATAGATAAATTTATAAATAATATATAGATATATACAAATAAATATATAGATATATGCAAATACAGATGTAGCTATCATTCTATAATAATAGCTAGCATTAAGGAGTGATTTAACGTTTACAAAGTGATTTGCAAATATAACATCTGACGCTCATGACAATCACTCTAGAAGGCAGGTGCCCCATGACCCCCATTTTACAGATGAGAAAACTGAGGCAGACAGAGGTAAAGCATCATTCCTGAAACACAGCACCCACAACCAAATGCAATCATTCTTTCAAAGTGGTTAGGTGGCACAGCAGATAGAGTGCTGTGTGACTTTTGAGCAAGATGTTTAACTTTAAGTTTGCCTTCATCTGTAAAATGGAGATCATAACAGCACACATCTCCAAGCTTGCTTGGAGGATCAGATGAGATAACATTTGTAAAAAGCCCTTAGCCCTGCGCCTAGCACATGGTAGGGACCCTATATATGCTTCCTTTCCCTTCCTTCTTCCTCTTTGTCATCTGACTAGGGCAGAGAACATCACTTCTTTTATTCTGCACACCCTGTTAATGTAGCCTTCCATGGTAGTAGTTTTAAGGGCTGCCATTTTTCCTGGACTTTGAAATGAGGGGGTTGAATTAAATGATTTCTAAAGCTCTTTCTGGTGCTTGAGCTCTAGGATTGTAGACGTCAGAATGGAGAGGGACCCTAGGTAGGACACAGCCTTCCTTTTACAGAAGGGGAAACTGAAGCCCAGAGCAGGAGAGAGCCTTGCCCCAAGTGACCCAGCAAGTCCTGCGGCTGCCTCCGGGGCCTGGGCAGTGACACTGTATCCCAGAAGCGTGTCCACCAGAGTGTGTGACCTCGTTGTCGCATGGGGGCTGGAGATGAGATAAGGCTCCTAAGGCTGGGGAAGGATGCCAAATAAGGACCAAGTGGGGAGGAGGGAGCAGAGCTTTATCTGAAGTCCCCTGAGCAGGAAGAAGCAATTTCTGGAGCCCGGCTTAGAAGGTAAAGGGGGAGGCTGGGCCTAAAACCATCTCCAGGCTCCTGGGAGACAGACGGGGAATTCCAGACACCAGCTGAAAAGCCTTGACGTGAGCAGATTATCGGTGACCCTCGGTCTTATCACCTTTTCCAAACTTGGCTTCTCTCATGGTCCCTGAAAACTTCCAGTAAGGGGAAGAGAAGCTGGGGTGTCTTCAGCAGGTCAAATTCCCAGAATCCTTCAGCCTGTGTGACTAACTTCTGGGAATCTGACCTGCTGGGGACCCCCAAAACTGCACCATCTCCCCCATCACAGGATCAGCAGCCTCAGAGAGGGCGACTTTAACACTTCATTTAACAGATGAGAAAAGGAGGACCTCTGGAAGGAAGTAGCTTGCTAGGGCGCACAGGTAGTGAGCATCCAAGCGGCACCACAGAAGCCAAGATTTCCCACTGTTCCTCCATGATGAAGGGCGGGGGAGGAAGGACCTTTGGGGAAGCCTCTGGGTGGCCGCTCTGGGAAGGAGTCCCCTACGACCCTCTTACCTGTAGCCCTGACCCTGTAGCAGCCCTGTGTGGGCACAGAGTGGATAGCTCTGGGGGGGCCTCCGGAAAGGCACCCCCACCCACCATGAGGGGGCTCTAGGACGTGTCTGAAGCCAGCTCTGGTTGGTCTCAGGAACCAGGTTTCCCTCCCTCGGGCTCCCAAAGGATGCTCGCCTCTGGAGAGGAATCAATCTATCTAACTCTTCCCCCAACACCCCATGCTTAGATGGGCTACTCCAGGGCAGGAGTTCTCATTAGTCCCCTCCTTAACTTGGCGCTGCTTCAGCTCCCCCTCCGCAACCCATCTGGACACTGGAGAGTCCCATCTTGGGCAGAGAGAAATCCCCTCTGGAAATCCTCCAGGGTCTAATGAAGGAGGAGGAGGCGGGGTCAGCCTGACTCTACTTAAGAGGGGTCTCCAGGAGGGGCTCGGAAAGAGAAAGGAAAAAGGAGCCCCAGCTGCTGTGAGGTGCCGGCCTCTGAGGGAGAGCGATGAATGAAGCAGCCCTCCCTGCCCCCCTCACCCCGCCAGCCCTTCTCCTCCTCCTCCTCCTTCTCCAAGGCCAGAGCAGCTGGGGTAAGTTCCTTGTCCCCTGACCCATCCAACAGGCCCTCCCAGGAAGACTGAGGGTCATGGTGTCTCCCAGGCTTCGTCTCTGACTGACCTTGTGGAGAAGGGCCGTGAGGAGGAGAGGAGCTGGGGAGGAGCCAGGTTCAAATCTCAGCTCTCTACTTACTGACCCGGAGCCAGTTACATACTCTCTCCCCTTCTGGGTTTCTTCATCTGGAAAAAGCAGGCATTGAACTAGAATGATCTCTGAGTCCCCCTCTAGTTCTTGAGCCTCTGGTCCTAAATCACACCCCCTCTCTGGGTCTCAGGTTCTCACCTGAAAAATGGGGACTTGGATATTCGATCGGTACCAAGTACAAACGTGGCCACCGTGGCTGACCCCGAGCAGAACGTGGGCTGCCCCTGGGAGGCCCTCCCCCCCCCCCCGTGTATATTCACATAAATACCCCACACACACAGACTCACACACTCACACTCACACACAGACACAGACACACTCACCCCTCTGGTCCACAGGCTCTTCTCACCACACCCGTTAGCTACATTACTTTTTCAGACTTTCCCAGGAAGAGCTCTTCTTCCCCGGAAGCCGCTGCCTTCTGGGTTCTCCCCCTCCAAAGGTAACCTCTCAGAAGCCAGGAACCGTCCCCTTGTATTGGGAGCTCCGGGTCACTCCTCTCCCATCCGTCCATCCCCTCGGTCTCCCCCACACTCAGACGAGGCTCCCGCTCCGCCCAGCCCCGTCTTCCCTCTTCAAGCGACCTTTTCAGCTCTGACATCCCACCTTCTAAGGCTCTTTGAATGTACCTTGTGTCTGGGGCGCCGGGGCACAGCCCAGGGTCTCTGATCTCACCAGTGACGGTGGGAGTGACAGGGATGGAGGAGCAGCTTCTGGGGGACCTCAAGAGCATTTAACCAGCCCAATCGCAGCATCGCCAGTGCTCCTCCACGGCTGCTCCTCCAAGCCCCTCGAGTGATGGCTGAAGAAACTGAGGCTTAATGAGAAGGGATTTCTGAAAGGTCCCATGGCTAGTGAGCGCCCACTGTGCCCCGATGTCCCTGAAAGGGGCATATGTGACGTGTGAGATGTGCGTACATGTGTGTGTACATGTGTGCTGTGTGTGAGAGGGCCCAGGGGCAGCTATGAGAATCTCAGCCTCCCGCCCCCAAGGCCCCCTCCTCCCTGCTCTCCCCAGGAGCGCCGAGGGAAGGCAAGAACTCCTTGCGGATCACGCCCGCGTGGCCGATGGTCCGGGCTGGAGGCTCCATCAAGCTGAACTGCTCTCTGACCTGCTCCAAGGAGGCGACCGTGCAGTGGAAGGGGCTGGACACCAGCCTGGGCCACGTCTCCTCGGTGCCGGGTCTCAGCGTTCTGACCATCCCCGAGGCCACGCTCTCCATGGCGGGATGGAAGGTGTGCATCAGCACCTGCCAGGACACCACCTACCAGGACACGGTGGAGCTGCTGGTGTACGGTAAGCCCGGCCTTGGCGAGAGAGACCGGTCCCAGTTAGCCGGCCGCCTCCTTTCTGAGCCTTAGTTTTCCCCTCTGTAAAATGGGAAGAGTGATGGGGCCTCGGACCTCAGGCTGTTGGGAAGACCAGGGAAGAAATGAGGAAATGCTGTTTTATTGCTAACGAGCCAGGCAGAGAGACAAGAGAGCCAGCCCAGATCCCAGCCACTGGGGGCGGGCAGAGCTGGGCTGGGCCCCTTCCTTGTTATGGGCCTCAGTTTCCAAATCTGTAAAATGAGGCGGTTAAGGCTGGTTGATTTATTTTGGCCCTTCCAGCTCTGGTGTTCCATGTTTTATGAGACAGGCAAAGGTTGAGGAAAAGAAGTCAAAGAGAAACAGAAAAATAGGGATTAAGGCGAGTGAGCTGGGCAGCTAGATAACCACAGAGCACAGAGAGCTCAAATCTGACCTCAGTACTTGGGACCCTGACAAGTCCCTTATCCCCAAGGGCCTATACACAGCCCCCCAAAATGAGTGGCGGGAGACAGAGACCCCCAGTCCCGGCCCTCATTAACCTCACGTCCGGCTCTTTCAGCCTTCCCCGACAAAGTGGAAGTGTTCCCGAGCACCCTGGCCCCTGGGCAAGGGGCCACCCTGGTCTGCTCGGCCCGAGAGGTCTCCCCTCACGACAAACTGAGCTTCACTTGGTATCGGGGCGATGAGAAGCTGGAGGGACTGCAGGTCCTGGATGAGGATCTGGGGCCTGAGCAGGAAGCGGAGACTGGGGAGGAGCTGGAAGTCTTCTGGGTCACAAAACGCTGGGCCCTGCCCGCAGAGCTGGTGACCCTCGGACCTGAGTTCCGCTGCCTCGTAGAGCTGAATCTGGGGCATCAGGCTTTCAACCACAGCCGGGCCATAGCTGGTGAGTGCCAGACCGGGCCCTCGGGCTGCAGCACCTCCTCCAAAGGGCCCACCCGGGTTGCTTTGTCTTGCTCCCTAAATGTCCACCCCTGACATTCCCCCCCGGTTCTGGACACTCCTGAGTTTCCACTTCTAACAATATTTGTCTGCCCTGATCTGAGACCCTTAGGGTGGAACAATGTCTCCTTCCTTCCTCTCTTCCTTCCCTCAAGGAGACCCATGTCCCATTTCTCTTGGTGGGGGGCTGGGGAGGAAGTAGCCACTCATCAGGCCTGGGGGAGGGATGCTGAGAGGAGCCTCCTAACCTAAAGCCTCCCCGACCCCTGTTTTCCTTCCCCAGTTGTTTCCAGGATGACATCCCCAGCACCCAGCACCCTTCTGCCGACAACCACCACCGTGGGGCCGGCTCTGCCCTCCTCAGTTGCCTCTACGGTAAAAGGTTATAGCTCTGGCCCCCCTGGCCCCACAGCTTCCTCCCTGACTCGGGGCCCTGGGTCTTCACTGCCCCTCACTTCAAACCCCAGCTCTGGGGTTCCTTGCCTCCCCAAAATATTCCTGTCCCCGATGCCTGGGGCCAGTGGGGGGGCCTTGGAGCTGACATGCCAGGCATGTGAACCTGGGACGTCTGTGCACTGGATTCGGGCCCCTGGAAGGCTGGCAGACTACCAGGGACAGGAGGCTGGGGCCCAGGCCACCCTAATCCTGCATCCAGGGCCCCTGAACTGGGGGATGTACCAATGCCAAGTGGATCCCGGGCGCCAAAAGACTAGTTGTTACCTAGACAAGGACCTCTGTGAGTCACTGAAGGGGGGACCTGGCAGGGCCCCGGGGGTTGGGAGGGGAAGTTGAGCCGGGAGAGGCTGGGGGCCTCTCCCTCACGGAACCCCCTCTCCTTCCGCAGTGCCCGAGATGGACAGCGGGAACAGCTCAGCGTCCCTCTGGACAGGCGGCTGCATGCTGGGCCTGATCCTTGTGGCCTTTGTGGCATACCGCCTGTGGAGGTGGCTCAGGGCCCAGGACGCCCCAAACGCCGCCCAGCCCTGAACACACGCGCTCTGCCTCTGCCTGGTCACACGTACGGCCTCCGTCATACCGGCTCCAAGGCTGGAGAGCGGGCCCCGGTCCCTGCATGGGCCGCTGTAAATGGGGCGAGCCCCCAGGGCCGGCCACTGGACAAAGGGGAAGGGCCAGAGGGCCCTGGAAGCTGGTGACTCCACGGACGGGGGGTTTCCTCACAGTTGGGCAAGGACAGGTTGGGGAGGCCTGCTCCCCACAACAGCCCCTCACCAGCTGGCTCTTCTCTTGGAGGGGATGGTCACCCCAAGAACCTGACTAATAAAGAGCTCATCTGTCTGTGGAGCCGCTGCTTCTGCTGAGTGACGGGTGGAGGGGAGGGCCTTTGGCGCACAGAATGCTGGAGCTGGAAGTAGAACACCTGAGAGATCACTCAGCTCCCCACTCAATACCTGGGGGCAGCCAGGTGGTGAAGGGAGAGAGCACCGGCCCTGGAGTCAGGAGGACCCGAGTTCAAATCCGGTCCCAGGAATAAAGAACCTGGGTTCCAATACCGTTTCTGGCAATCAGCCCTCAGTGGTGCAATCAATAACGGGATAGAGGCCTGAGCCTCAGACACCTCCCCGCTGTGTGGTCCTGACCGCGCTTCGCCTTGTCTGCCTCGGCCTCCTCACCTGTGAAGTAGGGATTACAGTAGCCTCAGACCTTTACCGTGAGGGTCAGATGTCTGCAAAGTGCTCAGCATAATGCGTGGCACACCGCAGGCCCCTAACAAATCCCTTCCTTCTTCCCCTGAGCCTCAGTTTCCTCATCTGTAACAAGAGGATTAAACCGATGGCCTCTGAAGGCCCTTCCAGCTCCAGATCCCACCGTCCCGGACAGGAATTCAACCAGCCTGGCTGGCCCAATCCTAAGCGCCAGGGCTGACCCCTAGTCCCTGCCCAGCAGAGTGTCCCACTGGGGGGGCTGGAAGCACAAGGGGGGCTAAATACAGACTAACTGGGGGGGTCTCCCACTGGGTCCCAACAGCACTTGGAAGGGAACTTCCACAAATCTCTCCCCGTTTTAATCCCTCCTGCAGAAAGCTGCCAGAGCCCTTCTGGGGGGCCGGGCAGAGCCCCTGAAGGAGGCAGCCACGTGATCCCATCTGCTCTGGGGGAAGGGGCTCGGAGAGGCGGAGCTGGGGAGGCTGAGAAGGGATTCAGCCAGGACCAGGATCCGCGGAGGAGCCAAAAAGGGCCGAAGTGTGACCGCGGGTGGAGGGGGAGGCTAAGGAGAAGGACCCGTGGCGGGCCTCTCAGAGGGCTCCCGCTCGCTGAACGCGTTGGAAAGCGGGGCCCTGATGGAGACTGAGGTTAGGAAAAGGGGGAGCGGCGGGATTCCCGCGGGCAGAGCCGGGGCTGCGGGCCGGGACCGAGGCCGGGCCGGACCGTGAGACTTCGGGATGCAGCAGCGCTCCCTCCCCTTACCCGAGCCCACGAAGCGGCCCTGGAGGAAGGTCAGGGCGCTATCTGGGATAGAAACGCAGCGTCAGAGGCTACCACAAGCGTGGCAAGCTGGGGAAGCTTCTAGCGCCCCAGGAAAGGAAGGTTTTCTCATGAGTGGGGGCCCTTCTTCAACCAGCCTTTATTGATTCCTTTTATCTTTCCGTTCCCCACGTTCCCCAGTCCCCACCTCCAGCCTGCCGGGCTTTAAGATAAAGAATTAAAACTGAAGAATAAATAGAATAGCTCAGTGCTCCCAGAAGTCTGGACTTCTGCGCGGCCCTCCGCCCGCGCGCCCCCATCCCAGCAAGGACATCTCCCCGTCTCCCACCGGGGGCCCAAAGCGGTGACCGCATCCGGTCATTTGGCCCGCAAGGTGGCGCCGTGTATCCCGACGGCCCTGGGCGGCCCGGGCTCCGCCGCAGAGGGCGCGCACTGCTCTCTGCGCTCAGTCCTACAAGATCCCGGGAGACGCGGCCTCGCCCGTGGGCACGGGCTCGCCGGAAGGCCATTACCCCCAAATGAGGAGGTCACACTGAAGGACCGAGGGTTACTCCTGAGGAGTTTTGTCAAACGAATCCCATGTAAAGAGCTGAGAGAAGGAGCGGGAAGGCGCAGGCGTCTGGGCTGCGGAGGTTTCCAAGGAGATTCGCCACAAAAGGGAGGGGAGACAAACGGGGGGCTTCGCGGATACGGGGGCTCCCTCAGGGAGGGTCTGCTGCCAGTCACAGCTGAGGCCCCCGAAATGGAGGCGCTCAGAGAACAGAACTCCGGTCTGCCCCTCGGAGCGGGCTGCTGCATCCAGCCTTTCAGCTCCGGGCAGTGACTAGCCTCGGGCAAGGGGAGGAAGCTGAACAATTTTTTAAAAGTAATAATAAAATAAACACAAACACAAACGCTCCGGGGAGGCGTCAGAAGTAGGAGGCGCAAGTAGCACGCGTCCCTGGCAACCAGGAGCAGTCGTTGCTAAGGGGCGGGCCTTTTGCCCACATTCAAGATGGAGTGGCGAAAGCGTCATAACAGGAACAGCTTTCCCCGACGAGCCTGTAGGCCAGCGTCTGGCACAGGTCATCCTTGGGGCCAGGTCCCAGAGCCCGCCTCACTGGAGAGGGTTTAAATAAAAGGCAGTATCTCCGTTAATATCCAAGCTCTTTGAAACCTCCTTTAGACCTAAAGCATGGGCGACGATGATGCTGCCAGCAGCCAACATGGCTGGACCACCGTTTCCTGCACCGCCCCGTGCCAAGATGGTGGTACTTCCGGTCCTGGGCGGCCCGCAGGGAAGATGGCGGAGAAGCGGCGGCCCACGGCGCCGGTGGCCGGGACTTCGGAGGCTCGGCGGGCGAGCCCGGCACGGGGCCTGGCTACCGAAAGCGAGGAGGAGTTCCTGCGGCAGGCCGGGGTGACGGCTATGCTTCGCGCGGCGCTGCTCAAGGTGCTGGAAGCGCGACCCGATGAGCCGCTCCCTTTCCTGGCGCACTACTTCGACAACCTGGGCCTGCGCTCGCCCGCCAACGGCGGCGCCGGGGAGCCTCCGGGCCTGCTTCTCCTGCAGCAGCAGCGCATCGGCCGCGCCTTGTGGCACCTACGCCTGGCTCACCACTCCCAGAGGTGCGGGGGGCCGGGTCGGGCGGGCCAGCCGACCTACGGACCCACCAGACAGCTGGGCCGCATCCTTCGTAAACTACAAGTCCCAGCGTCCTTCGTGCGCCACGGGGCATGCTGGGAATCGTAGTCTCTGACATAGACATGTACACACTCCTTAACCACCACCCTCATTCGGGTGTGGGCGGCGCACTGCATGTTGGGCCTTGTAGTCTTCTGCCGAGGCGTGGCGATCCACCTTAAGACTCCCAGACTAAACTTAGAACCTAGAACCAAGGATTTCAAAACCGGGAGGCACCTTGTTAGCCCATTTTAGTCTAAGCCTTTCGTTGTGCGTGGGCCTTCCAGCGAGGGTCTCATGTTACAGAAGGGCCCCAGGAAAAAGAGGTGGGACTAAGTATGGAAGTGGGGGAAGGGAACCCTGGGCGGAACAGCCAGGTTCTAGCCCAAGGGATGATTTCCCCTCCGTTTTCTCCAATATTTAATAGGGATAATTAGATTTGCCTTGTCCCCGATTAATACGAGTAACTTTCCATTCAGTGCCTCAGGTAGGTCTCTCCTACCCCCATCTCCTTTAGTTTTTCTCCATCTGTAAAACCATGGACTCGAAGCTGGGTCTCTAGGGCCGTCCCCCGGCCTTGCGGAGTTTGCAGACTTGGGCCTGGAGGATTTGAGTCACTTCTGCCGAGTCACCAGCAGGGGGTGCCGCAGCTGGAGACGGCCGCTCCGAGCTCCCTCCTGGTCTCGCTGTTCTGATTCCGGCCAAAGACTTTGGGGCGGGGCCGGGTCAGGGCGCTTCTCCAGACTACACTGAGTACCAGGCCTCTGAGAACCTTTTTTTTAATAGTTGCTCTTAAACCAGGAGGAAAGCCCAGTTTTTATTATTGCCCCTTTACGGCCTAATCAGCATGTTTTGTGTTCTGGAGCAGCCTCCCATCCAGCACTAGGCTTTGCTCAGGAGGGAGGAGCAGCCCAGCCCGGGTCCTAGGGGATGGGTTCTCCCGCCGGCCCCTCCCCACCCCCCCACCCCCCACTGTGCTGGCCTGAGGGTCTTCCCTCCCTGCCTCACCCTGACTAGAAGGGGGGGGAGGAGGGCATTTCCTCAGGCACCCCCCAGGACACACCTGAGTGCGCACAAGGGGGTGTCGGGCAGCGGAAGAAGGCCCAGAGCTGAGTTCCAGGCTCTGCTGCCCCTGACATGCTGTGTGATCTTGAGCAAACCCGCTCCCTTTCTGGGCCTCCGGCCTTTGAACTAAGGTCCCTTCCAGGCGTGGACATCTGCCTTGGGGGAGGCACCAAGCGGGCGGTCCAACATTAGGAAGGGAGGGACAAAGCGCTTCAGTGTATGACACACAGCCAGGGCAAAGTCCCAGGCCGGTACCGGGAACGCGGTGCGGGCACCGTTAGAGCTGGGCCGGAGAGCTTGGAATGCTGGGCTGGGGCTTAGGTTTTGTTCTCCGGGCAGTAGGGAGCCTTAGCACTCATACTAGAAGGCAGCTGCCTTGGGGTTGAAGAGGGGCGAGCCTGGGGCTGTTGAAGTGGTCCAAGTAAAGGGGGGGGGTGGAGCTAAACTAGCGGCCCCCAAGCAGAGGAAGGGATGTCAGGGATGCCTGATGGCGCTTTGGGAGAAGGCAGAGGCACAGACCCCTCCAGGCTTTGGAATCCGCGTCACTGAAAGGACGCTGGGGGATGGGGAGGTTTAGGTAAGAGGGAAACGCAGCCAGTCTGGACTCAAAGGCTGGGGGTTCAAATCCCGCTGTCACTTAAGTACCTGGTGAGTCCAGCTCCCCCATCCTTCTAGCGGTAAATCCGTGGTCTCCTGAGCAGTTCAGTTCTGGGGATGTTTGAGGAGAGGCGGGACTGCGCAGGGAAGAGCTGATAACTAAATATAGACTTACCAGTCAGGCATGGGCTGGGAAGGGATGGTGAATGGGAGGAGACTGCTGAGAATGGGGGAAAATAGCAGTGAAAATAAGGTTTTAAATAGAAGTATTTTTGAGGCTAAAAAAAGAGAGGAATCACTGTTATTTAGAGATCTCTTCTAATTGCATACTCTGTGATTGCATCTTTTTTCTACCTCCTCCCACCAATCTCGTGATTTGCCCTCACCTTCAGGCTCTTTGTGAGCAAAGAAAATGCCGGGGCAGGGAATCCTCAGCCCTTTTTTGGTCCAAAAGAACTCTGGGAGGGAGACATGGGAAGATGGCAGGGGTGGATGTGGGGAGCAAATAGAGGTGCACAGGGCCCCACCTCCCCTGGCTGCCACCAGCCCTAGTTTGCTTTCCCAAGTTGGGGCGACCTAGCCAAACTGTGGAAGAGCATATGAGGAGAGGAATCCCCTGGGGGCAAAAACAGAGTCTGGGGGATTGTGAGCCTTCAGTCGGTTGGAGGCTGGCTAGAGGCCCTGCAATCTGAGCAGACCTCAGGACCCCCGGGCAGCCCCTGGATTAAGGTAGGACCCAGTCTTGGACTGGAGGTGCTCTCAGCCTGAAGGGCACAGAAGACATGCAAGAATGTGACATTCAAAAAAACAAAACAACTGATTGGCTGGCACAGGAGGAACTCCAGAGCTCTCCTGAGTGCTGAGGAAGGGTAGGGCACACTGAGGGGACACGGGTGGCTGGGCTGGTCTACAGCAGCTCCCAGGAGGAAGAGTGGAGGTTCTGAACCAGACGCAGAGTCCAGGGGGCTCTGGCACAGGGGGAGGCAGGAGGGCAAGAGTCACACGTGGTTCTTCCCCACAGGACGGCCTTCAACAACAACGTCAGCGTGGCCTACGAGTGCCTGAGTGCCAGCGGCCGGAAGAAGAGGCCGGGTCTCGATGGGCGCACCTACAGCGAGCTGCTGAAGCGCATCTGCAGAGACGGGGAGGCCCCCGAGGAGATCGTGTCTCCCCTCCTGCGGAAGATCCAGTGCCGGGACCACGAGGCTGTCCCCTTCGACATCTTCCGCTATGGCATGCTCACCTGCTTTGTGCTTCTGGAGTTCGTGTCCCGGGCAGATGCTCTCTACGAGGTCCTGGATGACTCAGGACAGGCTGACCGCCGAGTGTGCCAGGCAGTGCTAGACACCCTGGAGGGGGCCCTGTTGGCAGGGGACTTTGAAGCTCCCAGCCGATACCTCGAGGCCGGCTCTCAGCTGGGCCCCGACTGCCTCGCCCTGGCCATGGACCGGGCCCTGCTGGCCCGCAAGCCTAACTCGTCCATGCTGAGGGACGAGTTCCTAGAGAAAGCTGCTACCCTGTTTATTGCCAAGGTTAGGCCTGTGGGCTAACCCCAAAGCTGCCAAACCTTTTAGGGATCAACCTGGCCCAAGATAAGGGTTGGGACAGTGGGCATCAATGGGCAAGGCTACCCCATCCTTCCTCTTGGCTCCTGCCTCCACTCTGTCCTCAGATACCTCATTCCTTTCCCTGACCCCTTGCTGGGAAAGGCCCTCTGGCTGGCTTGGGAATTCCTAGGAGGAAGGGGCAGGGCCTGGGCTGCTGGCAGCTCAGATTGCTCAGGTTCTCCCAAAAGAAAGTGCCATGGCATACTGGGAATGCCAGGAACCTGACAGACTCAAGATCAACTCTTTCTCAGCCTCACTTCTCCTTGGAGACTGCCTTTGGGGAGATAGCACCCTCTCTAGTTTTCCATTCCATCCCCGAAAAGCCTCTCCCCCAGGAGAGAAGCAGAGTCCAGGTAGTTTGCCATAGGGAAGAAGGGTCAGGTCCTGAGGTTACTTTCTGGGTTGAAATTGGGAAATAGAACTCCCCAATCTGCCCATCACTCCATACAGCTCAGCACTGAGGCCTGATTTTCCCCAGCTGTCCACCTGGGGCTTTCCCCTGCCTCCTCTCTGCTCCTTGGGCTGGGGCTCCCATTTGTTCCACGCTTCCATCTTCACTCAAAGTAATAAATTCTTTGTAACCTCTGTCCACGACTGTCTCTGTGGATGAGTCAAGGCAGTTTTTCCTGTCCACCTTCAATGTCAGGAGGTTGGAACAGAAGCATCCTGTCCCCATCTTCCTTAAGCAGACATCGCTCAGGCCCAGGCAGGGCCTTTTATCAAGCCTGTAATATCTTGAACTCCATCTTCTGATCTTAGGTGAGAAATGCTGACTTGAGCCCCCTACACAAGGTGACCTTAACTAATGCTTTGTGCTGGCTGAGAGGGGGTCCAGACCACTAGCCTTTCTCAACTCTCTCCTCAGAAACCTGGGAGAGCAAGTGGGGCCGGAAAGTCAGGGGTCCACCAGCCCTAACCCCTCATGATCCCTGAGCTCCCAGAAAAAGCCATGAAATGGTAACAGTATAACAGTTTGACCTTTGCTGGGCCCTCGGCCTCCAGGCCACCAGGAGCCAGGTGTCCCACACTGCCCATATTCACCTGGAGGCACTCTGAGATGACCTCTCTCTTTCCCCCCCCCCCCCCCCCCCCCCCCCCCCGGCTGGGAGCTCCCTCATCACTCTGCTTCCTTGTTCCCCATTCCCTCCTACATTCCTCCTGTCTCCGAAGAACTCGTCTCCTCCCGCCTCCAGGAACCTTACTCCATGAAGAATGCCGACTCTCTTTGCAGTATTCCATCTCTTCCCCAATGGGAGCACGTACTTAGTTCTGCCCTAGCCATCATAACAAAACTCTCCATCAGCCCTTACAGCTCTACAGTCCGAGGGAGCTGAGGACCCAGAATCAGAGATGTGACCAGCTTCTCGTCCATTCCCATTCCTATTTCCATCTGATAAACCAACAACTTGCTGTGTAGGGAAAGCTTGAGCCAGGCCCCCAAAAAACCTCAAAAACATCCAAATGGGGCTCACTGATAGCCACAACCAGCCCAGTCTGGGGTCAGACTTAAACAGCAAGCTACTCTTAAAATAAGGGACATCGGTTTTCACAATCCGGTTTTCAGCTTTATTGGTATTTATTGATAGATATGGTACTTATATCATTCCCTTTTCCAAATACACTTCCCTGCCTTCATCCCCACCCTCAATAAGCTGACCCTCGCAACAAAGAATAAAAAAATGTAATGCAGAACAGCCTCTCAAAGCTAACCAACCTGTCAGCCTATGGTACAGACAGGCAGGTACCATGTGCAGCCATAATCCTCCCCTCTACACAAAGCATGAAAGGTAGTTTTCTGAGGTTAATCCAGGCCATGTTGGTGGGATGTAGTACAGAGAAAGACTCCAGCTTTCATGTTTGCTGGTGAAGAGCATTTTTTTCCCTTCAAGCTATATGACTCGGAACTCAAAGACAAGGACTGTTGGATTCAGGTTGGAACACCTGGCCTTGGGCTGGGTCCCTGTGACTGTCCCTTTGGGATTAAGAGACAGGAACAAGAAGGACCCTCCTAATAGTTCAAGAACAGAGCCAATAGCAAAAAGTAAAAGTCCTCTTAAACATACAAGAAAAGACTGCTAGGGAGTGCCATAGCTGAACCTGCAGTCAGGAAGTACTTCTTCCGACTACCTCAGACACTTACCAGCTATAGGAACCTGGGCAATTCATGCCATTCTTTTTGCCTTATCTATAAAATGAACTACAGAAGGAAATGGCAAGCCTCTCCAGTATCCTTGCTAAGACAAACCCAAAAGGGGTCACAAAGAGTCAGACACAACTGAACAAAACATAAGGGGGAACAAATTTTTATCTTTTTTTTTTTTTAAATAAAAGTCCCCATGGTTATGTATGTAGAAGGAAAAGCAAAAGAGCTCAAGGATCCTCTTTGAGTGAATATAGGCTAGCTATCAATCTGGAAGAATTAAGTCCTACTCTGTGCCAGGCACTAAGAATGCAAAGACAAAAATTAAACACTGCTTGCCCCTGAGGAGTTTTTACATTCAATCAGGGGAGATGGGTATTTAGAGAGATGGGTATTTAGACAAGAGACACAAAAAAGTAAACGTGGGAGATGGTGGGGGTGGAATGGGAATCAAGAAAAACTTCCTAGAAATACAGAGAGGCTTGGAGAAACTTACATCAACTGATGCTGAGTGAAAGGAGCAGAACCAGAAGATCATTATACACTTCAACAATGATACTGTATGAGGATGTACTCTGATGGAAGTGGATATCTTCAAAATAGAGAAGAGCTAATCCAGTTCCAATTGATTAATGATGGACAGAATCAGCTACATCCAGAAAAGGAACACTGGGAAATGAGTGTAAACTGTTACTTTTACCTTCTGAATCCAATTCTTCCTGTGCAACAAGAAATTTGATTCTATACACATATATTGTATCTAGAATATATTGTAATATATTTAACATGTATGGGACTGCCTGCCATCTGGGGGATGGGGTGGGGGAGGAAGGGAAAAAATCTGAACAGAAGTAAGTGCAAGGGATAATGTTATAAAAAATTACCCATGCATATGTACTGTCAAAAAAAAAGTTATAATTATAAAATAAAAATTAAATTAAAAAAAAATAAATATAAGCAAGAAAAAAAAGAAAAGAAAAGAAAAGAAAAACTTCCTAGAAGGTGGCATTCAAACTAAGCCTTAAAGGCTTTTGAGGATCCGAGGTAAAGAGGGCCTGCTTACCAGATGGAGGCTAGAGCCAAGTCGTGGAGATAAGACATGAAGCTCTCAGTGTGTGAGGGCCAGCAAGAAGGCCAAACTGACTGGTCTGCAGAATTTGTGACGGGGATGACAAGGCTGGAAAGGCGGGTTAAAGTCAGGTGGGGGATTTTAAGTTCTAGACAAAGAATTTCATTGTTTATTTTCCAGGCAGTTGGAAAACTACTAAAACCAAGGAATGACATACTCCTGTGTTTTAGGAAAATCATGTTGGCTTTGGATGGAGCATAGGTTGTAGACCTGCAGTTAGGAGGGTATGGATGATTTAGAGTGGTAGAACAGAGCAACGGTTAGATGTGGGAAATTCTGTCTAAGTAGAAGCAAGATCTGACAACTGAATGAACAAATGGTGTAAGGGAGAGTGAAGAGTAGATGATGCAGTGTTATAAACAGGGGTGAGGGGAAGGTGCTGATACTCTCAATAGCAGGGAAGAGGGCAGTTTTGGAGCAGATTGAAACCTGTTACATTTAATATCTCTTCTTGAGCCTCAAGTTTTATTTTTAATTTCTTTTTGTATGTCTGTATTTCTTTTTCTAATTAATTATTTTTATACTGCTTTATGCATCATGTTGGGAGAGAAAAATTAAAACAAAAGGGGAAAACCATGGGAGAGAACAAAAAACAGGAAAAAAAGAATGAACATATAATATGTTGATTTATATTCGATCTCCATAGGATGCAGATGACATTTTCTTTCCAGAATCTATTGGGATTGCTTTAGATTTGTTTTTAATTTCAATATAATTGGTCTGCTGCAATCTTTGGCATCTTATTTTATGCATTTTAAAATATTATTCTTGTTTTAATATGTAATTGGAGAAATAAAATATATTTTAAAATATTAAAAATGTAAAGGACTTCACCAGACTGCCTGAAAGGTTCAGGGCATAAAAAAGAACTAAGAACTCTTTCAATAGGGAGTTGGCCATATGGGGCTAAAGCTCAGACGAGAGACTAGGGCTGGATATCTAAACGTATAAATCACTTACATAAAGAAGAGAATTAAGCCCCTGATGAAGCTTCAAGTGAGAGAGTATAGAAGAATAATATATGTATCTTTATCATGTTTGAATCTCTTACTTCAAAAGGGGAATTTAAAAAAAAAATTCTATTGTTTTGTTTTTATATACCTACATTTCTCAATGTATTACTTTTCCTGTCACTCAAGACTTTCCTATTTTCAAAAGCAAAAAAAAAAAAGGTTAACATTATATAGTGGGGGTTTTTTCATATTATCTCTTTGGGACCAAGCTTGGAGATTTCAATTTTACATCAATGAGTTCTGATTGTATTTACATCATTAGAGTCTTGTGTTGTTTTCCTATTTCTGCAGACCTTCTTCTGCATTAGTTCATATAAGTCTTTTGGTGCTTCTGCATACTCGTTTCTGCCATAGGAGAGTGAATCAGAGTCAGAATGAGAACACACACAGGATTCTCTTTCAGTCAAAGTTTTACTTCACCAAAGTTAGAGGGCCAAGTAACACGGGTAACTCATTGGCAGCTTGGGTCAGGGGGAAGAATGCTTAAATACCATAAAGCTGGCTCTAAACCATAGTTAAGAATACTAAAAATGCTATAGAAATGCAGAGGTTATTGGAAACAGTATCTTTTTACATAGTAGCTTAGGCACAGGACGTACTAAAAACAGAAAAAGTCAAAACATCTGATTGTGCAAGGAACAAGGAACACTCAGGAAGCATTCCTTCTGTAGCCTTAGCAAGACTAAACATGCTTATATAAGTAGTGTTAGAAAACACTTGTTAGTCATTTTCATAGGGCCCAGAGTTAGGATCTAACAGATCCCCTACAATCTAGACTATCCCGCCACTTTCCAATTAATGGACATCTAATTTGTTTCCAAATCTTTGCTACCACAAAAAGTGATACTATAACTATCTAGGTGTAGAGAGGCGGTAGGTCCAGGAGTCCAAACTTCAGACTAATTAAAAAATGGCTTCAGACATTTACTATGTAATAGGTCTCCGTTTCCTCAACTGTAAAATAGGAATAATAATATCACCTACTTTGAAGGGCTGTGGTGAGGATTCATTGAAATGATTATTTGTAAAAACATCTTACTCATCCTTTCCCCTCCCTGGTATATCTTGTTTAGTCATTTTCTGGTATCTCTTTATGACCTCTTTTGGGATTTTCTTGGTAGAGATACTGGAGTAATTTTCCATTTCCTTCTCCAGCTTACTTTACAAATAAGCAAATGGTTAAGTGATTTGCTGAGGTCACACAGCTAGTAATTGTTTGAGGTAGAATTTGAATTCAGGTCAATCCTGACTTCAGTCCAGGTGCTCTATCCCTTGTGCCACCTAACTGCTCTCCTTGAATATGGGGTCTTTCTTGCTATCACCTCCTTGGGGCATATGCATAAGAGAAAAATGGCTGGGCGAATGAGTGGTTTAATCAGTTTCTATGCATAATTCCAAATTGCTTTCCAGAATGGATGGACCAATTCAAACTTCCACTGACAAAACATAGCTGTGCATTTTCATCTTTCTACAGTCCCTTAAACTTCCACAATGCCTTTCGCCCTTTTTAAAAGGATACATTCTTGGGCTCCTTTTACATGAATGTTTCATTAAAGTAAAGCCAGAGCTTTTCGCTTCACTTATAAGCACAGTTTTACAGAATTTCTACTAATCCTTTCTCTGTACAAGTTCTCCCTCTGCTGAGAGAACAAAGTTAGCCAGGAAGCTTTTTGTTCAGTACTTCAGAAATGAGAATGACCTTGCATTTGAGAGCATTAGGGGGCACACGTATCGGAGAGAGCCAAAGACGGTGCCTTCCCAGCTTCTCAGATCAGGGGTTTCTCCTGGTCTTTCTCACCATCATTCACTCCTTAAGCCTTGGCTTCCACTCTTACTATTGGACTCAAGATATATTGTGAAAAGTTCAAGCTTTTGTTCTCAACCCTCATACTTTTTGATCCCTTCACAACATTGGAGACTGCTAACCAATACTTTTTATGTGGCATCTTCTCACTTGACTTCTATAATTATTTTAGTGGTTCTCCTTCCATCTCTCTGCCCACACTTCCTCAGTCTCTGTTGGAGGTTCTGACACCTCTCCTGAAAATGTAGATGTTTTCTGATTCTTTGACTTCTTTTTTTCTAGAGACAAAATCTCGGGTAGTAAAAAGGGCATCAAATTTAGAGTTAGATTGTTGTTCCATTTTATACGATTGCCCATAACTCTATTTTGGAGTTTTCTTGGCAAAGATAGTGAAGTGGTTTGTCATTTCCTTGTCCAGGGGAGGAAACTGAGACAAACACAATTAAGTGACTTGTCACCCAGGGTCACACAGCTAGTAAGTGACTCTTCATTGTGCCATCTGGTTGCTTATTAGAGTTAGAGGATGTATGTTTAAATCCCAGCTGTACTAGTCTTTGACAAGTCCTATACTCTCTCAGTGCTGCCCCCTCCCCTTTTTTTTCTATTTCACATCCTTTATTTCATGAATTTAAACATTAATAAAAGTTGAATAGATTGTAAACTAGAGGTTGCTTTCCTAATATACTTCTTTTGTAAAGGAACCAGAATTGGTAGCTATGCTGAAAAAAAAAAAATAATGGGATAGAATTTATAATCTCTAAATTCCCTTTCAAATTAAGTTCTTATGATCACTTTCACTACCATCTAGAATGTGTTTTTGATAGTTTTTTTTTCATTTTGTATTACTTTAATTTTAGAAATATATCCTTCCCAGAGAAACATTTCTTGTGAAACAAGCAAACATATAAATAAAAAAGAAAGAGAAGAAAAAGGCAATTCAGGAAAACTAGTCAGCAGATCAATGGACTCTGATAATATATGCATTGTAATCTCCCCTCCCCCTACACACAAAGAAATGAAGGGAAGAAAACTATCTCATCTCTTTTTCAGGGGTGGGGAGATGGAGGAGAGATAAACTATGTCATAATTACATGGTAGATATGGTTTTATGTTTTGTTCCATAGTCATTTTAAACATTATTTTCTTGGTTTGGTTCTATTCACTACATTCACTATCAATGTGTCTTAATTTTTCATACTCATTATTTCTTGCTGCAAAGAAATATGCTTGCTCATTCATGTACAGCAATTTGTTAAGCCATTTCCCTTATTGATAAACGCTAATTTATTTCCAATGTTTGCCACTACAAGTGCTATTACAAATGTTTTGGTGAATCTTGAACCTTTTTTTTAACTGTCTTCAACCATCTTGGACCCAGCAGGGGGATCATCATCATTATTAAGTACCTATGTATCCAAGGCACTGCAATAGCACCAGGGATACAAAAGCAAAAGAAGTCAGTCTCTGTCTCAAGAAGCTTGAATTCCTCTGGAAGGATACAAATATATATACTGATAAGTGAATACAAAGAAATTTGACAGGGGCAACTAGGTTGCACAGTGGAGAGAACATAGATCCTGGAATCAGAAGGACCAGAGTTCAAATGTGATTTCAGATACTTAGTAGCTGTATAACCCTGGGCAAATCAATTAACCCCTAATTGCTTCCCAAAAAATAAACAAAAGAAATTTGAGGAAGATAAGAACTCTAAAAGCTAAGGTTGCTCAGGCAAGGTTTCATAAAGGAAGTGAGACCTGAGAAGATTTAAAGGCTAGAGATTCTTTGAAGCAGAAGGAAGGAGAGTATTCCAGCCATGGATGCATGGAGGATAGGAGATGTACATCAAATCCAAACAATTGTCAGTAGTATATTTTGTCAGAAACATAGAGCGGATGATGAAGAAGAATATGAAATAAAATTGGAAAGCCAGGTTGGAAACAAATTGTGGAGACTGTTAAATGCCAGGTTGAGAATTTTTATCTTTTATCAGAGACAATAGGGATCTATTGGAGCAGAGGAGTAGCATAGGAGGAAGATTGATTTGACAGTTGTGTGGAAAATGACTTGATTAGAGAGGAGAGACAGTAAACAGGAGACTAAGAGACTACTACAATTGTTCAACAATAGTGACTATGGAAATGGATAGAATTAGACAAATATTAGAAAATTAGAAATTAGGAGTTGAACAACTAAATCCTTAATGTGAATGGATTAAACTCTCCATTAAAATAAAAAGGACTAAGAAAATAAAGCCTAAAATTTACTATACACAAAAAGATATATTTAAAACATATAGACACAAAGTAAAAATTAGGGTTAGAACAATATCTGCCTTAAAAAGAATTTTTTGAATCAATACATATAAGATTAGAAGGGAAACAATAAACTGGGAAAACATTTTTACAGTCAAAGGTTCAGATAAAGGCCTCATTTCCAAAATATATAGAGAATTGACTCTAATATATAAGAAATCAAGCCAATCTCCAATTGATAAATGGTCAAAGGATATGAACAGATAATTCTCGGATAAAGAAATTGAAACTTTTTCTAGCCATATGAAAAGATGCTCCAAATCATTATTAATCAGAGAAATGCAAATTAAGACAACTCTGAGATACCACTACATACCTGTCAGATTGGCTAGAATGACAGGGAAAGATACTGCAGAATGTTGGATGTGGGAAAACAGGGACACTGATACATTGTTGGTGGAACTGCGAATACATCCAGTCATTCTGGAGAACAATTTGGAACTATGCTCAAAAAGTTATCAAACTGTGCATACCCTTTGACCCAGCAGTTATGCTACTGGGCTTATATCCCAAAGAGGTCTTAAAGAAGGGAAAGGGACCTGTATGTGCAAGAATGTTTGTGGCAGCCCTCTTTGTGGTGGCCAGAAACTGGAAACTGGCTGAATAACTTGTGGTATATGAATATTATGGAATATTATTGTTCTGTAAGAAATGACCAACAGGATGAATACAGAGAGGCCTGGGGAAACTTACATCAACTGATGCTGAGTGAAATGAGCAGAACCAGAAGATCACTATATACTTCAACAACAATAACGTATGATGATCAATTCTGATGGACGGGGCCCTCTCCAACAATGAGATGAACCAAATCAGTTTCAATAGAGCAGTAATGAACTGAACCAGCTACACCCAGCGAAAGAACTCTGGGAGATGACTATGAACCACTACATAGAATTTCCAATACCCCTATTTTTGTTTGCCTGCATTTTTTATTTCCTTCACAGGCTAATTGTAGGCTATTTCAAAGTCCTATTCTTTTTGTTCAGCAAAACAACTGTTTGGTTGTGTATACATATATTGTGTTTAATTTATACTCTAATATATTTAACATGTATTGGTCAACCTGCCACCCTGGGAGGGGGAGGGAGAGGAAGGAGGGGAAAAATTGGGAAAAAAAAGTTTTGGCAATTGTAAACGTTGTAAAATTATCCATGCAAATATCTGGTAAATAAAAACTCTTATTATTTTTTAAAAAAATTTTTGAGCAAAAATTACAATCATGACTTTAGATAAAAGAATAATAAAAATGAATAATTAAAGAAAAACAAACAAGTAAACTACATTAATGCTTTAAGATAGCATAAATAATGAATCAATTGCATAGTTATTTCCTGGCATGAATATATATATACTTGAGTATATTGTCTGATTTCTAAAAGAAAAAGTCAGATGAATTGGAGAGGGAGAGAAGGACATTGTAAGGGAAGGAAGACGGCTAGAAAAGAAAAAAAATAAGTATTTATATAATACCTACTATGTGCAGGGTACAATACTAAGTATTTTATAAAAATCTTATTTGATCATTTGATCCTCACAACAACTCTTCAAGGTAAATACTATTAATCTCATTTTACACTCAAGGAATTTGAGGTTAATGATATTACGTGACTTGCTCAGGATTCAGTGTGACATCTAATTGCCTAAGAAAATTATTGGAGAAAATTTTTAATATTTATCTTGTAAAACTATAGATAATGCTATTAGAAAGATAAAGAAGAAAAATAGAAAAGTGAACAGATTTCTGGAAAAATAAAATTTGAAATTTCTGAATGGGAATACTAAAGAAAAATATATGAATGTATGTTCTTTATCTTAGCATCATATAGTGCCTTGATGAAAAAAAAATGATCCTATGTTAGACATAAAGAATACATAAATCAGTGTGAAAGGCAAGAAATAGTAAATCTGTCTTTTACAAACTATAATGCAAGGAAAAGCAGAATTGACAAGATTTGGTGATGGATTGTACATGGGAGGGAGGGTATGTGGAAGGAAGAAGGCCGGGAGAGTGGTGGTCTCCTCTCTAGAAATGGGGAAATTTGAAGAATTGACAGACTTAGGTGCAAAAAACAAAGAACTTTGCTTTGGATATGGGACAGATGGTGTGGGATAATTTTAAATTTGGTAGCTGCTATGATCGTAATACTAACCATACCAGATTTATTTCCCTGTTTTCTGGCAGAAAAGAAGGCTGTCAATTAGTTGATTAGTCAACTAGAAAGTATAATATATGATTCAGCCAGCAGATGGCTCTTCCCTCAAGCCACCACCCTGGTGATTTCATCAGAGGATGGAGTGCACATCTCTTTATAGGATTTCCCAATGGTTGGAATAGCCTTGTTGCTGAACACCAGCTGCTCATCTGTAAGCTCTTAGAATAATAAACCTCTGCTCAAGCTTGCAGATGGTGAAGTATTAGCTGGATTCATCATTTAGCCTAGGGGGAAAGAAATGGAGTATCACTCTGAGAAATTAATGTTAAAGAAACTTGAGTTTGGGCCTTAGCTTCTACCACGCATTTTGGGAAATGTCTTCTTGGTCTACTGAACTCACCCATAAAACTGGGACGACTGACTTTTTAGTGGTGCCATGATTTATTTAAAAACAGCACAATTATACCCTTTGACCCGGCAATGTTACTACTGAGCTTATATCCCAAAGAGATCTTAAAGAAGGAAAAAGGACCCACATGTGCAAAAATGTTTGTGGTAGCCCTCTTTGTAGTGGCCAGAAACTGGAAATTGAATAGATGCCCATCAGTTGGAGAATGGCTGAATAAATTGTGGTATATGAATATTATGGAATATTGGGGGCAGCTAGGTAACAGGGGGCAGCTAGGTAACACAGTGGATAGAGCACCAGCCTTGAATTCAGGAGGACCAGAGTTCAAATCTGGCCTCAGACACTTAACACTTCCTAGCTGTGTGACCCTGGGCAAGTCACTTAACCCCAGCCTCCACAAAAAAAAAAAAAAAAAAAAAAAAAAAAAAAAAAAAAGAATGAATATTATGGAATATTATTGTTCTGTAAGAAATGACCAGCAGGATGATTTCAGAAAGGCCTGGAGAGACTTATATGAACTGATGCTGAGTGAAATAAGATGGACTTGGCTCTCTTCAACAATGAGATAATTCATACCAGTTCCAATTGTTCAGTAAGGAAGAGAGCCATCTACACCCAAAGAGAGGATGGTGGGAGCTAAGTATGGACCACAACATAGCATGTCCCCTTTTTCTGTTATTGTTTGCTTGCATTTTTGTTTTCCTTTTCAGGTTTTTTTTTTCTTTCTTTCTAGATCCGATTTTTCTTGTGCAGCAAGATAACTGTATAAATATGTATACATATATTGGATTTAACATATATTTTAACATATTTAACATGTATTGGATTACCTGACATCTAGGGGAGGGAGTGGAAGGAAGGAGGGGAAAATTTGGAACAGAATGTTTTGCAAGGGTCAATGTTGAAAAATTACTCATGCATGTGTTTTGTAAAGAAAAAGCTATAATAATAATAATTTTAAAAGAAAATAATATAAATTAAAAAAAAAAAACCAGCACAATTAATCAAAACTGTCGCACAGCAAAACTGAAGAAGTTGTGTTGTTTGATCATTTCCACTCCCAAACTTCCTACCTGCTGGTATATTGGAAAGAGGGAAGGAAAGGGAAGAGATTCCAACCTGGGAATTTCCCTTCAATCAGAAAATGGGAGGAGCACACGGAGCCAACGCTAAGCCAAGACTGCTCCAGTAGGCCTGGCCACAAGTGGGCAGAAATAAGATGTGAGCAGTTGTTTAATTATGCTTAAATGGGGCTCTCTTCCTAAGCAGGAGAAATGGTAGCCTCCAAATCATCAATCAACAAACATTTATTGTTTACGGTAAATCAGGCAGTGTGCTAGATTTGAAGAATAAAGCAGTCCTTACCCTCAAGGAATTTACATTCTAAAGGAGGAATCAATATGTACATAAAGAGATGTAAACAAGATATATACAGAGTAGGAAGAAGGGGACTGACATTAGCAGATGACAAAATGAGAAGAAAAAAAAAAAATCTCCCACAGAGTTTGGAGCTTGAAAGGATCCAAGACATACCAAGAGGTAAAAAGTGAGAATTCTGAGTTGTTATTCAGTCACGTCCAATTCTTCTTCACCTTATTTGGGATTTTCTTGGCAAAGATACTGGAGTGGTTGGCCATTTTCTTCTCCAGCTGATTTTATAGAAACTGAGGTAAACAGGATTAAGTGATTTACTTAGGGTCACACAACTAGCAAATGTCTGAAGTTGGATTTGAATTCAGGAAGAGGGTCTTCCTGACTCTAAGACCGACTTTCTATGTGCTGCATCATTTAGCTTCCCATTCCAAGTACGAGGCCAAATCAATATAAAGGTATGAAGATAGAGGTTTGTTTTTTTTTTTTTTTTTTCATCTTCTATGAGGATTAACAAGCAACCCAGTATTGCTGGCCCAGAGAGTACCTGGAGGGAAGGAATTCCTAAGAAAGTTGGAAATATAGGAAGGCTTCAGGCTGTGGAAAGCAGAGGAACTGGAGGAGGCAATCCATTTTCCGTTAGAGGATTTCTACAAACTATGACTTTGGCTTGCCCAGAGAGGGGGAAACCATCACTACAATTCTCCTTGCTCTTAGGAGCCTTAACTTCCTTCAGCTCAGGTACCACTTCCAAAAGTTCTAAGTATAGTTTGACATATATCATATATTGGTATATAGTATATATACATGGAGCTCATGTATAGGTTTTCCCAAATGTGGGTAACAGAATCCTGTCCTGTATAGGTACTCAAGTTGTCAGTATATTTTTTAGGATAGGAACACAGAACACAGAAAATTCCCAAAGATTCACAGAACCCCAGAAATGGATTCTGAAACACATACTCCAGTAGCTCATCAACTTCCCTCAAAAGGAAATTGAACTTAGTGGCCTTTGAGGCCCTTTGACAGTATAAGCAGTCGTCCTTAAATTTTTTAAATAGGGGGCCAGTTCACTGTCTCTCAGACTGTGGGAGGGCCGGACTATAGTAAAAGAAAAACTCACACTCTGTGTCTACCCCTCAGCCCATTTTCCATGCATAACTCAGCGGGCCTCATAAAGGTCTTCAGCTGCAGCATCTGGCCCAAGGGCCATAGTTTGAGAACCCCTGAATGGATCCATAAGCTTCCCACAGGATTCTGCAAAGTCCCTCTCAGATTCTTAGTTTCACCTGATGATATGGATCCCTTCCTCAACTTCCTTCCTGTTTCAGTTTCCTCAACACTAAAATGATAATAATAACAGTATCCAGGGGTATTATAAGAATCAAAAGAGATGATATCCATAAAGTGGCTAGGAACTTGTAATTGCTCTATAAATATGTATTTCCTTCCCTTTCCCTTTCTCATCTTCTCTCATCCTAACTTCCCTGTTTCTGGTTTCTCACTTCCAAATCATCCTTCATAAATCTAGGATGCAAATATACATTGGGCTCATGAACACTCATCTTTTTCCCCCTAAACCTGCACTCCTCTAATCTAATCTATTGGATTTGTCCTCAGAGTAAGACACCACTTATATAATCAGGTGATATCATCCTTATAATAATCAGGTATATCATCCTCTTCATTTTCCAAGATAGCACAATGCATCAAGCAATGTTCTCTTTCCAGTAATTCACAACTGCCAAATGTAGGAAAATTCTTGAATTTGGTACCGTTTCCCAAGAAACAAATTTCAAGATTGATGCTGTCCAGGAAATCTTCCTTCTCTGCCAAGGATTCCAGGATATAGCTTGCCTGAAGAATTCAAAAATCTCTACCCCTGGCCCCTACCCTTCACATGGAGTTTGGTGCTTTGGACCATTGTCCATGAACTGAACCCTGTCTTCCTTTATCATGTGCTTCTGCAAGAAATACATTGGTAGCCCAGGTACTACCATCCTTTGAGACAAAAAAGCCACTTCCAGAAAGTCTCAATTCTCAGCCCACCTGCAGATTCATGCATCCCATATATCTCTACCTCAATGCAGCCACTTCTAGACCTGGCAAAAGGTACCAGGGTGAAGGGTATGTTTACCCAGTGCTGTGTACATTACAAAATTCCTCACCCTCCAGGAGCAAAGCACCCTGCTGCCTGTCTTCTCAATAGAAAAGAGCAAAAAACAAAGCCTTGCAGAAGAGGATGAACTGGTTGGTCAGCTTCCATTATACACCAGAGTGGAGTAACTCCCCTGAAAAATCTATCCTCAGTGTTCAACAGGAACTAATCAGGCGTTCCTCTCAGCAAAACTATCAGAGAACAAGCCCCCTTTTCCCCCACTTCATCAAGGTGATTGGGGAATTCTGCATATTGATCAGGGATGCTCCTAATCAATCGTACACAATATATAAGTGCTTACCTGATTGTATCAGGTAAGAGTTGGCCTGAGTTTGAATCTTTCTCTGCTACTAATGTTCTAAATATGGGAAATGGGACAAGTCTTTTACCACCTTTCTGGGTCTCAGTTTCCTCATCAGCAAAATGAAAAGTTTGAATCAAATGACCTCTAAGGTCTTTTCTATCTCTGAGATTCTGTGAATACTATGGAGACCCTTCTCTGTCCACATTCGCTGTCTTGACAATCCCCCTTATTTTTAACTATTCCATATGTTGAGTTGTGGCTCAAGCAGCTTTTGCCTCTCTTTATCTGGAGCTCCATTTCTATATGGTTTTGGGGTTTTTGTTTGCTGAGGCAATTGGGGTTAAGAGTCTTACCCAGAATCAACATTGTGTTAAGTGTCTGAGGCCAAATTTGAACTCAGGTCCTCCTGACTCTAGGGCCTATGCTCTATCCATTGCACCATGTATGTGTTTTAAGTACATCTGGCCTAGCTCTACTTGCTTACTGACCTCTTCTATCACTGCCTAAAAATCAAATTCACCACTGACCCCAAACCAATCCCAACGTAGCTCTTCCTCCTGACTTCTTTATTTCTATTTCATGGCACCACCATCTATCTACCAAGTTTAGCCCTCCTTCCGTCTTCCTCACCTCTCATCCCTCACCAAATCCTGTTGCTTCCAACTCTGTAACACTCCTCTCAAAAGATAGCAACATGACAAAGTCGCCAGAGTGCTAGACTTGGGAACCAGAAAGACCTGGGGTACAAATTTTGCCACTTTCCATTTGCTGGCTTCTCTGTAAAAATTAGGAATAACCTGTAATACCTATTTCACAAGGTTATCTTGAGGATCAATTGAGATAATGCATGGGAGGTACTCTATAAGGGTAGGTTACTGGAGCACTGGGCTTTGAGTCAGGAATACCTGAGTTCAAATTTGGCCTCAATTAGCTTCGTGACTCTTTACTTTACTTCCTCTGCCTGACTCAGTTTTTTCATCTGTAAAATGGACAGCTAGATAGGGCACAGTGATATCATGCTGGCCCTGGAGTCAGGGAGATTCTTCTTCCTGAGTCCATATTCAGTCTCAGACTCTAACTAGCTGTGTGACTTTGGGCATGTCACTTAATCCTGTTTGCCTCAGTTTTCTCATCTATAAAATGAATTGGAGAAGGAAATAGCAAAGCACTCTAATATCTCTGCCAAGAAAACTCCAAATGGATTCATGAAGAGTCAAATACTAGTGAGCAACAATTATAAAAATGAGGATAATAGCAGTTAGGTGGCTCAGTGGATGGAGCACCAGCCTTGAATTCAGGAAGACCTGAGTTCAAATGTGATCTCAGACATTTAACACTTCCTAGCTGTGGGACCCTGGACAAGTCACTTAACCCAGCCTCAAGTTAAAAAAAAAAAAAAGTATTAAAAAAATAATGAGGACAATAATAGCACCTACACTGCAGAATTATTGTGAGGGTCAAATAAGATTATGTTCTTTTAAGATATATGTGTGTATTATCATTTAAATAATTTTTTAAAATTCCAAATTCTATCCCTTTCTCCAATCACTTTCCCCTTCCCCTCCCCATAGAGAAATAATATTCTTAAAGTGCCTAGCATAGTGCCTGGTATGTACGTAGTATACACTTGCAAATGCTTATTTCTTTCCTATTCCTATTATAAATCTGTATTCCCTTCCTCTTTCCCTTATCCTTTCTCATCACAGACTGCCAGTCTCCCTGTTTCTGATCACTGTCTCTCCCAGTCATTCTTCATAGATCCAGAATTATTTTCTCAAAACATGTTCCTCCTCTGTTCAGAGACTTTCAATAGCACCAGATACCTTATTTAAAAAAAAAAAAAAAAAAAAAAAAGAGAAGTCCATACTTTTCAACCTGGCATTTGTCACCATTCCACCCCGTCCAATTTATCTCCCCCATGTTCCCTTAGGGCAATCTCCTTGTTCCAGTCAGACTGGTTTGTTCCCAGCCTCCAAAATATCCCCACTACCGTCCTCTAAAAAATTTCCCCTTCCCTTTTCTGGAAATTTTCCTATGTTGCCTTCCCACAGGCTCAGCCTATCCAAGCTCAAGTCAAATGCCACCTCCAGTGCTGAGTCTTCCTTGATTTCCCAGTCTTGACCTCCTACACCACTGACAGACTCATCTTGCAGTGAATCATATCCGGCATTATGACATGGCTCACCGTGTTGTCTTGAGGTTATTTACGCCTTGCCTTGTCATTTCTGTCCGTGTTCATATATAGAGCGCCAACGAGGCTGTGTTTCTGAGGGCAGGGGAAAGATGATCCATGTCCTGTCCCTGGCTTGTCTTCCCCACCCTGTACCTGTCAAGTGCTAACTCTCAGAATCTCGGTTGGAAGGAAGCCACGTATGAGCATTAATCCCCTCTCTGACATACCCAATATGGTGTCTCCCAGCCTATGCTTGGAGACCTCCAGGGAAGGAGGAGCATCCCCGCTTCTTCCTAAAGCGGCTGATATACTCTTCCCCATGGCATATGGTTTATGCACAGAACAGAGGGAGTTGCAGCTGCAAGGGACCCAAGAAACCACCACCTCATTTACAGAAGAAGAAATAATTGTCCTCTGCATGCACTTTCAGATGGACAGATGCTTGTTCTGTATCATTTGATCCTTCACATCACCGGGTGAAGTGCGTGCCATGGGTGCCGGCTCCATTTTACAGAAAAGTTTAGTCCATTGGACAATCAGGGTCACACAACAAGAGGTGACCAAATCCAAGTCTGGGCTGGCTCTAAGCTTGGGGTTCTTTGCACCATCCAGACTCTGCGGCCTCTCAGGCCTGGAGTGGGGAAGGCCGAGGTCAGGCAGTAGCTCCCCCCCTCCTACCGTGTGCACTGTGCTAGGGGAGAGGGGGCCCTTTGGGTTTATTTTGCCCCGTGGGGTGGGTATGGTCACATGGTCCTGGGTCCTTAGCTGACCCACTTCTGAAGGCCATGTTTTGGGACTGATACTGTTTCCTCTGTACAAGGGGTTACAAAAGCAAAATGAAGGGGACTAAAGCATGAGACATCATCGGTGCTACAACAAAGGACCCGTACAATAAGAGATGGGGGGAGGGGGAAGACTTGTATACCTTAGATGGACATCATCAGTGCCAGATCCAAGTCCCCATCAGTGGGTCAACAAGCACCTGGGACGATAATGCTTGGGCACACCCCCCTCCCCCACCCCGCCCCTGCATGCATCTTCCCGGATGTGTGAGCCAGCTCAGAAACCAGGGACACTGGCAGGTCCTCCCGAAAAAGCACCTGTTGCCAAAGGAAACAGACACACTCAGATGGAGCCAGCCTTTGTTTATTGACTCCCCGCTACGTGCCAAGCCCTGTGCCGGGCGGCTTAAGAGAAAAAAAAAACAAACCAAAAGGCTGCCCTCGAGGGCCTTTGGCAGCCACCGAGCCACGGCGCAGAATTCCGAGGGCGGGCGCCTCGATCCAGAGTCCAGGCGCGCTCGGGCTCACGCTTGTCGCGGGGGAGGGGCGGTGAGCGCCGGGCGAGTGTCCGAGGGCGGAAGCGGCTGCCCGCCCCCTCGAACTCGGCCCACCTGAGCAGAGACTTGGAGGGAGACGGAACAAAAGCCCCCGAGAGGTTCCCGGCCCGCCCCCGAGGACCGAGCCTCCGGATGGAAAGTCCGGCTTCCCCCGAGGCTGGACGTGGCAACGGGGGTCTGGGGCTCTGGGGGGTGGGGAGGGGAAGCTCGGAAGCTCTAGTCCGGGCTGTACGGGAGCGGGAGTCCCTGCAGTGCAACCCTGGATCGGCCGTCTCGGGGAGCCTCAGTGCCAGAGGAGGGGGCTCATTACTCCCAGGGGCCAGCCTTCCCCTGGGCCAGGGCCCCCTGCTCGGGAGCTGTTCTTTTCCTGGGGATGACATCTTTGCACCTCCCCCCCCCCGAACCCCTAGGGTCAGGCTGAGCAAGACGCAGCCCCGAGCTCTGCAAATTCTCCCGAGAGCCGTTGTCACGCCCCCGACCCCCAGCCCTCTTTTCCAGGACAAGGACGCCCAGCTCCTTCGTGATAAATTCTTTAAAAATAAATAAATAAATGAAAAAAGTTTGTTGGTTTGCATTGACCTTGGGTCCAGCCCACTAAACTGACCCACTTCCTCGTGCCCCCTCACAGTTGTCACCCCTCCTCCCCACCCTAGTCTTCGCCTCCTATCCTAGCCCCACCCTCGCCAGTTCAGGGAGGGGGGGGAGGTGTGAGGGGACGTCACAAAAAAAAAAAAAAAAACAACAAACCCAACCACACGGGGCAGCCACGGGCTCCAACGCCTACCCATCCCTGCAGCCCCCCCCCTCCCTGCGTCCCCCAGCAGAGGTGTCTGGGGGTTGTAGTCCCGGCTGGGGGCGGCTGCGGCCTCGGCCTGGGGGCGAAACCCAATCGCGGCTGAGGCGCGCCTGCGCGCTCGGCCCCCCTCTCCTCTCCCCCTTGGATAGGTCGGTCGGGAGGGGGGGGGAACGGGCTCGCGGTAGCCGGCGGGGTGGCGCAGGCGCAGGCGCAGGCGCAGGCGCGGGCAAAGATAGTCCGGCGGGCAGGAGGGCTAGACAGACAGAGCGGGAGGGCGGGCAGGCAGACAGGCGGGCAGCCCGGCGCAGGCGCCCCGCAGCCGGCGGGCCGGAGCGGACCACAGTTCCCGGCGTGCCCCGCGCGGGCAGCGGCCTGAGGAGAAGGGGAAGGGGAAGGGGAAGGGGAAAGAGAAGGAGGAGGCGGCGGCTAAGGGCGGGCTGAGGGGAGGGCGAGGCCGGGGGAGGAGAGGGCGGAGCGGGGGGCCGGGCTGGGCTGGGCTGGGGGGGGAGCGGGGATCCAGAGCGAGTGGAGCGCTCGGGGGCTCAGGGCTCGGAGGCGGCGGCTCCCGGCAGTGGCGGCGGCGGCGGCTCCTCCTCCCCCCCTGACCAGAGCGTTCGGCCCGGCCCGTCACGCGAGCCCGGGGCGGCCGTGCGGCCTAGTTCCCCCGACGCGGCCCAGCCCGGCCCCTCGACCTCGGCCCCGGCCCCGGCCCCCGCCCCCGCCGCTGCCCCTGCCGCTGCCGCCGCCTCCCCGACCCCCGCTGCTGCCGCTGCCGCTGCCGCTGCCACTGCCTCCTCCTCCACCGCCATGGCCCGGCCGCTGGTGCCCAGCTCGCAGAAGGCGCTGCTCCTGGAGCTTAAGGGGCTGCAGGAGGAGCCGGTCGAGGGCTTCCGGGTGACCCTGGTGGACGAGGGCGACCTGTACAACTGGGAGGTGGCCATCTTCGGGCCCCCCAACACCTACTACGAGGGCGGCTACTTCAAGGTAAGGCAGAGAGCAGCCCGATCCTTAACGCGGGGCCAGGCCGCGGGGAACCCGGTCACCCCGTGGGGTTCCTCGGCCCCCACCCCCGCCGTGGTAGGTTCTCCTTCTCTACGCCCCCCTCCCCCTCTCCCCCCTCACTCTGCCGTGGTAGGTTCCCTTCTCCGACCCCTCCCATGGTAGATTTCCCCATCTCTTGTCCCCCCTCCCCCGTGGTAGAATCCCCCTTCTATTACCCCCCTCCCCAGGGTTATGGTAGTTTCCCCCATCTATTACATTCTGTGGTAGATTTCTCCCATCTATTTATTACCTCCATGGTAGATTCCCCTTGCCTTGCCCCCATAATGGATTCTCTCTCTTTCCCCTTTCAGAGCAAGTTCCCCCATCTCTTACTCCTCTCCACAATAGATTCCTCCACCTCTTATAATCCCCTCGGGGAGATTTTCCATTTCTTACCCCCTTCCACGGTAGATTCTCCCATTTGTCACCCCCATGGGGAGTCTTCTCATCTCTTACCACATACACAGCCTTCCCTCCAGATCCCCTCTCTCTGACTCCCCCACGTATCTCCTCCTGTTTCCCCATCCCTCATCTCCCCCAGTGGCAGGCTCTTTCTCCGTTGCCCTTACAGATGTGTTTTTCTACCTCCTTTTACACACTACCCATGTCTGGTTCCTGCTCTTCAGTACTTCACCCTCCCGGGGTAAGTGTTCTCACCATTTCTCTGGCCTGAGGGGTTACGAATCTTCTCTTTTACATATATAGTGGATTCTGCTCTACACTTGCAGACTCAGGCAGGTGGATCCTATTTCCCTTTCTCCTCTCCCCACACACAGGCAGGCCGGATCTCCTCAGTCCATGTGGGTGCGCGGAGAGGGTAAATTCTCTCACATGATAGCCTGGTACACATATTACTCCAGAGATACATGTGTGTGATAGATTCTCCTTATGCTAATGAAAGTGTGGGGAGAAATTTTCCCGTCTTACTCGTGTTCACACAAGATTCTCCCGCAGAAGAAAGGTGATGGTCTGTCCTCGGGCCCGATAGATTCTTCCCTCCCACATGTGGGTCCTCACATACATGGTTTTTATTCTCCAGCATGTACAAGGTAGATTCTCCGTACACATACCACATTACCCACTCAAAAGATTCCCCCCATTTACACAACATGCACAATCATGGGGTCATGCTCTCCCGGACACACCTGGAGGGTCTCACATACACACACACTAGATTCTGCAGACACACAATAGATTTTCTTCTTTATGCCATAGATAGAGTAGATTTTATGCACACGCGGGCCTCTGCACACATGACAGATTCTCATTTCTTATACCCAGACGCGTGATAGATTCTCTCATCTCTTACCCAGGTACACAATAGAGTTCTCTCCTTCACACTTGTACGGTACTTCCCCTTACATTCACATGCAGAATAGAGTGTCTCATCTCTTACACACATGCACACACATGAGAGAGCTGCCTCCATCTCTTACATACGCTTCCCAGGGATTCTATCATTTCTTACACATGGCAGACACACACAGAGGATGGTTCTCCCACACACAAAGACTAGATTCTTCCATCATCCATATGTCCTAGAATTCCCTTATCTTTTACAAACACACATGGTTCCCCCTCTTAGACTGACCTCATACCAACCCCTCCCAGCATTCCTTACACACACTCCTATACTCTTGGTTCACACAATAGATTTTTATGACACACTTATGGGGCTGCCCCATCTCTTTGATGGGCATATTTGTGTGTGTGTGTGTGCGCACAATCCTGACCATAGACAAGAGAGATTCCCTTTTCTTAGACATATAACACATCCATTAGACACCCCCACATCCATTTCCCAGAATCATTCTCTTCTTCACCTCGTACACACATCTTTCTCCTCTTTTAGACTCACTTCTTTGAGGTACTGCACTAGGAGTAATCAGTTTCCTTTATTTTTAATTACCCCTGCTGCTCAAAAACTGTCCCCAGGGTAGTCTGAACCCCTCTCTTATCTCCCCCTCTCAATCTTAAATTTCCTTTTCTTTGCTATATGTCCCCCAAGATAAATCCATTCATTCATTTTTTTTTCTCCTTGCTCTTGAAAACCACTACCTATAACCCTAAGATATTTTTTTCCCTGTTCTCTCCAGCCCTAGAAGATAAGGATACTTTTCCTTGTTCTCATTTAGGGAGCTGTGATGTGATGCCCTTTCATTAATTCTGGGTTGTTTTGCTCCACTTTGCTGTCTTCGTGCTCCTTACCCTGTTTCCCTTTTCCCCATTCTTCTCCCTCCCCAGAGGAAACAAAGAGCCCTGGATATAGCTGCTTCACTCCCTCCTTTAGAGCTAGTGGAGTGCAGAGTACCCTATTGTTGGGGAACAGAGGATCTGGCTGGGGGAGGAGGCCGGTTTGGAGCTGAGTTGGGAGCAGGCTTTCTGTCTGATTGCTGGACCTAGAAGGCTGTTATTACCTGGAGCCTTCCAATGAAGGCATCACAGGCTCCCCAGGCAAACCAGAAAATGACTGAAAAGCAGCCACAACTAGCATTTCAGGAGATGGGGGGTTCACTTTCTCCATTCCCAATCCCATTTGTGACAGGCCAGCTCAGAAAAGGTGTCCCCTATATATGATTCAACTTGGGTATCCTCTCAAGCCCCATTCAGCCAAAGAAGCCTGTGTCACACTTCCCAGGACCCTGTTGCTCCTTTAGCCCCCTGCAAGGCCAGTGCTTCTGCTGCTTCATTGCTCCCCTTTCCTTAAAAATGGAACCAGACAGACTCTTCTTGAGGAGGTTTGCTTTTCTTTAGGCCCTTTGCTAAGGATTTTAGCTTCCTGGCCTTTTAGAAAGAAAAGTCAGGGCTTATATTTGTCCCCTAAAATAGGCTTCCCAATTTTTTTCTGTCTTCCTGTGGCCCTAAGGCCAACAAATTCAATTCAGTAAATGTTCTTGAATAGTTTCTCCAGAGGCCTGAGCTTTGGGATTTTTGCAAACTTAATATTTTTTCTGTTCCTACGGGTAATATTTTATCACCAAAAATGTTATAATTGCACATGGTTTAGGTTTTACTCACTCTGGTACTATTCTATCCCATTTGGGGTGGGGGGAGGGGAGAGGCAGAGGTCTGGATGAGAACTGGAGTAGGATTACCAGATAAGAGGTCAGCCCTGGTTTCATGGGCCAAGTCTAGAACCATGTAATAAAACATCTTTTCTCTGAGCATGAACCCGCTTTCAGATCCTGTTCTTGGGTCTTGATTACAAGGCCACCTCCCTTTCCCTACAGATCCAAGGCATCCTGGTTTTGCCTTGGCCCAAAGTGCAGGTTGAAGCTGTGATTGAACCAGATCAACTGGGAGAAACCACAAGAGATCAATGAGGCTGTTTTGGGGATGGCAGGCAAGGGGAAAGCTGGAGCTGGCAGGGCAGATGTCTGTGTTTGCATTATTGTGCTAATCTTTTAACGGCTGTTACCTAATGGGCCAGGGGCCCAGCTGCCAGTTTTTGTAAAGGGTGTAATTCCAGAAGTCTCACAGGCCAGTGTGACTGGTGTTTGTTTTTGGTTTGAGGCCTAAAGGACCTTGGGTGGGACTCAGGATGTGAACTCTGGGTTGCAGATCTGAACTGGTTATGTCAGATGATTTTTTTTTTTTCATCTTTCCAGAGAAGAGGGGATGTTACTGGGGAGATAGGACCAGCTTTTGTGCTGAGAGGCTAGTCCTCCTTAAAAGGGATGAACTGTTTAGCCCTTTTCTGAGAAAGCTTATTTTTACCTGCTAGGAAGCAGCTAGATATAAGGCATAACTAGCTAGTTTTACCTTTGATCCAGTGAAATACCCAGAATCCTACCTGTGGCCTTGCTGACATCTCTCTATCTGTTGTTTCCTAGAATAATCTATTGTTTGTTGTTCTCAATTAGACACTGCCTTCTGGATCATTTCCATTGATTTCATACAAGTTCATAGACTGAGGTGGAAAAGATCATACAATTAGCTCACTTAGTTCACTATGACCAGGATGAATCATGTTCAGATCAACTCTGCTTGTTCCTGGATGGGGTGTGTGTCAGTCTACTATCCTACACCCTCTTTCTGTCCGTGTAACTTTCTGGACCAAAATATTCCTCTCTGGACATTAATTCCCCTATATATATTGCCCTCCTCCATTAGAATGTAAGTTCCTTGAGGACAGGGACTGTTTTTGCTTATTTCTTTGTAACTCCTGACTCAGTGCAGTGCTTGGTCCAGAGTATGCACTTAAGAAATAAGTGCAAATTTTTCATTCTTTCTTGTTCATGTATAGGAATTCCCTGTATTTAGAATGTATAAGAATATTATAGATCATGCCAAATGAAAGGTCTTCCAGCCTTTACTTGAGAAGGGCCTTGTCCAAGGTCACATACCTTTTTGTTCTTAGAAAATTATTCTCCCATTCTCTTTAACCAGTTTTCTGTCTTGAACCCTGATTAGAATGGATCTGCTAGAGGGTCTCGGGCAAGAAGGAACAAACATAAATACAATAATAGTTATTCTCTCTTCACCAATTCTAGATATAATTTTTGGTGTGGGTAGAACAGGATGTATCTCCCAGGGGAATATTTTTGTATTATAGTGCATCTACTTCTGGTACCACTTTCTTTTGTTGCCACAGTCTTACCTCAAAGACTGCTGCTTTCAGAACCTGTCAGCCTCAAAAACGAAATCAACTTCCTTCTCTGAATCTGAAGTCAATGTTGAGAATTGAGATATTCTTTGTATTTGTAAGAAAGTTGGAAACTAGTAGCCACAAACTAATTCCTTGTGCTTAACATTTCCAAAAAAGGTTAGAGAATTTGGGGCTAGGAGGGACTGCGATGAGTGATTTGGGATCTCCCTTTGAGGGTTTATCATTAGATAAAATGATTCTCCTGGAGATATATATGTGATTGTCTTTTATCACAAATAAAGTTCCCATTTGCTGGTCAACCTCAAGGCATAGCCTGACTTCATATGTATTTCAACAGCTAGGGTTCTGGGCCTGGCTATCCTAATAGCTTCCAATAAACAAAAACATCTGAGTTGTACTTCCTCTGTTTACCTGCTTCACCAGCTGGTCAGCCAAAGAGGAAGACAACAAAGCTGTCATCACAAAAGCTTTGCAACACACTGGCACAGGTTACATCAGAGAGACCTATGCTCAAGTCACAGCCAACAGGGGGAAGTGATTTTTCTTAAATCAAGATCCCTGGCCCTCTTTAAAGTCCCTGGTCAAAAAGTGCTTCCTCAAGCCTATTGAATCCTTCCAAGGACCATTAGAAACCCAGTTGTGTGCTGGCAGAGAGTTCCCTTAGCGAGGCCAAGTGGGGCCATGAGCTGATTTTCTGGCAGACACTTCCAGTCTGGAGCTCCTGTCCTTAGAGGGCTTTGGGCTCTAGTCACAAGGGTAGAAAAGGAAGGATAACTTGGATGATAATTTTGACAGGGAAGAAATGAATGATAGGTACTGTGCTGTCAGCAGCCCAGGAGGACACCTGAGGCCTGAAATTACTTGCATCAAGAGCAGTATCTGAACAGGTGGACTCCAGGAAAGTTACTGGCCTTGTATGGACACAGAATGGGTTCTTATAAAGGGTCTAGACTGTGTTTAACTATTATGAAAAGGGCAGGGAAGAGTATAGGAATAATTCTCTACCTATCTTTAGGGACAAACAGGTCTCACCTCTTCCATGACAGTAATAGCTTTTATGTCTGAAGGTATAGAAAGATGGAGTGAGTTACTGAAGTCATTGAATAGGTGTCAGAACCATACCTACAACTCGGGACTCTTCTGATTCCCAGTCTAGAGTCCCTACATATATTACGCCAAAATAGCAATAACTCTTAGTACTATAAGGTTCCCAAAGCACTTCAGCCTTCTGAGGTATGATCATCAGTGTTATTGACCCCATTTTGAAGATTAGGAAACTTTTAGATTCAAAGAAGTTAACCAGCTTGCCCAACACACAGCTAGTAAACATCTTGGAGGCAGGATTGGAATTTAGGAAAAGGCTGGTGCTTTTTCTACTTTACAAGGAGACATTGGAATGTGCTGCCATTCCCTTCTCATTTTTTTCCCCTTGTTACTTCCCTCCTCAGGCCCGCCTCAAGTTTCCTATTGATTACCCCTACTCCCCTCCAGCTTTCCGGTTCCTCACAAAAATGTGGCACCCGAACATCTATGAGGTAAGCCCCAGATTGTTTCTGCCCCTTGGGATTCCTGAAGTTTTTATGAGTCCTTCCCCAGGGGTACTCAGCAGGACAAGTATTTACATGCCTGCTATATGACTTGACTATGCTGTTGGATGCAAGAGAAGTAAAAAGCAGGGCCCCGCCCTTAAAGAGTCTGTATCTGCTGACTGCCTTTGTGCACATCCTTACTCTGAGTTTTAAAATGAGAGCTGAGGTGAGACCGCCTCATGCTATATTCCAGAGCATTTATTTGTCTTGTACAAGCTGAGACTTGCCTTGAGACTGGACCAATTTTAGTGTCTGACCTGAAGCCAGTTTCAGGGTGGAGGGTGTTTCAATTTGAAAGTATCATGGATTTGGACAAGCAGGTAACTAGAACCTTAAGTCAGGCCAAATGATGGATGAAATTAGCTTGAACTATCCATCCTGGTCTGTGAGACTATCTTTGGGCATGTAGATGCTTATCTTCCCGCTGGAGTAGAGCAAGGTTTATTCAAGGAAAGGTACTCGTCTCTCACATCATTGTGACCCATCTCCCCTCAAAAGGAACTTCAATTTCTGGACTGACTACAAAAGCTAATATTTCTCTTTCTCCTTCTCTCACTCTTTTCCTCTCTTCCTTGCCCCCCATTGACCAGACTGGGGATGTTTGTATCTCAATCCTCCACCCTCCAGTAGATGATCCCCAGAGTGGAGAGCTTCCCTCTGAGCGATGGAACCCCACCCAAAATGTCAGGTGAGTTCCCCCCAAGGTGGGGGGGGTAGTAAGTCCCACTGAGAAAAGGGGATTAATTCATGACCTTATAGCTCTTAAAAAGACTACATTGAGTATTCTACAAATTTTACACGAGCTAAGTGCTCTTGTGAGGGCAGCAAAACTTACCTGATCGCGATTGGATCACATAAGCACTCCCTTGTTGAGAGCCTGAGGGAGGTGATTTGGGGCATCAGTTAGCCTGGCTTCTCCCTAGCAATCACTAAATTTAAAAGACCACAGGGAGAGAAGGGGAGAATGGAGATGCTGCTCCCCATATCCCTCATCATCTTCTAGATTTGTAGGTCAGGAATGAAAGAGACCTTGAAGATTTGGAGCAACTTCCTCATTGTACTGACCAGGGAATATTTTACTGATCGGAGCAGAATCATTTGCCCAAGGACCAATGGCAATTTAATGACAGGAAGAAAAATAGAAATAGCAGAGGGAATGTTTCTCTCCTAGCCAAGCACTTAGCCCATATGCACGTAATAGAAGACATACATTTTCATATTATTTATTCGGCAAACATTAAGTGTATATTGTGTGCAGAAGCTGTAACAGTGTTGACTTGTGGAGCTCAGAGGCTGATTTGAGATTCAGTGTAAAGAAAAGTGCATTAACAACTATTTAGCACTGTCTAAATGTGAACTGGGCTGGAATTGGTTCCCTTTCACTAGATTACAGTGTCAAAGAATGACCATTCGAGGATGTTGTAAAAGGAGACTCTTGTTCAAACACAGACTGGATTGGATTAATCCAGCTTGAAGTTCTCTTCCAATGCCGAGACTCTCGGAAGATATAGGCACAGCTGACTGTCACATGCCATTTGCCTCATAGATTTAGATTTGGAATGGACTCTCAGGCTGCCTTGTTCAATGAACCTAAGATCCAAGAGAAAACATTTGTCCAGAGTCAGGAGTGAGTTATACAGAGCCAAGACTTGAACCTGATTCTTTGTCTCCAAATGCAGCATACTTCTCATTGTGCCTCCCTACTTCTCCTCCATTGAGCCACATTCCTTCTCAGTCATTTACCTAGAAACATCGCCTTTATCTTCCATAGGCTTCCTTTCCAGGGCCTTTCTCTCATCCCCCGAAGTCTGTCTCAGGTGGGCACTTTCTTACTTGATGGCGCTGTGTGTGGACTTCATTTCTTTGTGCCATGAGGAATGTCTGGGTCATTCAGAAAGGTTCTTGCTAGTCATGGGAGGGTCTCAGAGTGGTGGTGCTTTCTAAGTAGATGACTTTAATGCAACCCTTCCTTTGCTGGTAGGACCATCCTCCTGAGCGTGATCTCCCTCCTAAATGAGCCCAACACCTTCTCACCAGCCAACGTGGATGCTTCCGTGATGTACAGGAAATGGAAAGACAGCAAAGGGAAGGACCGGGAATATACAGACATCATCCGGTGAGTGGGAGGGAGCTGCCTGTCAGGCCCTTCACATTCCTATGGTGCTTTGGTTGGTATAAGGATCTCTTCACAACTGCCTTGGAAGAATGTTGCTGGCAAGGTAGTATAGAGGAGTTCTCCTCCTCGATGTGGCATTTGGAGGTTAGAGGCAGGCTGTGATCAGACCCACATGTTCCCCTTGTGCCATAGCATGTCCAGCAGTAGGCAGGCTATGAGTCCTCTATGTGGACAGGGAATAGTTTTTTTATTCAACAAATATTAATCACCTTCTAGGTGGAAAATGTAGTGCTTACCTGTGTTAGAGGAAGCAGCAACTGTTACTTGCATATTACATTTTATAGTTTACCAGACATTTCTGTTCATTACCTCACTTGATTCTCATAACCAGCCTTTGGGATAAGTATTGTGCTCAATCAATCAGTCAGTCAACATTAAACACCTACTAAGTGTTGGTACTGTGCTGAATGATCTAGCAGGCAATGGATTCCTTCACACAAAAGCTGGTTGATCTTTGATGTTCACGAATGTGAACCCCTTGGGTTCCCAGCTTACTCCAAGGGGAAGTAACTCTCTTATCCATATTTTATAGAAGAGGAAACCGAGATTCAAAGAAAATGTTTATCAGGAAGAGGACCTGAGTTCAGAGAGATTTGTTCATTGTGGTGGAATGTTAAGTGTAGGCCATCACTGAATGGGCCAGAAGGTCCAGGAGGAGAGGAGTACATTGAGAGGCAATAGATGGATGGTGGGGAGAAGATGAGAACTAGAGGTCAAGATATGGGAGGAAATTCAGAGTCAAGAGTAATGACCTGAGAGAGAGAACCAAGCTTGGCTTCCTAGGAATTTTTTCAGGACATTACACTGACTCTTTGACTCCTTGTCCTCTTTTTCTAACCTCCTCTTGTCTCTTCCCCATCTTCCTTAATCCTTCCCCATAACTGTTCTGTTTCAATTCTACTCAGCCTTTTCCACTGTGCTTTTGGAATGACTATTCTATAATGACCACCCATTCCCCATCTCAGCCACAGCCTCATCACTCTTGCTTCCATGTGTTCCTCTTTTTGTTATTGTATTTTTCCCTCCAATATACCCCTTCTAAATATTTTCTAGTTCCCTATGACCTTTAGTTCTTCTATTATTTTTTACTTTTCTCAGACCATTATGACTTTTGCTTGCCTTTCACTTTCTTCCCCTGCCAACCTTGAGCTTGTAGCTAACCAATTCAACTCTACCTTTTCCTCTTTATTCCTTTGGCCTTTATCCTGTCACGCAATCATCCCATGCCTGGCCTTAGATTATTCCTGCCCTCCTTTTCTACTGTACTGTTTGAGGTATATCCCAGATTTATGTTACCCACATCAGCTAGACTACCTCACTGCAACAAGACAGTCCTCTCTAATTGATGGTCCCTATTTCATTTCCTCACAGAAGGTATTTCAGTCTTTCTCTCAATATTCCTCTAACCCTCTGATCTCTCAATTTAGAACCTTGTCTTTTCTTTTATTGAGAAAATTGAGGCCATTCCCCATAGATTGCCTCATCTCAGAATCACTTGACCTAATCTCCTACACTTTTTGAGCTTAGAATTTTTTATAGCAGAGTAATGTTCTATCATGAACTATACCACAATTTATTTAGCCATTCCCTGGTTGACAGGCATCCTCACAATTTTCAATTCTTTAACACCACAAGGAGAACTGCTATAAATATTTTAGAACATGTATGTTCTTTTCCATTTTTCCTAATCATATTGGGAAACAGATCTAATAGTGATATTGCGGGGTTTGGGCATATAATTCTAAATCTCTCTCTAAAATGGTTGGATCTGCTAACAGATCCACCAACACTGATTTTTAATATCCTAATTTTTCCTCATCCCCTCCAATATTTGTCTCTCCTTCTGTCAGTGTAAAATGATATCTCAAAGTTGTTTTAATTTGCATTTCTCCAATCAATAATGATTTAGAGTATTTTTTTCATATGACTATAAACTGTTTAGATTTTTTTAATCAGAAAGCAGCCTGTTCATATCCTTTGATCATTTATTAATTAGGGAATGACCTGAATTTTTATAGGTTGACAAAGTTATTTATATATTTGAGATAATAATGCCTGTTCTTAAGGAGCTTACATTTTGTTAGATAGGCAGAAAGTACATAGATAAGAACATAGAGAATAAATATAGGGTAGTTGAGAGGAAAGGTAGTACCTAGTGGGGATCTGGAAAGATTTTGTGTAGAAGATGACTTTTAAACTACATGATTTTGACATTCTTCTCCCATCTTCTTTAGTAAATAACCCCCCCTCAGTTATCCCTTTTACAGTTCCTCCTTATCTCTTTTTTTCCCAACTACCTTGAAATATGCCCAAGTTTTTCTTGTGCTTAAAAAACTTACACTGGGGGAGTTAGGTGGTATAGTGGATAGAGCACCAGCTTTGAATTCAGGAGGACCCCAGTTCAAATCTGGTCTCAAACACTTAACACTTCCTAGCTGTGTGACCCTGGGAAAGTCACTCAATCCCAGCCTCAGGGAAAAAAAAAAAAAAAAAAAAAAAAACTTACACTACATCTTGCCATTTTTTCAAATCTTTATTCTATATTTTACTTCCATTTGTTAAACTCCTAGAACAAGCTGTCTGTATTCCTTGTTTCTACTTTTTCTGCTTGTCTTAACCCTTTGTGTTCTGACCTCAAATTGAAAGTATACTTTCCAAACTTACCAAGGATTTCTTATCAGAAATAACTGTCTTTTTTTAGTTTTCACCCTTCGTGACCTCTCTGGGCTGTATTTGAAACTGTTGATGAGATTACCTTCCTGTTCTGAATACTCACTCCTCTGGCTTTTCATGTTACCCATCTGATTGTTCCTTCTCGATCTCCTTTGCTATCTTATCCTCTAAATCCTCTTCCTCACTGTGAGTCCACCTAAAGATTCTGTTCTGGGCCTTCTTCTCTTTTTTTATAGAGACTCTCATTTGTTGAACTCATCAGTTCCTATGGGTTTAATTATGATCTCCATTTAAATAATTCCTATCTCAGTATATGTAGTTCTATTCTGTTCTCATCACTACTTGACTATTAGGAATTTCAAAGTAGGATAACTCTGGAAACATCTTAAACTCAGCATGTCCAAAACAAAGCTCATCTTTTCCCCAAACCCACCACTCTTCCAGACTTTTCCTATTTCTATCTAAAGCACTAATCTCCCTTTGTACTTAACCACTTTGTATTTAACTAGTAGATGCTTAATTTGAATTTTTATGTAGATATTTTGTATATCTTAGTGCAGTTTTAAATCATTAAAGCACTAAGACTTTTGAAACACTTGTACTTGTGTCTCCTGATAAAGCATATAGGCCTTGAAATTTGTTTTTATCCCCAGCAGCAGTGCTTAGCATGCAGAACAAATATTTATTTGATAGATTAAGAAAAATTATATAACTTGCCCATTGTTACAATCAGATCAGCCCTACAGGTGGGTTTTGAAGCCAGCTTCTCATGACTCCCAAGCCCAGGTCTTTTCCCAGTCCATCACACACTATCTTGCTTAAGACATGTATATATACACATAAGTTACAATATAAAGTATATTTTGAGAAATGTAAAAAAAAAAAAATCATATAACAGGAATGAAAGGATCACTTCAAGCTAGAGAAAATTAGAGAGGGCAGCTAGGTGGCACAGAGGATAGAGCACTAGCCTTGAATTCAAGAGGACCCGAGTTTAAATCTGGTCTCAGACACTTAACACTTCCTAGCTGTGTGACCCTGGGCAACTCACTTAACCCTAGCCTCAGGAAAAAAAAAAAAAGAAGAAAGAAAGAAAGAAAAAAAAAAAAAAAAGAAAATTAGAAAGGTAGCTTCTTGAATGAGGTCTTATAGGAGATGCCATGGGATTATGCTTATCACCTTTATCACTAAGTTCTTAATTGAATAATTCCCAGCAGCCCCTTCTAGCTTGTCTTGCATTGGAGCAGAAGCTCAGAAATCGTCCCTATCAAGTACTGAAGAAACCAAAACTAACCCCTCATTGTCTTGCCTTTGTATGTATTCTTTGTTCCATTTTCCCGTTTTTGGTTTAAGAATTAAGTTTTTCCAAAAACCATTTCCATAACTCATAGTTGTGTAGTTCTTTATTTCTGTTTTGATCTTTTCCAACCACCCCTGGGAGGTAATAAGTATTATTCCAATTTTATCAATGAGAAAATCGGGATTGAGAAATGAAATAATTTTGGGATTCAAAACTCAGGTTGCCTGAATCTTTCTTGGTCTCTTACTCTTAATACACCATACTGCTTCACTGTTACAGACAAAGTAACTCTTCTTTCCTTTCCTACCAAGAAAATAACGTAGTCTTTCCCCTTCCCTATCAAACTTAAATATATCACTCCATCTTTTGAGAAACTTTCCATTTTATTAGAATTGGATTCTCAGCTCAGTTAAATGATTTGGGTCCTGGGCCAAACCATCCTGGTAATTCTTCTTTCCAAGGATCCAAACGTTCTCCTGTATACACAAGAATGTAGGAGATGAGATTGCTTTCTAGGTGGTAAAAAGTGCAAAAAGTGGCAGGATTTTCAATATAGTATCAGTGCTTCATCCAAGGTTTCATCTTTGAGATGACTGGCTCTTAGAAGCACCTTTCTCCAGAAGGTAAAGTATCTCTGTTGCATACAGGTAACCAACCTGTGTTTTTCATCCCTGTGTTTTTCAGAGATGCTTAGGGGTCATTGTGGCCTAGCAAAGTCTGACTAAAGAGATCTTGATGAGAAGAGACATATTTCTGCTATTTTTAGGACATCCCAAAGCCATTCTACAGTTTTAGTTCTAAGGTTGACAGGTAAAAAAAACAACACACACACACACACACACACACACAGAGTAATACTTATCTCCAGAAATCAGTATTGTCTAAAATGTGTGGGGCCAGTGATAATAGACATTCTCCAAAGCCTTGTCTTTAGATTTCTTTCTTTTTTTTCTTTCTTTCTTTCTTTTTTTTTTTTTTTTTTTGCCATGATGATCTATTCCACTCCCGCAACATCAACAATTATTCAGAAGCCTCTCATTCCATATCCTTGACCTAGCCCTGATCTCTTTTTGTGTTCCAGACTCACATTTCCATCTGTTTGTTAGATGTCCTGCTGGCTTCTCAACTCAATATCTAGTCCTCTTGTCTCTTATCTCAATTTCCTTTTCTTTTTAAAAAGAAACAATATTTTATTTTCTCCCCCATCCCAAGAACTCATAAAAACAATTTTTAGTATTCTTTTTCTTTGCTGAAGCAATTGAAGTTAAATGACTTGCCCAGGGTCACACAGCCAAGAAGTGTTAAGTGTCTGAAAGTAGATTTGAACTCAGGTCCTCCTGACTTCAGGACTGGTGCTCTAGCCACTGTACCAAATAGCTGCCCCTGCTTAAATCATTTTGTCATTTTACCATCAGTGCATATAAGATCTTCATTTTCCCACATCCACTCCAACATTTGTCATTTTCCTTTTCTGTCATATTAGCCAACCTGACAGGTATGAATAGTAACTCCGAGCTTTTTAATTTACCTTTCTCTCATCAATAGCAATTTAGAGTTTTTTTCATATGACAGTAGATAGCTTTGATTTTTTTCATCTGAAAATTGCCTATTTGTATCCTTTTATCATTTATCAGTTGATGAGTGGCTCTTATTTCTATAAATTTGATGCATTTCTTTATATATTTGAGAAATTAGATCTTTATCAGAGAAATTTGCTGTAATTTTTTTTAGTTATGATTACTATACATTTCCTCCATTCTCTTTGCTTTTTTTATCCTTCTCTATTGCTTTGTCTGTCTCTCTCTCCCTCTTCCTTTTGCTTCTAACTGCCCCCTCTCTTTTATCAGCTTTTCTGCCTCCCCCTTTTTTTCTGTACCCACATGAGTGTGGGCCACTTCTTTGCGCCACTTCTGATAAGAATAAGATTTGCATGCCCCCTCTTATCCCCCATACTCCCTTCCAGCATAAAAGCCCTTTCATGTTTGTTTTGAGACAGATAATTTAGCCCATTCTACTGCTTTTTCTGCTTCTTCCCTATTTCCTTTTAATTAATGATAGTACTATCCTCCCAGTTTCCTTAGGCACACATCTCAGAAATCTTTGATTTGTCTCTACTCAGTTTACTCTCCATTTTTCAAAGATTAAAGTCCTTAGTTTGGTAATGAAAGCCTCTCTCCTATGTCCTTATTTTGTTTCTTTAGCCTTATCTTCTATTTCTCTTAGTACACTGTAGCCTGTAAGCCCTCTAAATTAGTATCAGCCTCCTTCCTGTTGTTCAGGCACAGAACATTGTAACTGGAAAGATCCTGAGAAGCTTGAAAGAGGCCCCTGGTCGATAGGGAAGTGTGCCAGACCAGACCAAAGTCAGAGAGTCTGGGCTTATACCTGGGGTTGTCCAGCCTCAGTCTTGGCATTGCCTCCTTGGGTCTCAGGCCCCTGAGCCAGTAACCTAGGAGGCAGTGAATTCTTGTCCTAAAGCTGGGGCTTCAGGGTGAGGGTTCTCCTGGCTGTGGCCCATTAAGCCTTATATCTGTCCCTGGAAATCACCTGCCCCACCATGCTTTGCAGTGCCCTGACCCTGTCCCATGAATGTTGTACCTTCTCACCTGAGACTCCCTCCTGATGAGCCACAGACCTTAGGAAGGAAGGATCAGGGTCTCCTGCATATGGTGATGAGAAGGATTTGGGCCTATCCTTGGCGTCCCTTGTGGCCCCTCCCCAGCAGCTTCTGGGGCACTTGGCTTCCACTCTGACTTCTATTGTTTCCTTCTCCCTGGGGTTGGTGGGGCCAGTGGCCCCGGCTCCATTTGACAGAGGGCTAGGCTAAGAGTCAGAGCATCACCCCCAGAGTTCAGGCGAGGTCGACAGGGCTCTTTGGCTCTTGTCTGCTGCCTCCTGACCCTTCTACCTTCTCCTTTCCCAGGAAGCAGGTCCTGGGGACCAAGGTCGATGCGGAACGGGATGGGGTCAAGGTGCCCACAACATTGGCGGAGTACTGTGTGAAGACCAAGGCCCCTGCGCCGGACGAGGGCTCGGACCTCTTCTACGATGACTACTACGAGGACGACGATATGGAGGAAGAGGCCGACAGCTGCTATGGTGATGACGAGGACGACTCCGGCACGGAGGAGTCCTGACACCGTCTCCCCGCAACCCCCGGGCCCGAAATAAACTTATAAAATTTTACCTCAGACAAGGAGCCCGCAGACTCGCTTGGAAATCTCTTAGACTCCTGACAGCCCTGAACACAGACTCTCTACCTCACGGGAGTTTCTAGTTTTCTGTTTGATCTTGGTTTTTCTCCTTTTGGGTTTTGGGTGGTTTTTTTTCCTCCTCTTCAAAGAAGAATGCCCCCTTTCCTCACCCCAGGCCCTCCTTTCCTCATCTTTAAAGCCAAGGCCCCATTTTCCAGCTTGTGGGGAGTGGAAGAGGGCCTTGCTTGGGAGGGGCAGCCTTGGGCCCTTCAGCCTGGAAGCTCTGGGGTCTGACCTTGCCCACTTTGTTCCCTCCTGGGGATTTCATCCGCCTGGGTGAGACTAGGAGGATCCCACAGGCTTTTGTGTGCATTAGGTGAGTGAAGAATGAAGCAGCTACAATTGGGGGGTGGGGGGAGGGGTCACGCTGCCTGCTGGCCTTCTCGCTTCTGCCACAGCCAGGGTGGGTGGGGGGTGGGCAGAGGGAGAAGAGGCTTAGAGCTGGTTTTGGTGGGTTCTCCCCAGCCTTCTCTGCTCTGGATACTTGCAGCATCACATCAGACCACTAGAGGGAGGCCGAGTCACCCTCAGAGATCCTTGGCCCTGGGCAGGCCTTGGTTCTCCTGTCCTGCCTCATTCCTAGACCATGTGCTGAGGCAGCAGCCCCCAGGGTCTGGAGGGGGCTCCCAGGGTCTTAAGCTGCTGACACCAGCTGGGGCAGGGAAGGGCAAACAAGTTTTTTTCTAGGAGTGGGTGGGTGGGTTTAATTTTTCGTCAATTTCTCTCTGCTTCAGTTTGTTTGAAATATTAAATAAAACTACTTTATGAGAAATGTGTGCTGTGTAGGGGGAGGGGGGAGGGACAGAGCCTTTGAAGGAATCGATAGTAAAGTGAATTCAGTTCAGCATGTTTAAACCTGTTTTGGGTTTGAGCCTAAAGCTCTTGGCTGGAGGAATAAGAAGACTCCTAGGGCTCCTCATGTTTACAAAGCAATTTCTCATCTAGGAGGTTGATGAGGCAAAAGACTATGACCTTCCTGGGACTGGAGGATCCAAACAGTTTAGAGAGGATATCAAAGGCCTAATCCTCCCCATATGATAATTGTATTTATGTAGCATTGACTACAGGCCAGACACTGTGCCAAGCACTTTGGCACAGATCTTTTATTTGATCTTTACAGCAGTTCTTTTCTCCACATTTTATACTTGAGGAAACAACTTAGTTGGCTTGCCCAGCCTCACACAGTTGGTAAGTGTCTGAGTCAGCATTAATAACTTAGATATAGCACATGCTTTGTGCCAGGCACTGTGCTAAATGCTTTACAATTACTGTCTCGCTTGGTCCTTACAACAGTCCTGGAAAGTTGGTGCTATCATTCCCATTTCACAGATGAGGAAACTGAGTGACATGCCCAGAGGCCATATTTCAGAGCAGCACTCACCCTGTGCCATGTCCCTACAAGACCAAGAAAGCTGAGGCTCAAAGATAGGGTCAGCATTAATGGATGAATCTAATCCTTTTTCTGTTGCCCCGTCTCATAGGTGGACTGATCAGGGCGGGAGAGTACAAGGGAGGCCTCATCATAGTCTGGGAAAAAGCCCTGGGCTGAGAGTGAAGAAATCTGTCATAGGATAGCACTTTGAGCGAGCCCCTTTCCTGGTCTCAGGCCATGGTAGGCAAGACTTCCCCAGCTTGAATGAGCTAGCTGTGGTACGGGGAGCACACTGTGGGGAGGGCCCCGAGAGGGGTCAAAGGATGTGCCTTTATGCATGGTCCTGGGTGAAAGGGGAGCCCGAGCACTGTGCTAAGTGGAGAGAGACAGACAAAAGGGAGATGGTTCTGATGCTGGGATATGAAGGGGGACATGTTTGTGTGGAGTATTTAGAACATGTCACCTTGGAGAAGAAGTCGTGTATGGGAGTATGAGCATTGGCTTCGGGAACAAAGTATCACAAGCTGAGTCTTGAAGGAAACATTCCAAGAGATGAAGGCAAAGAGGAAGAAGCATTCCAGGCGAGGACAGTGGGAAGGGAAGGGCAAGTCTAAGGCACTGAAACTGGAAAGGAAGCATTGTGTGTCCAAGAAGGCAAGTTTGGACCCTAGTGATTGGAGGAGAGGGGGCATCATATCAGAGAAATTCATGTTTGGTCCTAGAGATGACAGGAAGTGACTAGAAGAAGGAGGCCTTTTTGCCTAGAAAGGGAAAGTTCAGAAATTGGGAAGGGAGGAAAGAGAAGTTCTTTTTTCAGGCATGTTGAGTTTGAGTTGCCTGCAGGACATTCAATTTGAAATTTTCAATAGGCAGCTCAGAAAAAGAACTCAGGCTGGTTTCATTGATCTAGGATTGCTCTGGAGGGAGAGAACTCACAGGAGCTGTTGAGTTATCCACCTGAGAGTGTAAAGAGAAGAGGTCCCAGAACAAAGTCTTGAAGGGCCATGACACAAGCAGAGGAAAGAAAAGAGAGGAGGAGCACCAAGAGAAAGCAGGGTGATGGAAACCCAGAGGAGGAGAGAGTAATCGGCAATGACAGGTCAGGAAGGGGGAAGACTGAGAAAAGACTAGGATTCAGCAATTAGGACATGATTGGTAGGTTTGGAAAGAGCCAAGGATAATGTCACAGTAAGATCAGCATATAAGCAGACCTGGGGGCTATGGAAAAAGCCACTGGAGCTGAAGTGGTATTTTGAGCATATTTTTCAGAGATCTTCTCAACTCAGAGGAAGCTGTCATGGGGGTTGGGCGAAATCAGGGTTTTGAAAAAGGTACAATAGAGCTGTGAGGAATTTTGTCACTTAAGCCCTGGCCCCATTAGGGGATGGCATTAATTCAGAAGGAAAATGTGAACTTTGAGTGTGTTGTCTTGGACCCTTCATTTGCTAAAAGTAGCCAGGCTGCCTGACTTCACATCATGTTAAGCAGGTATTATTGAGATTTGTTGCCTTTTTGCATTTCTGGGGACTCCTCAGACCACATAGACTAGGATTTCTCAGAATTCAGCTAATGTCTCCATAGGTCCCAGGCCTTTCTGGGACTTTTGGGTAGCTAACTCAGGTCTAGAGAAAATGTCTCTGGCCTTGGACTCCCCACCTCAAGTAGTATTCCCGGGGAGGAGCTGACCAATCTTTATCTCATCCTCTATTGAATAACCTCAGATTCCCAGCTTATCTCCCAAAGGCCCTGGACTCAGCTGTGTTAATGGACTCTCCATCAAGGCTGGTGGTTGGAGGCACAGGAATATCTTTGATGCAGGAAACAGCAGTTCTGGCCCTGTTTCTGCCACTGATTCTTGGGTAGTGATAGGAATATTCTAATAGTTCATATTTATGGACCTCGATTTCTTCATAAGTAAAAAGAGAATTTGGTATTTCTCAGCCTTCTCCCACTTCTTTACATTTCTTTGTTCAATCAGTCACTAAGCGACACTGTAGGATGTGAGGGTAAAAATGAAATAATCATGGGATGATACATTTGGAGTTAGATTAGGAGTCTCAGGACCAGCTAGGCAGGTGCCCTCATTTTTGCAGTAAGCTTCAGGTGAGTCTGCCTGCCACAGATATCTCCCCATCTATCTTCTTCAGAAAGCACAGGTCTGACCATGTAAACCCACTTCCCCGTTCAATACACTCCAATTACTCCCTCTCCAGGATCAAATATAAAATTTTCTGGCATTCAAAACCCTTCAAAACTTTTCCTTTCTGTCCCATCAAACTTTACAGGTTTCTTTCATACTTCATTCTTTTTTTTTTTCTTAAATCAATAGGTTTTTTAAAAAATTAATTTTATAATTATAACATTTTTTTTGATAGTACACATGCATGGGTAATTTTTTACAACATTATCTCTTGCACTCAGTTCTAGTCCGAATTTTCCCCTCCTTTCTTCCACCCCCTCCCCTAGATGGCAGACAGTCTTATACATGTTAAATATGTTATAGTGTATCCTAGATATAATCTATGTGTGCAGAACCAAGTTTCTTGTTGCACAGGAAGAATTGGATTCAGAAGATAAAAATAACTTGGGAAGAAAAACAAAAATACAAACAGTTTACACTCATTTCCCAGTGTTCCTTCTCTGGGTGTAGTTGATTCTGTCCATCATTGATCAATTGGAACTGAATTAGATCTTCTCTTTGTCGAAAATATCCACTTACATCAGAATACATCCTCATAAAGTATTGATGTTGAAGTGTATAATGATCTCCTGGTTCTGCTCATTTCACTCAGCATCAATTCATGTAAGTCCAAGCCTCTCTGTATTCATCCTGCTAGTCATTTCTTACAGTACAATAATATTCCATAACATTCATATACCTTAATTTACCCAACCCTTCTCCAATTGATGGGCATCCATTCATTTTCCAGTTTCTAGCCACTACAAAAAGGGCTGCCACAAACATTTTGGCACATACAGGTCCCTTTCCCTTCTTTAATATTTCTTTGGGATATAAGCCCAGTGGTAGCACTGCTGGATCAAAGGGTATGCACAGTTTGATAACTTTTTGAGCATAATTCCAGATTGCTCTCCAGAATGGTTGGATTCTTTCACAACTCCACCAACAAATGCATCAGTGTCCCAATTTTCCACATCCTCTCCAACATTCATCATTATTTTTTCTGTTATCTTAGCCATTCTGACAGGTGTGTAGTGGTATCTCAGAGTTGTCTTAATTTGCATTTCTCTGATCAATAGTGATTTGGAACACTCTTTCATATGAGTGGAAATAGTTTCAATTTCATCATCTGAAAATTGTCTGTTCATATCCTTTGACCATTTATCAATTGGAGAATGGCTTGATTTCTTATAACTTAGAGTCATTTCTCTATATATTTTGGAAATGAGGCCTTTATCAGAACCTTTAACTGTAAAAATGTTTTCTCAGTTTATTACCTCCCTTATAATCTTGTTTGTATTAGTTTTGTTTGTACAAAAGCTTTTTAATTTGATATAATCAAAATTATCTATTTTGTGATCAATAATGATCTGTGGTTCTCCTTTGCTCACAAATTCCTTCCTCCTCCACAGGTCTGAGAGGTAGACTATTCTCTGTTCCTCTAATTTATTTATGATCTCGTTCTTTATGCCTAAATCATGGACCCATTTTGATCTTATCTTGGTATATGGTGTTAAGTGTGGGTCATGCCTAGTTTCTGCCATACTAATTTCCAGTTCTCCCAGCAGTTTTTGTCAAAGTCCCAGAAATTTCCAAATGAACAAAATGATCAGCATTCATTCTTTTCCATTCAATAGAGGTGAAAGCAGCTCAGACTCCTTCAGGGAGATTGGGGGGAGGAGGAGAGAGGAAGGGTATTGTCCATTATTAAGATTTTTAAGGTAAAAATGTGTATTCTACTTCTAGTTATTAAAATATTCTATTGGATCAAAGAAGCAAGGAGCTTTAGGAGACATTTCCAGAGGATCCGGCTGATTCTAACTAACAGGAGGCCAAAGTAAATAGTGGCACGAGTGTATGGCACTCTCTTCTTATCCCCAAAGTTGGGATCTTTGGGTTTGTCAAACACTAGATTGCTATAGTTATTCACTACTTTGTACTGTGAACCTAACCTCTTCCACTGATCAACTAGTCTATTTCTTAGCCAATACCAAATGTTTTGGTGACTGCTGCTTTATAATATAGTTCTAGATCAGGTACAGCTAGGCCATCTTCATTTCTTTTTTTTTTTTTTTCATTAATTCCCTTGGAATTCTCAATCTTTTGTTCTTCCATATGAATTCTGTTGTTATTTTTTCTAGGTCATTAAAATAGTTTCTTGGGAGTCTGATTGGTATAGCACTAAATAAATAGATTAGTCTGGGGAGTATTGTCATCTTTATTATATTCACTCAGCCTATCCAAGAGCACTTAATGTCTTTCCAATTATTTAAATCTGACTTTATTTTTATCTCACACTTCATTCTGACACCAGCCTCCTTGTCCTTCCTGGAGCTAGACACTCCATCCCCATACCCCATGTATTTTCCCTTGCCTGCCCCTCTGGCTTCCTTTCAAGTACCAGCTGAAATCCCACTTTCTCCAGGAAGACTTTCCCAGTCTTTCTTAATTCTACAGCCTTCTCTCTGTTGATTATTTTGCTTTATTCTCATATAGAATTTTTGTACATAATTTTTTACTTGTCTTCCCTCAATAGAGAGTGAGCTGCTTAGGGACAAGAAATGTCTTTCATTTTTCTTTGTATTCCCAGCATTTGGCAGAGAGACACTGACTACTGAAGAAATAGACCCAGAGAGATAAGTGACCCAAGTTTGACCATTACAGAGCCAACCTTCTATCCCAGGCCCTCCTGGCACCAAATCTAATTCCCTTCCCACTATACCTTGTTTTCCTTCCTATGGCCTCCAGTGTTTGTCGTTAAAGAGCTTATTTTAGCCACAAGTTAGACATGAGGAGGACTAGTTTTTCTTTTCTTTTTTTTTTTTTTAACATAGTTTTTCTTGAGGTAGAAATGCAACCTTATAATGGAGTCTCAGTGCAAAGAGGACTTTGCTAGACTGAAATCCCAACTCTACCACCTAATGAACTGTTTGATCTAAAGCAAATTATGTTCTCTCTGGTCTAATTTTTAAAATTTTATTTTTAATCTGTAAAATAAGTTGGGACTTAGGCACCTTAAGCTTTTAAGACATTAAAATTAAAAAAAATTTTTTTTAGTAAGGGATAGGGAAGAGCCCTTTAATTAGAGAATTTGGTATGGGTAGGGATGATTTGGGGCTATGATGACGTAAAACTATATCCCTTCTCTTAACAAACTCAGTCTAGCCCAGGTATAAATAAGACTGACATGGAAATACTGGTGAAACCAGGGCTGTCCAATCGAAGAAGCATTTTATTTTTTTTCCACTATAAATAATTCACTTTATTCCCTCAAAATAAAAATGAAATAACAGAGTCAAGGATATTAAATATCCCACCTCCCCACAAGAATAGTTTTACCAAATTAATATTCAGACAACTTGATTATTTTTAAAATTTATGGTTTTTAGCTTGAATTTAAGTGTATGGAGAAGATCAGGTTGTAAGTTGTTAGCTGAAAATAACAGGGAAAGAAGAAACAATGAAATAAGGCACAACAAAAACTTTAATGAATAAAACTCATTGCAGTGTTTCTTTTTGAGTGACTTTTGGGTCAGTGATAAAAATGGACAAATATTATTTCCAATTTTAGCCTATCTTCCTTATAATATCAAGTATCTGCTCACGTTTCTTAAGTATTCCAAAATAAATCTACAAAATGATTCTCCATATAACAATGGTAGATTTTTAAAATAGCTTTTTATTTACAAGATATATGCATGGGTAATTTTCCAGCATTGACAATTGCAAAACCTTTTGTTGCAACTTTTCCCCTCCTTCCCCTCACCCCTTCCCCCAGATGGCAGGTTGACCAATACATGTTAAAGATGTTAAAGTATAAGTTAAATGCAATATATGTATACATGTCCATACAGTTATTTTGCTGCATAAGAAGAATCGGACTTTGAAATAGCATACAATTAGCCTATAAAGAAAATCAAAAATGCAGGTGGACAAAAATAGAGGGATTGGGAATTCTATGTAGTGGTTCACACTCATTTCCCAGAGTTCTTTTGCAGCTGGTTCTATTCATTATTGAACAAATGGAACTGATTTGGTTCATCTCACTGTTGAAGAGAGCCACTTCCATCAGAATACATCCTCATACAGAATTGTTGTTGAAGTGTACAACGATCTCCTAGTTCTGCTCATTTCACTCAGCATCAGTTCATGTAAGTCTCTCCAGGTCTTTCTGAAATCATCCTGCTGGTCATTTCTTACAGAGCAATAATATTCCATAACATTCATATACTATAACTTATTCAGCCATTCTCTAATTGATGGGCATCCACTCAGTTTCCAGCTTCTGGCCACTACAAAGAGGGCTGCCACAAACATTCCAAGAAGCCTTTTAAAAGCGTTGTGGTGGCGCTAGGTGGCGCTGTGGATAGAGCACCAGCCCTGAAGTCATGAAGACTTGAGTTCAGATGTGACTTTGGACATTTAACACTTCCTGGCTGTGACCCTGGTCACAAATTACTTAACCCCAATTGCTTCAGGGGAAAAAAAAAAAAAAAAGCCTTGTGTAAAGACACTGTTAGGTGTTGGGTAGACTGACAAAAAAACAAACAAACAAACAAACCCATATGTGGGAAAACAGGGACACCGATACATTGTTGGTGGAATTGTGAATACATCCAGCCGTTCTGGAGAGCGATTTGGAACTATGCTCAACAAGTTATCAAACTAAACTGTGCATACCCTTTGATCCAGCAGCGTTACTACTACTACTACTACTACTACTACTACTACTACTACTACTACTACTACTACTACTATGGCGTTATATAACTGGGTTTATATCCCAAAGAGATTTTAAAGAAGGGTAAGGGACCTATATGTACAAGTTTGCAAAAAGAGCTCTAGGAGATGATTTTGAATCACTACATAGAATTCCCAATCCCTCTATTTTTGTCCACTTGAATTTTTTATTTCCTTCACAGGCTAATTGTACACTAATTCAAAGTCCGATTCTTTTTGTTCAACAAAACAGCTGTTTGGTCATGTATACAGATATTGTATTTAATTTATACTCTAACATATTTAACATGTATTGGTCAACCTGCCATTTGGGGGAGGAGGGAAGGAGGGGAAAAGTTGGAACAAAAGGTTTGGCAATTGTCAATGCTGTAAAATTACCCATGCATATATCTGCTAAATAAAAAGCAATAATAAATAAAATGAAATTAAAAACAAACAAGCAAACCCATAATTCCCTAAAGATTGTTCCTCCCTCAAATAGCTTTATTCTGAATCAAAACATCTCCTTATGAGCTTAAGAGACCACTAGGCCTAAATATCACATTTTATTGGTGGATACACCAGAATCTAAAGAAAGAGAGGACTTAAAAGTATTCAGAATCAGAAGAGATCTTGGAGATTAATTTACTCTAACACCCTCATTTAATAGATGAGGGCACTGAAGTCCAGACAAATATGGATTACCCAGAGGTCTGAATAACACCCAGGTCTGCTGATTCCCAGCCTAGAGGTCTTTATATTATTCCCCATGTCTCTGGGCCTCCTCACAGTGCTCTGAGTCCCAAATGAGGAGGTGGCTACCAGAACCGAATCTATATTATTCACAAATAAAAGTCTGTTGCTGTGCCCTTCGGTGCTACCCCTATCGCAACTTCTTGCTACAAGCCACTGCATTTAAACTGGGTCCCTGTCCAGCTCCTTGCCTCTCCCCATCAAGTCTTCCTTTGCAACATAACTTAGAGCAGAAGGGGAAGGAGGTCCTTTGCAAGCTCTCATAGCCATTCTTCCACCTGCTTCAGCTAGTTGCAAATGAAGAAACAAGTGCTAGAGTCATCTTGTGGCTCTTACACCTTGGCACTCAGCTTACCTAGGTTTGTTTGGCTTCCTGAACCCAGCCCATCCCTCCCGGAGCCAGCACAATTAAGACGTAGTTACTGAAGCTGGTGACTGAGCAACTTCTCAAAGAAATCATAGTACCCCTGGTAGCCTTGTGCAAGGCACATTGGGTGGGATGGGGGTAAAAGAATGGGGCTGAGTCCTCTCTGAGAGGCTCGTTTGCATCTTTCATATCCTGTGGACATTTATTCCTCCTCTTGGTTTTTCTGATATTACAGACTAGAAAGATCCCCGACTTGGAAACTAGAAAACCTGGTTCTAGCTAGCAAGCATATGTTTGACATTCAAACAGTATGGCCAGCCTGACAAAGTAGCACTTTGCAGGAAAGCTGGAATGCCAGGAAGTTTAGTGCAAGAAGGGACCTCAGAGTCCGGTGTCTCATCCTGCCAGGGGATCTTCAGAATGTCCCTAAAACAACTTAAAGGGAAGAGATTGTTTCCTGGTACACCGTCCGGATTTCACAGGCACATAATACTAGACTTTGGGTTCGGTAGTTAGTCTAATACTTTTCCTCTCCCACAGTTGCTATGGAGCTCCCTGACCGAGCTCCCGCCCTCCCCCCCCCTCGCCCCCTCGTGTGTGTGGCCATCAATGGTAAGTCTGTTAACCTGTCACTGTTTTTCCATTTGCTGTGATTGATGATTCCATGGCGTGGTGATTGTCCATCATTCTGGGCCATAGGGGAGGGACTGCCATAACATGCAGGTGAATTGGACTGAAGAGAGGGGAGGGCTGGGCAAGGAAAAGTGAGGCAGGTGTGCTGGCTGATGGACCCCCTGCGTTTTCTCGGTGTTAATTGTTGAGGGCTATAGCCCTTTGGTATTCCTTGTTTGATCTCCAACTTCCTTTGGGACTTGGACCTTTGATACAAGATCTGGTCAAACTAGTTTGGGCTATCTGAGCTGCCCAGGGTTTTACATCCCCCATTCTAATCTACTCAGATAGACCAAATGGCATCAGGAAATTCCTTTCATCCTTCCATTAAAAACTTTTCTTCTTGTAACATACCTTCTAATACCTTGCAAATCTTTAATTGCTCAATCCTTTTTCTTTCAAAACCTGTAAAATTCACACTGTATAGTGTATAAACCGAAGCAAACCAAACAAATTTTTTCTTTCTGAGGGTTTGTCTAACAGCAATTAGCAAATCCCTCTTTTAGCAGTAAATGCATCAATATTCAAACAAATTCCAAGATCTTATACTCAGAATAAACAATCTAGTATGCAAAGACAATAGCCAATTATATTTCCCATAATCAAATGGTTTTTTCTACTGCTTGAGTTTAGATCAGATAAGGGTTTATGGCCTTTACTCTAGCAGGCTCTAAAGACTGCTTTAAGGGAAAAAAACTTTCTAGTCACTTTAAAATAGCCAAGTTCCATTCACTTACATTAGTACAACAGGTTAAAATTTAAAATCACAAGTAACTAACCAATTTCTTAATCCTTGTTCTTAAAACTCCCATTTCCTCCCAGATTCACAGAGAATTGTGAGAGGGTTTGGTTTTATTTGGAGATTTTAATCTGAGAGAACTGAGCTCCTCCTAGTTTTCCTTTATCAAATTCTACCCATCAATAGGCTAGATAGGAAGGGATAGTTGGAAACATGAGGTCCTCAAGCTGGCAAGGCAGGGCGGGGTTTCCAAACAATTTTTCCTTCAATTCCAGTACCTTGGGGGGATGGGTGAGTAGGATCTGAATGGAGGAGTAGAACAACTGAGACTTCCCATATGAAAAACCGAGATTGGTGTACCTGCTAAGTCCAAATTTACCCCGGGCAGCTTGGCTTTGCTGATAGAAGAAGGTGGGCCTGGTCCAGGGGCACGCCACCTCAAGTCTGGAGAGGCCTGGGGGGCGAGGCTGGAGTCCATGGTCTTTTCCTTCTCTGGGCAGTCGCTCTTCCAGTGTCCTTCCCGTTCGTACTCAGGGTAAGGGCCGGAGCCTGCGGGCAACTCCTCGCCCAGTGGCTGATGGAATCTGAAGCACAAACTTTGGGGCCCTTGGAAAATAGTGGTAGCCAGAATCTGTGCCTGCTGTCTGCTCTTTACTCCGACCCTTCTGTCCTCCTCCCACTCCCTATATACCCCAAAGGCGACTTCTGATAATTGAGTCGTGGAATTTTGGGATTCTAGAGCCAATTTCTGCCAATTTAGTCTTATATCTGGGGAAGACTGATTGAAAAAATGCATTGAAATGACAGCAATCCCCTCTAGAAAAGTGGGGTGCAGGTTAGTGAATTCTCTAATAGGATTCTTATCAGCTGCTTGCATAAGTTTCTCATGATCTACCTGCTTTGTATTCCCCTTTTCCATTCCTTCAGTGGGATGGGTTAGGAGATGATCCTTCATCTCTGTATCACCACTCCTCTCCTCTCTGTTCCCACTCCTCTCTTCATAGTTCCCCCCCGGAATTTGCGAGGGGAATAATAGCAAGGACCCCCATCTGGTACCTCCCAGTCATATTGATGAGGATTAAATGATGAGGAGTAAATGATGAGTAAATTGTGGTCTAAACAAAGATGTGTTAGTTCCTTTTCTCTCTCTCTTTCCTTCCCCAAAGTAACCAAGGGCTGGTTCTGCAGCAAAGGAATTTGCTACTTAATGCTGTATGGAAACATAGTCTTTATTGATTAGAATGGAAACACCGGAGAGCCGGTGGGCAAAATGGCTGCATGGTACAAGGCCAATTTTGCAAAGAGAAGATTTTTGAGTTCTCTCTTTTATGCAGTGATGTAAGGAGGTTCCTCAGAGTGATGTAAATAAGATAAGGACTCTCTTGTTATCTTTTGGGGACAGACAGAAGTCTCTTCCCAAAAAGGAATTTCCTGATGCCATTTGGTCTGTCTGAGTAGATTAGAATGGAGGCTGTAAAACTCCAACCAGCTCAGATAGCCCAAACTAGTTTGACCACATCAAAGTCCAAGTCCCAAATGCAGTTGGAGATCAAACAAAGAATATCAAGGGGCTACCGCCCTCAACATAACCCCCTCTTAAATTCTTTTACGAAAAAAATTTTGGGGCAGAGTCTCTTATTTGAGGAAGATTTTCTCCAAGGATCTTCAGAGTAGCAGGGTCCCCTCTTGTTCCCCCCTCAAGCAAGTCACCTCCACATGCATGTGGGAATAGGGGCGATGAACTCCTCTTTAACTACTTCGAGCTGACAAGGGTCATAGAGATTTGGGGTTCATGCCAGGAGGTGAGGAGTGAGGTGTGGGGGATGGCAACAGGGCATCTAAGGGGTGTCCCAGTCAGTTGTCCCGTCAATTTTCTCCAGTCTGAAGTCCAGATGAGAATACAAAACTTGAAGCCTAGAGAAAACAGATCTCAGGAACAGATTAAAAGTGGGGTGTCATCCAGGGTAGAGATGGTGACACCTGGAAATGGGGAAATATCTCAGATCCCCTCTATGGGCTGTTGGTAAAATTCTAATGGCCCATCTATTAAAGAGAAGTAGGAGAAAATGCTGAGAAAGTCAAAGCTAATCTCCTCTACTGTCTTAGAATAACAGCAATAATTACACAGTTTTAACCACTCCCTGTAAGGGCCCTTTAAAATGGGCTGCGCCACAGCACATCATTGAGGCCCGGAAGTAATTTCTGTGGCTATTAGGACTGCCCTTGGGCGGGATCCTGACCATATTGAGATAGCTTCGTAATGGGTGACTCTCTCGCTGATTGGCTGTGTGTGTGACCTCACAGGCCCTTTATAAGCCCACTGCAGGCAGCAGTCGCTCTCTTTAACCTGGCGCTCTTCACCCTGGCTCTCTAGCCTGGGTGGCCAAGCCGAGATGGGTAGCCAAAAGAGGTAAGGATTTTGGTAGTGAACACGTGGGTCTTCTGACTCAGGAACCAGCAAGTCAGGGCATCAGTCAGGGCATTATGTGAGTAGGTATAATAAAGGCTTTTAAGATTACACGTGGCTGTTCTTGAGTGCGCTACCGGTTATTAAACTATAGATTCAAGAGATTGTGGCCAGAGACCTTAGAAGGCCTCAGAGGAGGCGAGCCGGGTAGAGTTCACACTGCAAAGGTCAGTGGTCAAAGGTACTCTGGTGGGTCTAGGACAGACTAGTAATTGTAACTGCCAGGAGAGTACGTTACAACTCCCAACCCAAATTTTAACACAGTAATAAATAACCCAGACAAGGTTTAAAAGTCATTCATCAATCATTCCTAAAGTCCTCCATAGCAGTCCAAAGTTCCCTAGAAGCAGGGTTTAGTCCATTGTCTCTTCTAAAGCTGCTGCAGGCTGAGAAATGGTTGGAGGCTCTCGTTCCATGGGATGGGTCTGCTGTGCTGACAATCAAAGCTGATCTAGGTCCCAGAAGCAAGTCAATATCTGTAATTTGACCCAAAATCTAGAACAAAACATAAATCTAACAAATAAAGGTTAGAACAGTCTGTGATATAAAGACTAGTTCACACGACTGCTGCAAAAATGTGAAGAGGCCAAAATAGATTGGTCAGCAGCTTCCTATGTGAAAAAATGATTAAAAACTTTAAGACAAAACATTAGTGTTTTCTAACAGTAGCAGACAGATAACCATGCTAAATGCTTATTTGCCCAAACATTTAGGATACAATGATTGCATATAATACAACTGAAAATAGCAAGGTATGACATAATGCATCACCAATTCTATAGACCATTGCTTTTATCATAGAAATCAGTTACATGAGGAAAAAATGCAAAAACATAACTATAACATGAGCAGTTAAAACTCAACTTCCAAACAATTGTCCCATTAACTGCCAGAGGGTGGAGCTTTTAAAACTCCCAAAAAGCATTAACTAATTAACTAACTTTAAGTTCAAGAAAATTTTTATCTCCAATAATAAATTCCATTAATCAGATTTCTGACAAATTTTAAACAAACATTTATCATAACCTTATATTGATAACAGTAAGGAATTTGTCTCAATAATTTCACAACTTAAACAATTATCATATTCAAATAGATGTTTCATAAATGAGCATTATACATACAATTCATATTGCTTTTAAAATACTCAATACATAGTAAAATATCCCAAATTGCATATTGTCCTTAACAGAAACACTTTCAAAAGGACAAAGAAGAAAAAACTATTATTTTTGAGGTTCTTTAAATAATCTCATAATGACCCAATATAATCTTTAAACTTATATTTTAAACTTATACAAAATGTCCAAATACCACATACAAGAATTCAAGAAGTTCTTAAAGTAGCAATTAAACTTTTAGTATGGATCACATTTATGACCATATTGCACAAACATTAAAACCCACTTTGTATCAAGAAACAAATATTCAATCAATTAACCTAAACTTGATCCAGTCATTTTAAATCACTCTTTTGTTGCTACAGCAGCAACTTGACGGAAAAAAAAAAAAAAAAAAAAAAAAAACAGCAGGAAACACCTGGGGGGGAGGGGAGAAAAGTATTCCATGTGCTCACCCTTCCCCTATTCAAAAACATTTCTTTCCTTTCATCCTTCCATTAAAAACTTTTCTTCTTGTAACATACCTTCTAATACCTTGCAAATCTTTAATTGCTCAATCCTTTTTCTTTCAAAACCTGTAAAATTCACACTGTATAGCTATAAACCGAATCAAACCAAACAAATTTTTTCTTTCTGAGGGTTTGTCTAACAGCAATTAGCAAATCTCTCTTTTAGCAGTAAATGCATCAATATTCAAACAAATTCCAAGATCTTGTACTCAGAATAAACAATCTAGTATGCAAAGACAACAGCCAAATTATATTTCCCATAATCAAATGCTTTTTTCTGCTGCTTGAGTTTCAATCAGATAAGGGTGTATAGCCTTTACTCTGGCAGGCTCTAAAGACTGCTTTAAGGGAAAAAAACTTTCTAGTCACTTTAAAATAGCCAAGTTCCATTCACTTACATTAGTACAACAGGGTAAAATTTAAAATCACAAGTAACTAACCAATTTCTTTTTTTTTTATTTTTTTATTATTATATATTTTTTATAATATCCCTTGTATTCATTTTTCCAAGTTATCCCTCCCTCCCTCCACTCTCTCCCCCCATGACAGGCAATCCCATACATTTTACATGTGTTACAGTAAAACCTAGATACAATATATGTGTGTAAATACCATTTTCTTGTTGCTCATTAAGTATTAGCTTCCGAAGGTATAAGTAACCTGGGTAGATAGACAGTAGTGCTAACAGTTTACATTCACTTCCCAGTGTTCCTTCTCTGGGTGTAGCTACCTCTGTCCATCATTGATCCGCTGGAAGTGAGTTGGATCTTCTTTATGTTGAAGATTTCCACTTCCATCAGAATACATCTTCATACAGTATTGTTGTTGAAGTGTATAGTGATCTTCTGGACTAACCAATTTCTTAATCCTTGTTCTTAAAACTCCCATTTCCTCCCAGATTCATAGAGAATTGTGAGAGGGTTTGGTTTTATTTGGAGATTTTAATCAGAGAGAACTGAGCTCCTAGTTTTCCTTTATGAAATTCTACCCATCAATAGGCTAGATAGGAAGGGATAGTTGGAAACATGAGGTCCTCAAGCTGGCAAGGCAGGGCGGGGTTTCCAAACAATTTTTCCTTCAATTCCAGTACCTTGGGGGGGATGGGTGAGTAGGATCTGAATGGAGGAGTAGAACAACAGAGGCTTCCCTTATGAAAAAACCGAGATTGGCGTACCTGCTAAGTCCAAATTTACCCCGGGCAGCTTGGCTTTGCTGATAGAAGAAGGTGGGCCTGGTCCAGGGGCACGCCACCTCAAGTCTGGAGAGGCCTGGGGGGCGAGGCTGGAGTCCATGGTCTTTTCCTTCTCTGGGCAGTCGCTTTTCCAGTGTCCTTCCCGTTCATACTCAGGGTAAGGGCTAGAGCCTGCGGGCAACTCCTCGCCCAGTGGCTGATGGAATCTGAAGCACAAACTTTGGGGCCCTTGGAAAATAGCGGTAGCCAGAATCTCTGCCTGCTGTCTGCTCTTTACTCTGACCCTTCTGTCCTCCTCCCACTCCCTATATACCCCAAAGGCGACTTCTGATAATTGAGTCGTGGAATTTTGGGATTCTAGAGCCAATTTCTGCCAATTTAGTCTTATATCTGGGGAAGACTGATTGAAAAAATGCATTGAAATGACAGCAATCCCCTCTAGAAAAGTGGGGTGCAGGTTAGTGAATTCTCTAATAGGATTCTTATCAGCTGCTTGCATAAGTTTCTCATAATCTACCTGCTTTGTATTCCCCTTTTCCATTCCTTCAGTGGGATGGGTTAGGAGATGATCCTTCATCTCTGTATCACCACTCCTCTCTTCTCTGTTCCCACTCCTCTCTTCATAGTTCCCCCCCGGAATTTGCGAGGGGAATAATAGCAAGGACCCCCATCTGGTACCTCCCAGTCATATTGTTGAGGGCGGTAGCCCCTTGATATTCCTTGTTCGATCTCCAACTTCCTTTGGGACTTGGACCTTTGATATAAGATCTGGTCAAACTAGTTTGGGCTATCTGAGCTGCCCAGGGTTTTACAGCCCCCATTCTAATCTGCTCAGACAGACCAAATGGCATCAGGAAATTCCTTTTTGGGAAGAGACTTCTGTCTGTCCCCAAAAGATAACAAGAGAATCCTTATTTTATTTACATCACTCTCAGGCTGAATGATTGTGCTCTGGTATAAAAGAGAGAACTCAAAAATCTACTCTTTGCAAAATGGGCCTTGTACCATGCAGCCATTTTGCCCACCGGCTCTCCGGTGTTTCCATTCTAATCAATAAAGACTATGTTTCCATACAGCATTAAGTAGCATATTCCTTTGCTGCTGAACCCGCCCTTGGTTACTTTGGGGAAGGAAGGAGAGAGAGAAAAGGAACAGAACCATCTTGGTTTAGACCTCAGTTTACTCCTCATTATTTAATCCTCATCAATATTAGCCACAAATCTTGGCTTAGCTCCCAAATCACTTATCTCCCATTGTGGGATAAGAAGAGATAACATCTCCCCAGGACAGATCGCTGGGAAAAGGAACGGCTGTAAACCCCCCAATAAGTTGCAATATGTGGGAAAAATCCCAAGAAGGGAGGGACCTTTGCAGTCTAAGCGTTTCCCCCAAGGAGCTGGCCATTTCTCTCGGGAGGCAAGGCTTAGAGATAGCTAAATCAGAGTCCTGGGCCGCAGCTGTAGTAGAGTCTGGCTGCGTGGTAGGGATAGGAGGCTCTGGGGCAGGGAAACCTGAGTAGGAGCCGGGAGGGAGCAGGGTGAGGAGGAAGGGTCTCCGCTTCTCAGCCAAGAAGGGCAAACCAGCTCTGGGATTAAGTTCTGCTGGAGATCAGCGCCTCTCCCCAATTCCACCTCAGTAAACTTAGGCAGAAACATCCAAGTTAACCGCTATTTGGGATCCCTGTAGAGGGCCCAGAAAGCTTGCACATACGCAACTTCTGACCATTTACCGCATCTTCTGCAATATAGATCTAATTCCCTAATAGTAGAGAAAATAATAGATCCGTTAACAGGCCAGGCCTCACTGTCCAGTTGATAAAGGGGCCACACTTCGTTGCAGAAATGAATAAGACTTTTTAATTTGAAATCCTTGAGGCCTAATTTTTCCTGTTTCTCAAGAGATATCCCAGAGGTGAGTCTTTAGGGATGGAAGAGAAGAGTTGACCCATTTTTACCACTACACAAGCCCGAAAATTACCTCTTTTATAGCGCAACCTGATCAGACGTCTCTGTCAGGTCCCACAAATATTCCCCTTTTAGGAAATATCTGCCCCAAAACAGAATCCATTTGCATCTAGCGTCCCAGATCAAACGATTCCCAGAGCTCTTTCAGCTCCCCGCAGATTAAAACCACTATTCTTCCCGGGATTTTGGTTTTAATCTGCCCACGCTTATAAAAGGGAGAATTTCCAGCTTACCTCAGTAAAATTACCTCAAAAGATCGGGCCACCAAATGATGAGGAGTAAACTGTGGTCTAAACCAAGATGTGTCAGTTCCTTTCTCTCTCTCCTTCCTTCCCTAAAGTAACCAAGGGCGGGTTCGGCAGCAAAAGAATTTGCTACTTAATGCTGTATGGAAACATAGTCTTTATTGATTAGAATGGAAACACCGGAGAGCCGGTGGGCAAAATGGCTGCATGGTACAAGGTCCATTTTGCAAAGAGAAGATTTTTGAGTTCTCTCTTTTATACCAGAGCACAATCATTCAGCCTGAGAGTGATGTAAATAAAATAAGGATTCTCTTGTTATCTTTTGGGGACAGACAGAAGTCTCTTCCCAAAAAGGAATTTCCTGATGCCATTTGGTCTGTCTGAGCAGATTAGAATGGGGGCTGTAAAACCCTGGGCAGCTCAGATAGCCCAAACTAGTTTGACCAGATCTTGTATCAAAGGTCCAAGTCCCAAAGGAAGTTGGAGATCGAACAAGGAATATCAAGGGGCTACCGCCCTCAACATTAATGGCCAGGTCGGAATTAGCAGTTGAGAATCAATCCCTACTTTGTAGCATCTCAGCTTTTGAGACTGCATGAAGAGCAAACTTATGGACCAGCCCTCCCTCCACTTTAGTCTTGACTTATAGCCTGTTCAGCTGAATCATGTACAAATGAGATATAGACAGGATAAGCAAACATTTATTAAGCAGGCCTTGTGCTAAGCACTAGGAACAGACACAAAGAAAGATGGAAGCAATCTCAGCCCTCAAGAAGCTTACCATCTACCAAAGACATTCTGCAAACCACTATATAAAAATGATTTTTTTTTTTTTTTTTTTTTTTTTTTTTAGCAATTGTGATACAGTTTCAGTATCAAAATGATATGGATGATATAGACACCAGATGATGGTAGAATTGGGGTTTGGCCATGAGAAGAATTCAATTCTCTTTGGCAAAAAGTAGTTTTATTTAGGGAAGAAATCAGACAAAATGAAGGGATACAATAGATACCAGAAATGGCAAATATGAAACAGAGTTGGGAGAGTATATGAAAGACAAGTTCCTCAGTGGAAATCACAATTACCCAGTGGAAAGGGAACACCCCATGAGATTGGGGCATGTAAATTACTGGAACATGTAATTAGCTGGCAGGATAAATTTTTTTAAAATTATTATAGCTTTTTATTTACAAGATATATGCATGGATAATTTTTCAGCATTGATAATTGCAAAGCTTTTTGTTCCAATTTTTCCCCTCCTTCCCCCCCAGATGGCAGGTAGACCAATACATGTTAAATATGTTAAAGTATATGTTAAATACAATATATGTATACTTGTCCATACAGTTATTTTGCTGCATAAGAAGAATTGGACTTTGAGATAATGTACAATTAACCTGTGAAGGAAGTCAAAAATGCAAACTGACAAAAGCAAAGGGATTGGAAATGCTATGTAATGATTCACACTCATTTCCCAGAGTTCTTTGTCTGTATATAGCTGGTTCTATTCATTATTGAACAAATGGAACTGATTTGGATCCTCTCATTGTTGGAGAGAGCCACGTTCATCAGAATTGATCATCATATAGTATTGCTATTGAAGTATATAATGATCTCCTGGTCCTGGCAGGATAAATCTTGAAAGGGACTTAGCCCCTTAAAAGAATTAGCTATAGGATGAAGTGGGGGAACCATAAATGGAGTTAGGAGGGATAAGGAAACAAGACAGAGTACGTGTTGGACTGACCCAGAGGAAGGCAGCAGCTACAGAATGGCCCATAAGTAGATTTTATTGGGAAAATTTAACCTCAGGAACAAGACTGGGATTTCTGTGGGGAAATGATAAAAATTGACCTCCCAGAAGGTGGGACCATGGAACTAAAACTAAAGTCTTATCAGATCTGAGCCTACTCCCTACCTACCTCAGGGATTAATTTTTATCAATTCCTCTTTTAACCATACCCAATGTTGAAGACTTCATCAATCCCAATTAAGTGACTTTCCCAGATAGTATCTGAGGTTAAATTTGAACTCAGATTCTCCTGACTCCGAGACCAGTAGGGCTAACTAGTTGTCCCTACAAATTACATATGGAAAGGATAGAGAAAGCATTTAAGAAATGTCTACTATGTGCCAGGCACTGTGTTTAGGAGTGGGAATAAATACAAAGAAGCCCTCAAGGAATTTACATTCTAATGTGGGGAACTACATGCAAACAATGCTGTATAAATAAGAGGTACTTCTCTGAGGTACTTCTCAGAGGAAGGTACTACCCTAGCTAGGAGAGAGGAAGTGTCAGAAAAATTCGGCAGAAGGAAAACAGGGAATCTTAGGTGGAGGTCAGTCAGTATACTTAGCATCTATTCCGTGTCAGGTCCAGAGGGTCAGGAGGAGGAGGGAGAACATTCCAGGCATGAGGGTGGGGGCCAGAGTCTGCTGGATTGTAGATTAAGCCCTGAGAGAGGAGTAAGAAGATTGGAAAGGTTGAAGGGACTATGTTGGAAAGGGCTTTAAGAGCATTTTTTGTTTAATCATCTTTGTATTTCTGAGCATTGAGAGGATCATCTTATAAACCTTCAAATGCTATAAAAATGAGGTTTATTATTCCTCCTTTTAAGACTGGGTTTCTCTGATTCAGCAGATCTTTGGATCTGCTGAAAGTGAATTTCTGTGAGAACATAACTGATTCCATTTTATTTTGATTGTGACCCTTCGTGAACTACAAGACCAGCTCTTGCAGCTGTTCTTTACTCTTCTAATTGGTAAAGAAAGTCTTAATAGTTAAGAAAGAAGGATTCCTGAGCAGCCATCCATGGAAAGTCCCCTTCCCTTGTCTAGCTTGGCAGTAATGAAAAAAGGAAGACTTCCTGCATCTCTGGGATGTTGCTCTCCTTGTTTTTTTCTTGGTGAGGCAGTTCTTTTTGGTTTGGTGAAAATGGCTGATCAGAGGAGAACTAGAGATCATTATTGATCACAAAATAGAAGATTTTGATTACATCAAACTAAAAAGTTTCTGTACAAACAAAACTAATGCAAACAAGATTAGAAGGGAAGTAACAAATTGGGAAAATATTTTTAAAGTTAAAGGTTCTGATAAAGGTCTCATTTCCAAAATCTATAGAGAACTGATCCTAATGTATAAGAAATCAAACCATTCTCCAACTGATAAATGGTCAAAGGATATGAACAGACAATTCTCAGATGATGAAATTAAAACTATTTCCACTCATATGAAAGTGTTCCAAATCACTATTGATCAGAGAAATGCAAATTAAGACAACTCTGAGATACCACTACACATCTGTCAGATTGGCTAAGATGACAGGAACAAATAATGATGACTGTTGGAGGGGATGTGGGAAAACTGGGACACTGATGCATTGTTGGTGGAGTTGTGAAAGAATCCAGCCATTCTGGAGAGCAATCTGGAATTATGCCCAAAAAGTTATCAAACTGTGCATACCCTTTGACCCAGCAGTGCTGCTATTGGGCTTATATCCCAAAGAAATACTAAAGAGCGGAAAGGGACCTGTGTGTGCCAAAATGTTTGTGGCAGCTCTTTTTGCAGTGGCTAGAAACTGGAAAATGAATGGATGCCCATCAATTGGAGAATGGTTGGGTAAATTATGGTATATGAAGGTTATGGAATATTATTGTTCTGTAAGAAATGACCAGCAGGAGGAATACAGAGAGGCTTGGAGAGACTTACATCAACTGATGCTGAGTGAAATGAGCAGAAGCAGAAGATCACTATACACTTCAACAATGATACTGTACGAGGATGTATTCTGATGGAAGTGGAAATCTTCAACATAGAGAAGAGCCAACTCACTTCCAGCTGATCAATGATGGACAGAAACAACTACACCCAGAGAAGGAACACTGGGAAGTGAATGTAAATTGTTAGCTCTACTGTCTATCTACCCAGGTTACTTATACCTTCGGAATCTAATACTTAATGTGCAACAAGAAAATGGTATTTACACACATATATTGTATCTAGGTTTTATTGTAACACATGTAAAATGTATGGGATTGCCTGTCATCTAGGGGAGGGAGTGGAGGGAGGGGGGGATAATTTGGAAAAATGAATACAAGGGATAATATTAAAAAAAAATTACTCATGCATATATACTGTGAAAAAATTCTAAATAAATTTAAAAAAAAGAAAAGAAAAAGAAAATGGCTGCTGGTGGTGTTGGGTTTGCCTGGCAGAAACTATAACCAATTTTTGTTCCTCTTTGAAGGACATTTGGTCTGTAATTAAGGGGATCATCATCTTGAGCTCCAGTGGAGTTTGCATGGATATCTCCAACCTATTGTGGCAACCCACTATGGTTCCCTACATCACCTAGATCAAGATGTTCTTCTTTGAGATCAGCTAATCCTATCTGTCTCTCTTTTCCTGGCCTTCTCTATAGCTGGGCTGTTATCCCCCAGTGTGTCCTTTAAGATCCTGACTTCCCCTCTTCCAAATTCCCATCCCTTTAAATAATACCATTTCCTCCATGAAGCCTTCCAAGATCCTATTCAGAGGTACCAATGCTTTGAGTATTCTTTTCTTCCTCCAACATTCACTCACTCATCTCCTTCCACACCTTCTATCTGTCTTGCCTTTTACTTCCAATTTGTTTTTTTTGTTTTGTTTTGTTTTGTTTTTTTTGGTTCTCCCCTGACTCCTAGTTCAGCTATGAGTTAGATAAGAAAACAGTGACCTATCTCCTTTTTCTGGGAGGCAATTAGGATTAGTGACTTACCCAGGTTCACACAGCTAGTTAAGTGTCTGAGGCTGAATTAAAACTTAGATGCTCCTGACTTCAGGACTGGTACCTATGCCACTGGGCCACCTAGCTGCCCAAGTAACCTATCTTCTAATGGAACAACAACAACTTGATGGAATACCAGAGTCAAATATTGAGCATTTGCAAGGGGATTGAAAAAGGCAGGGCTTGAAGAACTAGACATTGTTAACTCCTGACTCAGTCATGGAGGGTCCCCATCACTTCATCAATCTTAATTTTATTTTACTGAGTGATTTCTTCCTTTTTTCTAATGAACCTTATTTTGTTACTGTAGGAGAAGAGTAGATAGATGAATATCAGTAACCACTTGCCTTCAAATGATATGTTCTGGAATAATTACCTACAGTACAATGTCAGTGTTAGGTCACATTCTGATACTCTGAACATGATCCACCCTGGATTTAACAGCCCAGAAAACACTTTCATCTTCCTTCCACTGGGTTCTACTGGACTCAATCTAGCATTTACAATGTAAAATAACGATCATGTAGTATTTCATAAATTTATCACCTTGAGTTCATGCCTCCATCAACAGACTTACCTCTTTCCAGACTTCAGAAGACCCAAAAGGAGAACACATTATAGCTAAGAATACATCACATTAAGTGAGAATTTTTAAAAATAGACTATTAAGCAGCTAGTTGTTCAACACTCTGGTAAAGATAGAAAACACGCCACTGTCTCTACTCCCAGTCCTTGGCAGGATACTCCTGGCATACCTAAGATATTTTTGAAGGAAGCCCAGTCCTTTAATTCATTAAAAAAGGAAAAAAAATCTATTTCCAAAGTGAGTGGGAGAAAGTGGAAAATTAGCTTTACCAGCATCCATGCACATGCAAGTGTGTGTTATGCACATAATAAATCCTTTTCATTCATTCATTCAAGGTCATAAATTATCTTTTCTCAAACACCATTGCTTGCTATCTCCATTCTCTAAGAGTCCATCTAGACTCACTTCACACCACCTCCAACCTTCTTGCCCAGTTGGACTATAACTACTTATACTGGTGTCTGCAGCATTCAAGAAACTAGTTTTATGAATTCTGGATCCTCAAGGGAGGAGATAGGAATCTCCGGTTCATAATGTCACAGGCTGAGTGACTAATCCCCACCTGAAATCTCTACATAATGAGATCATAACTATGTGGTCTCTCTGGCATATCTCTGTTGCTTTAGCCACCAATCATGGTGCCCTGGGCAAAGCTGCTCTGATATGGTGGCTAAAAAAAGAAATCCAATTTCAGACACCTCTGAGCGAGTCAGTTACTTATTGTCTGCCTTATCTGTTAGTGGACATAATAATGTCTAACTCTCAGGGCTGTTGTAAGGATCAAATGAGATAAATATATGTGAATCACTTAGCACAGTGCCCAGCATATAGTAAGTGCTTAATAAATGCTTATTTTGGGGCAGTTAGGTGGCTCAGTGGATAGAGCACCAGCCCTGAATTAAGGAGCATCTGAGTTCAAATCTGGTCTCAGACACTTAACACTTTCTAGCTGTGTGACCCTGGGCAAGTCACTTAACCCCAATTGCCTCAGGGGAGGAAATAAATAAATGCTTATTTACTAGGTCTTGCAAAGCTTTAAGTATTCTATAAATACTGGCTATTTAGATACAAATAGTTGTTGACTTGAAATACTTTATAAACCTTAAAGTGCTCTATTAGTAGTAATAATAGTAATTCCTTAGCTTCTGTGAAAGACCTTTGATGATGGAACAGTTCTATAATTTCTCTAATGCCAGCAAGGTGGAAATTATAGGGACATTGTAAGATATGTCACATAAGCTACATTCAGCCAGTAGTAATTTCAAGTACTAGCAGGTCAGAGGATCCAGGAAAGGTCTCACGTAGGAGCTGCTACCTGAACTGTGCCAAAGAGGAAAATTATGATGCCCAAAGGTGGTGCTAAATAGGGAAATTCATTTCAGACACAAGGATGACCTATTCAGAGGCACCAAGAAAAGGTCCTCTGTGTCAGTGGAGAAGAGATAAATAAGATAGTCATGATACAGACTTTACTTAAAACCAAGTGGCCCAAAACCCAGGAGGGGGAAATACAAGTAGCTATGATCTATACAGAGTAATGAGATCACTGCAGAAGACAAGTTCAGACAAAATGTCAGGAGAAATTTGAGATTAAGTTCAGCAGAGGAGTGGAAGCAGAGATCTGGGAAAGGCGAGATTCTTAAAGGATGGGAATCCAACCATCAGAGACTCTGAAGCAGGGACTAAAGGGAGGGTTGAAAAGTGAATGGAGGATCAGAAATTGGATTTGGGAGAACCAGGATTCAAATCTCACTTCTGACACTTTCAGTGTAACACTGGACAAAGCATGGAAATTCTTTAGGCTTCTGTTTTCTTTGTAGAAGAGAGATATAATAATAGCACCCACATCACAGAGCTTGCTGGGTGGGTGACTGAAAAGCACTCTGCGAACTTTCAGAGCTATTGTTATCTGGGGGTGTGGTCCGCTGCTTCAGAGGTGGAACAGGAAATAGTAGAAGCAGAGCTGGAGAAGCAAACCGAGCAGGAGCCAGATTAGAATGTCAAGTAAAGAAGAACCAAAAGGAGAAAATGACAGGGAGGTAGTGTAGTCAACAAGTAAGTCTGATAAAACACCTACTGTGGGCCAGGCACTGAGCCAAATATTTAGGATAGGAAGAAGCAAACATCAATCTCATTTGGGCAGTTCACAGTCTAATGGAAAAGCCAATACATAAAGAGCTACAAATTAAATTCAGAATAAAGTGGAAAGAATCTTCAAGGGAAGGCACTAACATTGAGAGGGACTGAGGAAAGCTTCTCATAGATAGAAGATGGGATTTTAGCTGGAGCCAGAAGGGTGTTATGGAAGCCCAGAGATATTTGTGAGGAGGAAAAGAATTTCCAGCATGGCAGACAGCCAATGAAAATGTTGCCCGGCAGACTATTTCCTGAGTAGTAGAGAGCCCTATAAGGTCTTTGTATAGAAGAAGGATGTGATTAAGACAGTTTGAGTAGGAAAAATGGCCACAAGAACCTGTGAGATTCTTTAGGTCCCCAAATTCATCTTTGATAAGATTATTAGCTAAAATAATTTGATAAAACTTTTCCTGAATTGAAATTTGAACTCTTGTCAGAAAGGTTGTATGAAAGACCAAGGGTTCAAGTCCATTGTTTTTCCTGCAGCCTTAGGCCTGGAGTCAGGAGGACTTGGAGAAGGGGCCAGGAGTCAGTTGTGGAGGATCAAGTCCCTCATGGTCCAGAGCTGGGCTTTGGGAAGAACACATGGCAGCTTGGCCAAGAGGAATGGAGAAGGGGAGATTGGAGATGGGAATGATGAGGAAACCCCCAAACTCTGAAAAATCCTTAAAGGAGAAAACCTTCTTCAACTCTGCCTCAGGGAGGGGACTTCACCCTAAGCACAAACAGATTCAGCTTTTGTTATCTAGCTCAGTCCTGAAACCCATTGAATTTCATTCCAGTTCTAACCTGGCTGAAACCCAGCTAGAACCTACGGGGGACTCCGCCCACAAGCCCCCTTCAGCTTTTAGCCAAAGCCCTGTACTATAAAAGAGCCAAGCTGGAGTCCTTTCTTTCCAGAGGTCCCAAACATGGAAGCCTTATGCCTGGCACGCCAAAGGATTTCTGCCCATTGGAATCCTGGTTCTGGTACCTTTTATCTCTACCTTCAACTTTACTAACTATACTTTACTTCCAAACCCCATAATAAACCTCTTTTATCTGGTTTTTGGATCTGTAAATTCCTCTACAGGGGACTCTTGCGCCTCTACTAGACATCATTTAACTCCGTATCCTTGCTCCGAATCCAAAGGGGTTGCCGGGGAGCTCTATTTGACTCCCTGTACCCAAAACCTGCCACTAGACCTCAATTAAACCCTAATTTCATTTAGGTACCCCAATTCTAAACCTCATCAGGAAGACCCACATCAGATAGTAGGATTTAGAGCTTTCTTGCAAACTTTCTAATTTTTAAGCGGGAAAGACTAAGGCCCAGGAAAAAGAAAGGGATTGGTTCTGGGGTCAGCAATGGAAAGAATATTGAATTGTTGTTATTATTCAGTTATTTTTTGGTCATATCTGACTCTTCGTGACCCCCATTTCCTTCTTCAGCCTATTTTACAGATAAGGAAACTTGAGCCAAACAGGGTGAAATGATTTGTCCAGACTCATCACAGCTAGTAAGTATCTGAGGTTGGGTTTGAACTCGGGACCTCCTGATTCCAGGTCTGTCACTCTGTATCACCTATCTGTTCTTAGGTGACGACTTCCTGGAGCCATAAGAGCTACTTCCTACCTGGGTGACATTGGGCCAGTCATTTAATTTCTGCGTCAGTTTCCTCATCTGTAAAATGGGGGAGAAATTGTATCTAATGATCTTTCATCTTTAAATGTATAATCATATAGCCTCTAAACTTAGTTTTCAGTTCTATATCTATGATACAATAGGATACCTTGGGAGAGCCTGGGGAATGGGGGCAAGGGCTGCAAAAGTAGGATCTCTTACTGAGTTGGACTTGGATGTGTTGGGAGTCGGAGGAGTCTGTGAGCAAGTAATGGGCAAGAGAAAACCGAGGGTTCTTGGAGGGACCACAATCAAAGCCAGGGCCAACAGGGGGCAGGACTGGGCAATAGCTGACTTTGCATCTCTCAGGCTCCCAGCTCCAAGCAAGTTGCGGGCAGAGGGTCCCCAGGAAGGGCCAGCCAAGATCCAGATGGAAGTAACCTCCAAGGCTTTCAGACACTTACTGTCTGGATGACCCTGAACAAATCACATAACCCTCTTTACCCTGGTTTCTTCAGCTAGAGAAGGAAATGGCAAACCACTCCAGTATCTCTGCCAAGAAAACGCCAAATGGGGTCACAGAGTTGACTGGAAAATGATTGAACGACAAAAACCTAGAAGTCGGGATGTCAGTTCTGACTGTGAAATTTTTAGCTTGAACATTTATGCCTTGGAAATAATGCTACATATCAAACTTTGATTTATTGTTCTGTTCATTAAGAAAACGATGGGGAAAATGTCAAAAATAAAGAATAAATTTAAAAGTGTATCCTGTGTGCCTTTTTTTTTTTTTTTTTTAACAGTCAGCTGTTAAACATTTACTAGCACACTTCTGTCTGGAGTCAAAGGGCATTCTTGACTCTCTTAGGGTATGAGGGGGGAGGAATTGTGGAAGTAACTGCCCCCAAAACCTCAAATGGGATTGGGGGCTTAGCCAGAAATCTCAGAAAACTGATATTCAGAGGGGTTGTGATTTGCCCATAGTCACACCCCTAGTAAGGCTTTGAGATAGGATTTGAGCCAGGGTTTTTTCCAAGAATAACTTACTCAGCAAAGTTCAGTAAATTCTAAATGGAGGGAGGACAATTGATGAACTGAAAAACATTTTGTAACATTTGTAACAACAACAACAATAAAAAAAATTGAATGGGAAATTAAATATAGATCTAATAAAGATCTAGAAGAAATATCAGGAAAACATTAATGACTTATTATAAGGCACCAATTAATAAAAACAAAGTCCTTCTTGACTTTAACTTCAAAACTCTATCTTATGTAATTCCAAACTTTGTGAAAATTCAGGATAAGATCAGAGTAGACTGTAGATTTCTAGTTTGAAAGTAAGAAGTCTATCAGGGAAAAGGAATTCTGAGTTTGGATTGAAGAAGATTGGTTGTTTCCCTCTGCATTCCATGTAAAACCTACTCCTTTCCTGGAGGGCATTTGCCAGGCAGCAAAAGTGAAGGGAGTCCAGTTTTCTTTTTTTCTTTCTTCCTTCCTTTCTTTTTTTTAGCTCTTAGTAATATTTTATTTTTTTCCCAATTTCCTGTAAAAATAGTCTCCCTCACTCCCTTCCTTCCCCTTCTCCAACACAGCAAACAGCCCAAGATAGTCTCTACATGTATAATCATGTTAAACATATCTCCATATTAGTCATGTGGTGAAAGAGTCAGAACAAAAAGGAAAAACCAAAGAAACAACGAATCAAAAAAGGGGAAATCATCTGCTTTCTGGAAAACCTTACATGAATTGATGTTGAGTGAAATGAGCATAACGAGGAGAACATTATACACAATAACAAGATTATGTGATGATGAACTGTGATGGACTTGGCTCTTCTCAGACATACAGTGATTCAAGACAATGATTCAAGACTTGGGATGGAAAATGCCATCCACGTCCAGGGAGAGAATTATGGAGAGTGAATGTGGATCGAAGCATAGTATTTTCACCATTTTTGTTTGCTTGTTTTTTTTTTTTCTTTCTAAATTTTTTTATCTGATTTTTCTTGAACAACATGACAAGTATGTAAATATCTTTTTCCCATTTGATCTGATTTTTCTTGTACAACATGACAAATGTGGAAATATCTTTTAAAAAAAGTTTTCCTGTATAGTATATATTGTATTTAAGATATACTATAACATATTTAACACGTATAAAACCGCCTGCCATCTAGGGGAGGATATAGAGAGAGAGGGAAGGGAAAAGTCAGAACAGAAGTGAGTGCAAGGGATAATGTTGTAAAAAAATTACTCATTTATATGTTCTGTCAATAAAAAGTTATAATTTAAAAAAAAAAGTTTTCTTTTTTCTTTTTCCATTCTATTTATTTATTTTCTAAGGCAATTGGGGTTTATTTAAACTCAATTCATCCTGACTTCAAGGCTGGTGATCCACTGCACCACCTAGCTGCCCCCTTCTTTTTATTTTCAAAATATATGCATGGATAATTTTCAACATTCATCCTTGCAAAGACTTATGTTCCAAATTTTTTCCCTCCCTTCTCCCACCCCTTCCCCTAGACGGCAAGTAATCCAATATATTTTAAACATGTGCAATTCATCTATGTGTAGGAAATATCTTTTTTAAAAATTATACATGTTTAATCTAAAACAAGAAGAAAAGAAAATAGTCTTATTTTGCTCTGCATTCAGACTTTAGTTAGATGTGAATGGCATTTTCCATCATGAATCTTTGTCCAGTTAGTTTCTTTTTATTTTTTTGAGGCTGGGGTTAAGTGACTTGCCCAGGGTCACACAGCCAGGAAGTGTTAAGTGTCTGAGACCAGATTTGAACTTGGGTCCTCCTGAATTCGAGGCTGGTGCTCTATCCACTGTGCCACCTAGCTGCCCCTGTCCAGTTAGTTTCGATGAGCAACCAGATACCGGGGTAGAGGGTCTCATCCTCCCCTTGACTGATGCTGGAGTACCTGGGTAAACCAGATCTTCTTTTCCTCCCACTTCGCCCATGGCAGATCTGGTAGATCCTAAGCATCACTGGTATATATGTAACCTTCAATCCCACTTGCCCTAAGGAGAGCTGAAGGGAGAAGAGAATCTTTATCGGGTCCCCTCATTTCCCTTAAAGGACAGCCCACGGTAGGGTGTATCAGATATGCATTCCCCCATTCTTATTCTCCTGTCCCCTACCTGACTTTCCAGTTCCTTACATTTTACTCCTGCATTCCAGCCTGCTCATCCTCCATTACTTATCTATGTATCTTTCCCCTGGCTGATTTCCACACCTGGAATGTACAGCCTTTTCACCTCTGTCTCAGAGAACCCCTGGCTCCCATCAGGAATCATTTGGGGCGCTGGCTTTCTCCATGATACCTTCTCTGGGGTTCCCTTCTTCCCTCTCTAACCTGGCATTTATTTTGTATATGGAACACTAATTAGTAGACTCAGGGTCTGATGGGATTTAAAGAGCAAAGGAATTGTTCCTCCTTATGAAACATGAATGGCTGAGATTAGGCCCCCAGATAAAGAGAGAAAACTGAACAATGGGGTCGGGGAGTTGGGCTCTCAGCTTCATGCTAGGAAAGGTCACATTCCCCTGAATAGCTCCTGAGCTGTCCCTTAGCCTCAAGCTTTGAACAAAGGGACTAACTAAGGCTTTACAAAGAACTGGATCAACCTGAAATGAGATTAAACCAATCCCATGTGATCTTTCACAAAAAAAAAAAAAAAAAAAAAAAGAATACACTTAAAAGCTATAAGGGAAGGAGATTGGTGGCATCAGTTTCTATATATCTGTTATCCCCCTCCCCATCTTCCTCCCATGCATTTTCATGATAAAACAAAAGTCCACAGTTTTATGTCTTTCCCCTGTAGCTTTCTCTTCTATACTATTCTAGAAGGTCGGGATTTGAGAAAAACTGTCAGTGTCACCATTGCCATCACCAAATTTGCTACTCTACATCCCTCTTCCTCCCTCCTATCCAAGTGTTCGCTCCACCTTTTTTTTTTTTTTCCTCCAGATATAAAAACAAAAACCTCTGGAGTGGAAAACTCTCTCCTCCTCTTCTAAACTGGAATTAGTTTTCTCTGAACCCAAACTAGAGAGTCATGTGCTCTTTGACCCAACGGCCCTTGCCTCCTGGCTGTTCCTCCTTACTCTGACCATTTTCTCTGTCATCCCTCATAGGTGAAATGTGCTCCCTCTTCATCTCTACCTTCTGTCTTCTCTGGCTTCTTTGGTTGGTGGTTGGTAGTAGTGGTGGTGGTTGTCAAGTCCTAGATCCAATCCTTTCCTTCCCAATACCTCTTAATTTCAGATGTCTTTCCTCTATTTATTATTTCCAATTGATCCTGTATATTTAGCTTATTTGTAGGTATTTGTTTGCTTGTTGTCTTTTAATCTCTTTGAGGGTAAGTATTTTGCCTTCTCTGTATCCCCAGAGTTTATTTTATTATTATATTATATTATAATTATATATTATATTATATTATAATTTGGTAGGTATCAGGGAGAACCTTAGAGTTTATTTAATTTGCATTTCTCTAATTATTAGTAATTTTTCATGTGGCTATGGATAGCTGCCATATAATTATAATGACCAAGTCTGCATTTTTCTCCCCTGAGGCAATTGGGGTTAAGTGACTTGCCCAGGGTCACATACCTAAGACTTGTTAAGTGTCTGAGGTCACATTTGAACTCAGGTCCTCCTGACTTCAGGGCTGGTGCTCTATGCACTGTGCTACTTAGCTGTGCTTCAAGTCTGCATTTTTTAATGCATTTCCTTCCCTTTATTGCCAAAGTGGAAAACTATGGATGTGAAACACAGCATCTGCTATCAGACCAAGTCCTTGTGTTAGCTAGTCCTACTGAATTCCTTTTTTTTTTTTTTCTTCTTTTTTAATCTTTGCTGCAAGGGATGACTTCCTGAATAAGGGAAGGGGAGAGATATACTCAGAAACAAATGTTATATAAAAACAAAAGGAATGAATAAAAATCAGATTTGAATTTTTTTAAAGAAAAAAGTGCATTAGAGAAATGGGGGCAAAGGGTTAGGTGAGCCTTTAGAAGGAAAGCGAAGGGAAGAAAGTAAGTTACATGGAATAACTGACATGACTTTTCTTCTGTATAAGACAGAACAGAATCCTACATGTAACAGATGGGAAGAAATGAAAGTGAAGAGAGAGAAATTGCTTTAGGAAGCTGGTGCCATAATGAAGGGGAAAGCATGAGGCTTGTAGAGAGGTCTTGGGATGAACAAGAAGGATGTTTGGTGCATCTACTGAATTTTGTGACTAATTGCATGTAGGAGATGAGGGAAGAGACAAAATTCCAAGAAATAGGCAGGATTTAAGCCTGGTGAGGGGGAGGTAGGCGGGAAGAAAGGCCATGATGCCCTTGACAGAGACTAGGCTATCAGGAGCTAGTTTGAGGAAGGAAAATTAAGTTCAGTTGGGACTTTTTTTTTCCTCCCCCAATTTGTTCCAGATTTAACATTTTTCCCAGTGATTTGTTTTTATTTAGAAGGCTTTGCAAACAACCATGGGGGAGGAGAAGAACAAAGAAAAGCCTCATTTACCCAGCACTAATTACTTACACCCAGAACTGTGCCAAGGAGCTCAGTCTCAACAAGACCTTTGTATGAAGAGGCCTTCCAGGGGCCTGGCTCTTCCACTGACTAACCAGGTGACTTTAGGAAAGTCCCTCATACTTCTCTGAGCTTCTTATGTAGAAAGAGAATTGGCCTAGATGTGTCCTGTAGTCTCATCCCTTACATTGTATGTTCTAAGAAGCCTCCCAGTTCTCATAATCTAAGTTCTATGTTGTTCTAAGGGCCCTCCTAGCCCTGAACTCCTGGGTTCTAAGGGCCCTCCCAGCCCTGACATTCTCCTAAGGGCCCTCCCAGCTCCAGAACTTGCCTGGCTCTGACATTCTCTGTTCTAGGGCCTAGGATACTTTGCCATCTGTCCTTCCTTTCCCTGGTCCCCCCTTTATCATCCTCCCTCATCCTCTGGGGAATACCCTTGGCCTCCTTGGCAGAGCAGGCCTCGGCGGCAGCAGGGCTGGTTAATTCTGGCTTCATCTGCCCCAGCAGCTTTTAAGGGCTGGGTGCAGCCTCAAGACATGTGCTGGGATTGCACTGAGTGCCTTTCTTGGCTCTCACTGAGACAAGTTTTATTGGAAACATAGGAGCTGCCCTTTAGACACAACTCATGTCTAATCTGGGAAAGATTTCTGCTGACCCGGCCCATTCTTGCTCTTCCCTCCCAAGGAAACCTGAACTAGGAACCAGGTAATCTGTGTTCCTGTCATAGCTTTGTTCAATGTTTTGGGATCTCAAGTAAATTACTAAAACTCTCCTTTCCATCAAAAGCTTGTAAGGGTTGGGCTGAATGCTCTTTGAAGTTTGGAGCCAGCAGTGACATTTAGTGCACCTAGGTCCCTCCCAGCTCTGACCTTCTATGCTCCGAAGGCCTGCCCAGTTTCAATATACTTTGTTCTTTTTTTAAAGTGGGTTTTTATTTCTTTTTTTTTGTTTTTACATCATTTACACTTTTCCCAAGTCCCTCCTAGGAAACCATTCCTTACATCCAAGAAAAAAAGGAAAAAATTCAGAAAAAACAATCAGAATTAAAAAAAAAAAAACCCAGACACTAACATTATATCCACACTAACCCCTCCATATCTGCCGCAAAATGGGGAAAGGTGTTCTCTCATTTCTTCTTTGGGAACAAGTTATAATTTTGTAACATTCAGTTTCAATTATTATACTCTATGTTCTTAACTTCCTTTCCCCTGCTGACCTTCTGTTTTCTAAGCTCCCTCCCAACTGTACAAGTTATCGGTTCTAAAGTCCTTCTCAACTTGGACATTTGTGTCCTAAATAACTTCTAGCTCTGTCTGCTATTTTATATTCTAAAGCAATTGCCTCCTACTCAGAGTTGCTTGTAAAATTTTCAGTGCAAGCATTGACACTGGGGAAATCAGAAAACACTAAAAATCAGAATTGATTTCTTAAGAAAATGGAGGAGAAAATGTTAATCATGCAGTTTAAATTTTAAAAACATGAAGTATAATTTTTTTTTCAGAGAGCTAACTATAAACATTTACCTGTATGTCCCAGGCAGTAGTACTCTTCCTGGCTCTTTCATTTAATGTTCAATCAGTCAATAAGCATTTATTAAGCATCTGCTATATACCAGACACCATGCTAGGTACCTGAGGACACAAGTACAAAAAATGAAACATTCTCTCCCCACAAAAAGATTACATTCTAATTGGGGAAATGTCATTCTATAGTTCTAAGATTCCTCCCAGCTCTGATTTAAGATCTAACCTCTTTTAATTTCAGATCCTTTCCTCTGTTAATATTTCCTATTTATCCTATATATAGCCTCCTTTGTATATTTGCTTGCGAAGTTAGTAAGCTTTTTTAAAGCTGTCTTTTACTTCTTTTTGTCTCTCCAGCACATAGTTAGTGCTTAATAAATATTGATTGATCATGTTTTTAAAAATAGAGGGAACCTCAAGACCATTTGGTCCAACTTTTTCATTTTAGAGATGAAGAAAATGAGACCTGGATAGTTGAAGGGATCTGTGCCAGGAGCACCTTGTGGTGTGGAGGGACAGTTGTGAGCCAGCTTGGCCTCTTACCTCAACTCTCTGGGGGACTTAGCTCAGTAAAGTGGAAGGTGGATGGGGTTTGGGACCTGGGTTCAAGGGCTAGCTCTGTCACTTGCTACCAATTTGATGAGCTCCAAAAGCTGAAAATCTATGAGCCTCTGATCCTAATTTGGCAGAGAAGGTTTTATAGGTGAAGTGTTTGAATCCTTGAAACAGAGCCCAGGGACTGAAAGGTTAGATCTCAATATAGCAGAGAAAGATGGGAAAGGGGGGAGGAGTGCAGAAGGAAAGAAAGATGGAGCAAATATCTTGGCTCACTCCAGCTACTTCCCACTAAACCTGTTCTCCTTTGGGCTTTTAACTTCAAAGCCCAGGGCAAATGCTGTTTTTTCTGGCATAATTCCCCTGATTACCATAGCTTCATTCTCCATTCTCCATAATTTTCCACCTATAACCTTGCCCCTGGTGGGTCCTCTTTCCTTCCTTTAAGATCTTTTTGGGATATAAGCCCAGTAGAGACACTGCTGTGTCAAAGGGTCTGTACAGTTTTTTAAGATCTAACCTCTGAACATAGTTCCAAACTGCTCTCCAGAATGGTTGGATCTGTTCACAATTTCACCAACAATGTGTATCAGTGTCCCATGTATAATAATTTTAAAAGCATTTTTAAAATATGGGATAGCTCTCTGGGAGGAGAAAGGGAAGTGTGAATTGAAAGTTTAGGTATTGTGAAACCAAAATATATCCATACAATTTATTTTTAAAAATAGTTATTATGACCCTAGGCAAGTCACTTGTGACCCTGGGCCCTCCTCAGCAAAAAAAAAAAAAAAAAAAAAAAAGTTACTATGCCCAAATGGTTATAGAACTTTCAATACTAAGTCTGTATCACAAAGAGATCAAAGAAAGATGAAAAGAACCTATATACACAAACATATCTTATATTTATAACTCTTTTTTTTTTCCTTTGGTGACAAAAAATTTGGAACTGAGGAGATACGCATCAAACTGGAGAATGACTGAATAAGTTATGATATATGATTGTGATGGGATACTATTGTGTTATAAGAAATTACGAGGAGAATGTTTTCAGAAAAACCTGGGAAGACATATATATGAATTGATACAAAGTGAAGTGAGTAAAAACCAGAACATTGTACATAGTAACAGCAATAGTGTAATGACGATCAATTGTGGAAGACTGGTTACTCTGATCAGCACAATGATTGAAGCCAATTCCAAAGGATTCAAGATGAAAAAAATGCTATTCACTTCCAGAAAGAGAATTGTTAAACCTGAGTGCTAATTGAAGGATAATTTTTTCACTTTACTTACTTTTCTTGCTTTTTTGTAACATGGCTAATAGGAAAATATGTTTTGTATGATTACATGTGCATAATTGATATTTGTCTTCTGAATGGATGGGGAAAGGGCTGGAGAGAGAAAGAAAATTTAAAACTCAAATAATAATAAAAAAGAATATTATTCCACCTCACACCTATCAAATTAGCTAAGCTGACAGGAAAATAGAATTATAAATGTTGGGGGGGGGTGTTGAAAAATCACCAGTAATGCATTGTTGGAGTTGAACTATTTTAGCCATTCTGGAGAGCAATTTGGAACTATGCCCAAAGGGCAATAAAACTACTAGAGGAGAGGAAGAGAAGGAAGGAGCTAACAAGGGGTTCCATATTCTCTGTGATTAGATCGTCCCGAGCACCTGTACCCACCATGGTGTCTGGTTGCAAAATCAATCCATCTATCCTCAGCAGTGACTTGGAGGCCAAATGCACCCGAATGCTGGATTCTGGGTCAGGCTCTCTGGACCTGGATGTAACAGACCCAGCATTTTGTTCCCAATGTCACCTTTGGTCACCCTGTGATAAAAAACAAAACCTTCCAAAGAAGTTAGGTCAAGTCCCTTTCTTGGATATGCACATGATGGTTTCTTGACCAGAACAGTGGGGAAAGCCAATGGCTGTTACTAGAGTAAATCAATACACCTTTCACTGGAAGCTACAGAGAACCCCGGAGCACTGATCAAAGACATTGGAGAGAATGGCATGAAGGTTGGTCTTGCTATTAAACCTGGCACTAACCCTGGCACCATGGGCCAATCCGATGGAAACATCCTTAGTTATGACAGTGGAATCTGTGAAGATATGCTGCCGAAGGTTCGCTGGTAGAGGACTTGGTTCCCTTTTCTGGATATTGAAGCAGATGGTGGAGTAGGTGCTTAAATGTGCAGAGGCAGGGGCTAATATGGCTAATATGGTTGTTTTTGGTAGTGCCATCATGAGGAGGGAAGACCCCCAGATATGTCATTAATCTCTTGAGAAATGTTGCTCAGAAATGCTCTCTGGATAAATGAGATTTCCAGACAGCTTTACTCCTCCTCATGTCCAGTCCATCTCCTTCTAGCCTCATTTTCACCTGGTGCACAAGACTCATGCTGTGGCTGCTGCTGGGAAGGTGATATCAATGTTGACTTCAACATAAACACAGATATGCTGAGAATGGAAATAGCTGCCTATGTGACAACTACTAGGTTTTTTAAAGAGTTAGGAATTAAATTTTCATGTGGCCAAAAAAAAAAAAAAACCACCCCAAAACACATTGTTTTTACTGGAAGACTTGGTTTTTATCAAAGGAATATATTATGATGCCCTTGTCCTGAGGTTAAAAAGCCAAATTGCATCTCAAAAGCAGAAGAAAAAACCCCAGCAGCTGCTAACTAAAAAAAGGACTCAAATGGGTAATACAGCTCCTCTTAAGAGAACTGCACCATTATAAAAACCTTTTTGTTTGTATCATCAGTTGATTTTTTTTTTGCATATACAGTTTGTTTATATGAATCAATCACTTGGCTTGATTTCTTGAGAGAAAGATCCAAACTCCATACTGTAAGTAGAATGAGATTGATGCTTTTTAAAGTTTCTTTATCTCTTCCCATTCCCTCTCATCCATCCCCTTTATGCTACTCTTGACCATATTTTCATGCGACTAACCATCTACTTGTTCTCCTAGTAGACCAAATTACACAAACCATTCCCTTTTGTTTTCTTTTACTTTCTGCAATAATCTACTTTGGAACTAAAATGAGCATGATAATGTTTATGAGAGGTTTTTTTTTTTTATACATTAAAAAAAAATTATTTCTGACTGTTTCCTGCCCATAGCAACATGTGTTCAATACTTGTTCGACATTGTCGACTTGTCTCTTTCCAGACTCTCAGACGGTCCTTCACATGGCTGGGTCCAAAATTATAGGAGTCGGACAAGTCTTTCTTGAGGACTCTCCTCAACTAGTCACAAAGAAAAAGCTGGTGGGGACTTTTTCAAATGACTTTAATCGGCCACTTCTTGTTGGTTATACTAGTGCCAACTTGGATAAGGAATGATTTCATCTATGAATCTAGAGTATCCTTACATCTTGCAGGGTACTTAATTCATCTAATACTCTTTCAGGAAGCAGAACAGTTAATCTCCATTTTACAGCTGAGGAAAAGCTGTAATCACAGAGAGCAGGGTCAGGCTGTGGTACCAGTGCAGGGATTTTGACTTACATTATTCATATGATGTTTACAGGAATTTCACTTACTCTTCCGGGATCTCACAGCCCTAAATATATGAAGCTTGATCTTACAAGAGGATGTCTGACACTGTTTTATTTTTTCTACTTCTAAAGATGGTAAAGATGCAGTGATTCACCAAACAAAGCTTTAATTTTAACTTCAATGCTTAATCAGATATGTAGATAATAACTGTAATGACTGCTTCAAGAAAATGGGAACAAAAGAATTTTAATTATCCTCAGGTTGAAGTGAAATTTTATGTCATTCATTGAGGAACATTTACTGTAAACATGATTGTTGATTGAATGAATACCAGGAGGTGGGGCCTAGGCTTGCAGCATTTAAAGTATGTAGTTTTTGGCTTTTTTAAATAGGACTTTTATTTTGCTTGTTTTGTGTGTTTTGGAAAGTAGGAAAAAGAAGGTTTTGAAATAAAAACAGAATTTCATAAGGGAAAACAACTGAAAATTAAATTGTACTACCAAGCTCAAAAAATAAAAAACAAAAAAAAAGCTATGCACACCTTTGATCCAGGAGTGCCACTACTGGGACTGTATCCCAAAGAGATCATTAAAGAGGGAAAAGGACCCACATGTGCAGAGTAATAATACCTAGCTTCCAGAATTGTTGAGAGCATCAAATGAGATAATATTGGTGAAGTGATCAGCATAGATTTAGGTTTTCCTTACTAACTAGTTATTTTTGCATCTGGAATATATGGTGGAGCCTTTCTTGGAGTATGGTCTTGTCAGTATGGAAGAAACCCAAGACAGCATGAGGTTTTTAAGTTGCTATAGGGAAAGGAAGTATGCCCCAGAACAGAGCTGTGTCCTATAAATTATCTGTCCTGAGACAAAGCCCTTATGTCCTTCTCAAGTTCCAGTTCTGATTAGTATCAACATTGTCCATTGTTTTGTTTCATTTTCAAATTTCTATTTAAAGCAATCTTCATTTCCATCATTGTGTGCATTGCTCTTTGAGGTCTTATTTGTTTACTCAGCATATACTTCCTCCTCTCTTTCTTTGAATTCTGCATATTCCTTATTCTACTTACTGTAGTAATATTTCATTATATTAGTTTACCACAACTTGTTCATCTACTCCCCAGTTACTGGACATCCTTTAGTTTGTTTGTTTTCAACTTTTTGCTATTACAAATAGCCTATCTATTTATGTTTTCATACAGGTAGGTTGTTTCTTGGGTCAATAAACTCCTTAAGAGCATAAACCCCACAGTGAGATGTTTGACTGTGGTCAGAGGGTATGAGCAATTTTGTAATCTTTCTTGCATAATTTCAAGCTGTCTTCAAATTTGGGTTAAAATGGACATATATAGCCTTTGACTCAGAAAAATAATTGGTAGTACACACTCCGAGGTCAAAGATAAGAAGGAAAGGGTCCATATGGAGAACAATGTATATAGTTATGCTTTTATTTTAACAAAGAATTGAGAATTATCAGGATACCCATTAAGTGGGAAAATGATTGAACAAATAGTGGTAGGTAAATGTAATGAAATATTTTTAACCATAAAAATGGTAATTATGAAGAATTCAAAGAAAACTTGAGAAACTTGAAAAAATATATAAATCACAGAAGGAACAGAGTCTGATTTGAATTGCTCAATCAAAGCAAAGAATATGTGAATTTCTTTATAATATTGCTTTTTAATTAGCAAAAAATCTACTTCCCCTCACCTCAATTAAGATTGAAAGAAAAGCAAATTCCCTGTTACCAAAAAGCATAGTTAAGCAAAAAATATTTCTATACTGTCCATATGACATAAATGTATGTTTATATGGATGTAAGACCATGAGACCCTCAAAGTACTCATAGAATCACAGAAACAGATACAGAAACACATGTTGCCATCACCTGAATCAAATGCTCCTGGGAGGGAAAGTCTATTTATGTAAGTAGAAAATACTTCATTCATACCTTGTACTGTGTGAGTAATAACTCACCAAAGGTCCACATTGTATGGTCAGCCAATTTATCCGTCCTTCCATCCATCCATCCATCCATCCATCCATCCATCTGTGAACAAGTATTTATTAAATATTTACTACTGTGTGTCAAGACTTGTTCTAAGCACTGAAGATACAAAGACTCTGTCCTTAAGGAGCTTACATTCCCAATAAGAGAGGGAACTTCTCTCTCTGTCTCTATCTCTTTCTCTGTCTCTGTCTCTCTCTCTTTCTCTATGTGTAATATGGATATATAAGAACAGAAAAAGAGGAGAAAAGGAGTGAACATTTATTAAGTATTTACTATTGTGTCTCAAGAATTGTTCTAAGCACTGAAGCTACAAAGACCCTGTCCTTAAGGAGCTTACATTCCCAGTAAAAGATAGAATTTCTCTCTCTGTCTCTGTCTCTATCTCTTTCTTTGTCTCTGTCTCTCTCTGTCTCTATCTCTTTCTCTGTGTCTGTCTTTCTCTCTTTATGTGTAATATGGATATATAAGAATAGAGAAAGAGGGGAAAGGTAGCATTTATTTAAGCTGCTAATATGTGCCAGGCACTGAGCTTTATAAATGTTATCTCATTTTAAGATACCATCATCTTTGCCAAGAAAATCCCACTGACAGAAGTTCATGGGATCACTAAGAGAAGGACAAGAATGAAATGACAATAACAATAGGAGCTGATGTGGTTACCCAATGAGAGTATAGAGAGAAAAGAAAGGGCCACAGTTAGTGACTCTGACATAGATAATAATTCAGTAATGGAAACTGATAAGATCAATCAGTGAGATAGGAGAAGAAACCAGTGAGATCATTGTCATATAAATACCTAGAGAAAGGACAGTATTTGGGAGGAGCAGATAAGAAGGACAAGGAAAATACCAAATGCAGAAAGGTCAAGAAGAATAAGGATTGAGAAACTTCCTTTCAATTTTTCAATAAGATCTTGGGTAACTATGGAGAAAGCAGTTTCAGTTGAGTGACAAGATTGTAAGCCTGGTTGTAGAAGGTTGTAAAACGAATGGAGGAAGAGGAAGTTAGGCAAGCATGACATTCTCCCAGAGGTGATCATCTCCCATTTGGCAATCAGCACCCAAACTTCTCAATGACTCCTCCTCCTCTGGAGCTCACCAAGTAGCTGCCAAAACTATAAAACTCCATTTCAGAATTGTTATTTGTTCACCCGTACTCAGAGAAAGAAATTCAAAGTGAGAGAGTCAAGCTAGGAACTTGAGATTACTCTCAGGTTCACTTAGACAAATTCATGGTCTCACCCATAGGGATTTTCATAAAAACACCATGAAAAGAGCAAAGTTGTTGGAAATCTGTCATCCTGGAGGTGAGTTGTCTTGGCCATTTACGTTTCCTACGTGTACCTCTCTGATGGTAGTGTACAACAAAGCTTCTTAAACTGTAGGTCATTACTCCATATGAGGTTACATAACTGAATGTGGGGGCCATGAAAAATTTGTAACAGAAAAAGGGATCAAATATTCTGCAAGATTTAATTCTTTCGTTAAAAATAAACAAGCACATTCATCTCATTAGTATGCAAATTTGATTTCATCTTTAATAAATGGGAAAATTATATATTTTTTATTTATTTTAAAACAATTCTTTTGTGTGTGTGTGTATGTGTGTGTGTGTGTGTGTGTACACAGAAGAATTGTTTTAAGATAAATTTCTTAATTTTTTAAGTCAGTAAATGTTTGATTTGGATGCCTATTTTATATATATATATATATACCTGCAGTCATATAAAAATTTCTCAGGCCAAAAGGGGTTGCAAGTGGAAAAAGTTTAAGTATCTTTTTTTGCTAAACTTCTGTCTAGTTTCCCAGCAGTTTTTACTTTTTCTTTTTCTAATATTTTCTTTTTTTTTTTCAATTACATGTGAAACAATTTTTTACATTCATTTTGAAAATTTTGAGTTCCAAATTCTTTCCTTTTTTCCTTCCCCTAAGGAAACCAGTCTGATATAGATTATACACATGCAGTTGTGCAAAACATTTTTCTATATTATTATTACAAAAGAAAACAGACCAAAGAAAACCCCCCAAAAAACAAGAAAAATAAAGTTTTTAAAAGTCTTCTTTGACCTACCTTCAGACTCCATCAGTTCTGTCTCTGGAAGTGGATAGCTTTTTTTTCTTAAGTCCTTTAGAATTGTCTTAGATCTTTATAATGATCAGAATAGCTAAATCACTGACAGTTGATCATCATACAGTTCTGCTGTTACTATGTACAATGTTTTCTTGCTTTTGCTCATTTCATTTGGCATCAATTCATATGTCTTTTCAAATTTTTCTGAAACCCTCTTGCTCATCATTTCTTATACCACAAATAATACCATTACAATCATATCACAAGTTGTTCAGCTATGTCCCAATTGATGAATATCACCTCATTTTTCAATTCTTTGGTATAAATATTTTTGCACATAAATACCCTTTTCCTTTTTCTTTGATCTCTTTGGGACACAGACCTAATATCTGGTAAATAAAAACTATTAAAAAATTTTTAAAAATAAAAAAAATAATTAAAAAAAGAAAGAAAAAAGAAAGATCTTTTAATCTCAACATGGAGATAGATTCTCTGGACCACAGGGCTCAGAATGAGCTTTGAAATTCATTTCTGATTTTCAAAGGGTATGTATGCATAATTATATAGCCCTTTGGGCATAGTTTTTCCAGGATGATTGGATTAGTTCACAACTTCACCAACAATGTATTAGTGTCCCAGCGTTTCCATGTTCTTTCCAATATTTGTCAATATTTAATTTATTGGCAAATTAGCCAATCTGTGAGGTAGCACCTCAAAATTATTTTAATTTGCCTTTCTCTAATGAATAGTGATTTAGATCATTTTTCATATGATTATATTTAGTTTTGATTACTTTGGCAAACTACTTGTTCATGTTCTTTGGTCATTTATCAACTAGAAAATGATACCTATTTTCTCAAATTTGACTCATTTCTCTATATAATTGAAAAACGAGGCCTTTCTGGAAACTGAGTGGATGCCCATCAATTGGAGAATGGCTGAATAAGTTATGGTATATGAGTGTTATGGAATATTATTGTTTTGTAAGAAATGACCAGCAGGATTTCAGAAAGGCCTGGAGAGACTTATATGAACTGATGCTGAGTGAAGTGAGCAGGACCAGGAGATCATTGTACATGGCAACAACAAGACTATAAGATGATCAATTCTGACAGACGTGGCCCTCTCCAACAATGAGATGATTCAGGACAGTTCCAATTGTTCAGTGATGAAGAGAGCCATCTACACCCAGAGAGAGGACTGTGGGAACTGAGTGTGAAACACAACATGATATTTTCACTCTTCTTGTTGTTGTTTGCTTGCATTTTATTTTGCTTCTCTTTCTCTTTTTTTTTCTTGTTTAATTTGATTTTTCTTGTGCAGCAAGATAATTGTATAAATATGTATGCATATATTGGATTTAACATATATGTCTACCTGTTTAACATATATTGGACTACTTGCCATCTAGGGGAGAGTGTGGAGAAAGGGGGGAGGAAATTGGAACACCAATCATTTATAACCAATAAATAAAGAAGTTGCAGAATACATTACAATATTTGTCTCTAGACAAATATCAGGAAGAGAAATTGGAGAAAGAGCAAATCTTTTTCTTGGAACTTTCTTCAGTTCATGTGAAAGTGGGTGTAGGTAATGGCATTAGGCCAAATCTTCTGCTCTGAGATGTCAGGAGGGCTGATGGCTTTCCTTAATCTCTCCCTTCTCTGCCACTATTTATAGAAGGTGATAACTCAGCTGTTAGGTTGATTCACTGTTAGACTGGACTAGGCAAGTCAAGCCACAGCACTATTTTGGCTTCTCAACTCACCTCCTAATTCAGTTGCTACTACTACCAGCCCAAACTTTGATAAAAGGTGGTCACAAGGTCAAGATCTGGTTCATTCCATCTTCAACACTCATTTACCTAAGATTAGGGGAAAAAACAAGGCAACTCCCCTCAAACCCCTCCCCCCCAAACAAAAAACAAAAATGCAGAGGGCCCTTGTATTCATGGCCATGTGTCAGCTTGGATGAAGAAAGTAGGCATCTGTCATTCCTCTCTCTTCCAATCTAGTGGTTTACCTTATTTGTCAATAGAGAAAAGAACATAATTTTGCTTGTTTTGCCCCAGTAATGCTTACCCTGTTCTGTCTCTCCAGCCAATTAAAAGTCAACAAATCAAATCTACAAGCCTTTATTAGGCACCTACTAAGTGTCAAGCATTATGCTAAAGTTTAGGAGATACTAAGAAAGTCAAGAGTCCCTTAGAGTCAAGGGACTTACAACTTAATGAAGAGACAAAGTAAAACACAGAGATTCATTGGCTGATAAACCTATATCTTGACCTTCCAGGAGAAATTTAATCTAATGCTTGCAATAGATTATCTGGTAGAGAATTTCCAAATATGGGCAGAACAGATGGTCTTTCATTGGCTCCATGTTGGGCAATAGACTGAGGAACAGATTTGCAGGCAGTTCCTGCAATGTGAAGATAGGGTCACCCACTGGTTAACTATTCATAGGACCCGGTGGCAAAATGCCATAGGGATAACATGAGTGGAAGTATAATCAAAAATATCTGGGGGACTTTATATGCCATTGAGTCACCTCCACCACACTGACTTTGGTCATTTGCTCATCAGGCACTGCTTAAGCAAGTAAATTCACTAGATTTACTAACTGTGCAGTAATAGGCAAGTACAACAGTAATAATTAATGCCCCTGTGGAATCAAACTGAACTGAATAATATTAATTGGAAATAAACCAGGGGTCTAAATAAAGTAGGGATTTAAATTAATCATTTCCCACAGTTAGGAAGTACCTTAGAAGTCACCAAACCCCACCCTCTTATTTTACAAATTAAGAAACTGGATCAGAAAATGATTTGTCCAAAATCATTGATATAGTAAAGGGTACAGCTGGTATTCAAATGCTCAGGTCCTCTGACTCCAGATCAATGCTATTCCTATTTTATTCTTCCTATCTTTTCCTTCTGGTTTATATAATGTATAGAAATGTTGATTTTTTTTTTTTTTTGAAAAAAATCTCCTGCTTTCTGAAAGATATTATTTCAACTAATTTTCAGGGTTTTTTTATGGTTTACTAAGTTCATTTCATTAATAAGTAAACAAATTTTGATATGTCCTTATTTCCTTAATTTCTTTTTCTTGACTCTCTACTATAGATAGCACTTTTAGTACTACATTAAATTACAATTGTGACAGTAGATATGCTTTCTTTACCCCTAAACATGTATGAAGAAAGCCTCCGGTTATTCTCAATTATATAGCATGCTGGGTCTTTGATTTGTTTGTTGTTATTCATTTAAAAGTATTTTTCCCAATTATGTGTAAAGATAGTTTTCAACACTCATTTTTGTAAGATTTTGAGTTTCTATATTAGTTGTGTCATGAAAGAGAAATCAGACAAAGGGAAGAAAAAAAAAACATGAGAAGAAAGAAAAAACAAATACAAGTGAAAATATTATGCTTCAATCTGCATTCAATCTCCATAGTTCTTTCTCTGGATCTGGATGACATTTTTCATCACCAATCTTTTGGAATTGTTTTGAATCACTGCATTGCTGAGAAGAACTATGTCTGTCATAGCTGATCATTGCACAATGTTGCTGTTACTGTTTTCGCTGTTTTCCTGTTCATGATAATATGTGTAGAAGAATTGCACATGTTTAACATATATTACATATATTACATTGCTTGCTGTCTAGGGGAAGGGAAAAATTTTTGGAACACAAGGTTTTGCAAGGGTGAATGTTGAAAATTATGTATGTACATATTTTGAAAATAAAAAGTTAAAAAAGTTTTCTTGTCTGCTCACTTCCCTTAGCATCATTTCATGTAAGTCTTTCCAAAAAGTTTTTCTGAAATTAGCTTGTTCCTCATTTCTTTTAGAATAATAGTATTCTATTACATTCATATGCCATAACTTGTTTGGCCACTCTTCAACTGAAAGACATCTCAATGTCCAATTCTTTGCCACCATGAAAAAGAGCTGCTATAAATATTTTTGTACATGTGGGTCTTTTTCCTTTTTACTGATCTCTCTGGGATGCAGATTTCATTGCTAGATCTTTGTTTTAAATAAATTTATTTAGTGACAGTTGTCCCCCAAATGTAGCATAGGGATGTCATTGTGTGGTTCAAAGAGAGACAAAACAGTTATCTGTAGCATCTTCTCCCCATCCCTTCTCCCAAAGAGACTAATTTTTTCCAAGAGGGAAATCAGGAGGTTAGGTTAGAAGTTCTCTGCTCTCCTCAGAAAGAAGGGATCCTGGCTAAAGTTCTATCTATCTGCTCCCTTAGATATCGTTAGTCAGGGGGACATGATTTTCAGGTTCGAACTAACTTCTGATTATAGTTCACTAAGTGGGTAGAAAGAAGGACCTCAACTTTATATTCAAGGCTTGATCTCTTTCCCAGTTTCACAACGATCATAAAAGAAACCCATTTATCTAAATCCATAGCAAACAGAAGCCAGAGAAAGTATACACAGGAGAACATGTATCAGATAAGACAAGTGAAGAGTTCTTCCTTTGGGAGCAAGATAACTCAGCAAGAGAGAGAAAACAGAAAGCTAGAGACAGAGAGCTAGAGAAACAGAAAAAGACAGAAAGACAGAGAACTAGAGAAACAGAAAAAGACAGAAACAGGGAGAGTCAAAGAGTCATAGATGTTACCCAAAAAGGAAGTTCCCCAAAGTCTTTAGTGTAGTAAGCTTTTGCAATTGGGCATTTGAGCTTGTGGGGACAAATCATTTCCTGATCCTCAGTTTCTTAATTTGTAAAATGAGACTTGGTGACTTCTAAGATACTTCCTAACTCTGGGAATTTGGGATTTGATGGAGACTCCTCTCACATCAGCTTCTCCCCAGAGTCTTTTCCTTTAGCAAGCTAAAATAGAATTGGCAATGTCCATCTTCTCTTTCAAAACTGGACATTAAAAAGTCCAATGTGACTGCAGAACCCGAAGAGACTGACTACCTCCATGGAAATGAAGAGATTCAAAGAGTCTGGCACTCTCCTCCCTACCCCTCATGCAGGTATATTGGTATCAATCTCCATCAGTGAGGAGAGAGTCACCTACTCATGGGCTGTGAGACTTGGTTTACATTTTTTATCATGTTGATGAAAAGTCTTTTAATTTCTTCTTTTTAGTGTTCATCTAAATGACTACAGATTTTCTCTGCATAAAACTGATAAAATCATGTTTTTCTTATGAATATGATTTACTATGTTAATTGTTTTCCTATTCCCAAAATATCTCCAAATTGTGGATATAAATCCAAGTTGGTTTGGATATATTTCTGTTATCTCTTTATTTATTTTTTTTGTTTGCTTTTGTTTGTTCATCAATGTTATTATCGAAGAATTCTTTCCTTACTTTCACGCTGGTTTGGAAAATCTGGACCATATTTCTTTATGGACTAACTTTAGTGTATAACCCCTACTCCAAGACTCCCACCATCCCATAAGGGTTTCTGGTTCAGGGTTCAGTGAGAGGATCCTTAAATGAAGAAGATAAGATTTCTCTCTCTTTTTTACTCATAAAAAAATTCTTCTTATCCAGGAAGCACCTACTCTGTGTAAATTCCAAACCAGAGTCCCTTTGGTGTCACAGGTCACATTTTGGGGGGTTTTCTGGATTTTGAAGGTATGATTCCCACCAATCTAAAGTGCCTAATCCCTTTCTGAAAGTCTACATTTCTTTGGAGCTCACCCAAGTTTGTTCTATTTCTGTTGCTACTAGTGTTCTTGCTTATGATTGAGCAAGACTGAATTTCCATTTAGATGTCTTGTTTTTCAGGGTTTGACTTGAGAAATTTTGAATGCAGGGGCTCAGTAGAAATATTTTTTTTATTAGACTTTCATTTGGAATTGCCTTATATGTTGCAGGGATGCAGAGAAAATATTTATGGCCTCCCTTATATTCTGAAGTGATCCGTGGGAGGAATTTTCATCCTGGACAGTTGATTTCTCTCTTAAGGATAAAGGAGTGACTCCCAATTCATTCCAGTTCCTAACTACTTGCTGTTGGGAGAAGTCCACATGCTCTATGAAGTCCTTTGGGACTAGACTCTGAAAAGAGAACTTCATTTTCTTTTCTTTTTTCCTTTTCCTCTTCCCCCCCCTTTTTTTCCTCTGTAAATTGACCTAGTACCTTATATGTACAAAGCATTTAGTAATCTATGCACCCAGTCAGTTCTATGTTCCTCTGATCTGGTTAGCATCTCACCTTTTTTTTTTTTTTTTTTTTTTTTGCACTTAATAGCTCATGTAGGTCTTTCCAAATGTTTCTGAAATTTGCTTGCTAATCATTTCTTATAGTACAACAGTATTCCATAACATTCATATATCATAACTCGTTCAGCCATTCCCCAAATGAAGAGCATTCCTTCAATTTCCAATTCTTCACCACCACAAAAAGAGCTGCTAATATAGTTTTGTAAATGTGATCCATGTTTCTTTTTTTATGGTCTCTTTGGGATATAGATCCATCAGCAGTATTCCTGGATCAAAGCAATGCATGATTTATAGCCCTTTGAACATATTTCCAAATTATTCTCCAGAATGGTTGGATCAATTCATGACTTCAGCAGTGCATTAGTGTCCCAGTTTTCCCACATCCCCTCCAACATTTATCATTTTCTTTTTCTATGATATTAGCCAATTTAATAGGCATGAGGTGGTACCTCTGAGTTGTTTTAATTTGCATTTCTGTAATCAATAGTGGTATCTCATTTTTACTGCCATTATTTTTTATTATTCCTTGCCTTTAGTGTCAGGAAAAGCAGGATCCCCATCCTAAATTCCCTTCTGGGTTGGGTGGGGGAAGCAAGGACCTAGATGCTTCTTCTCTCTCAGAACCTCAATATGTCCTCTCTCTTTAAAAGAAAATGCTTTCATTTCCCCAGAAACTTGAGAAAGTCTGGGTAATGTCTGTGCCAACACTCCTAGGACCATCCCAAAACATCCCCACCCACCAAGTCTCCATGGCAACATCTCAGTGGGAAGGTTGATTTCCCACAGAGGTTACTCTAGAATGCTTTCTTGTTCTTTCTTCTTTTTCTTTTTTTCTTCCTTCCTTCCTTTCCCTCTCTGACTCTTTCTTTCTTTGTTTCTTTCTCTGAAAATAATTTATGCAGCAGGACAATTCTCTCTTATTCAAATATTTGATAGAATTTACTTATAAATATATTTGGACCTGACACAGTTTTTACTCCATTTTTATTTATGTCTTGCTCAATTTTTCTTTCTGAGATTATTTATTATTATTTAAATCATAATAATTAGTATTTAATTACTAGCATATATGTAGCACTTTAAAGTTGTAAAACACTTTGCCAATATTATCTCATTTGATCTCCACAACAGGGAAGGGAGATTAAGGGATTTACCTGAGTAACACCATTAGTAAGTGTCTGAGGTCACATTTGAACTAAGATCTTTCAGAATCCATGTCTAGCTCTCTATCCACAGAACCATGTAGCTGCCCAAAAGATCATCTATAGCAGTGGTTCTCAGAGTGTGGTCAAGAGAATCCTTGGTGGAGGGGCACCTGGGTGTCACAGTGGATAGAGCACCAGCCCTGAAGTAAGGAGGACCCGAGTTCAAATCTGATCTCAGACACTTAACACTTCCTAGCTGTGTGACCCTGGGCAAGTCACTTAACCCCAATTGCCTCAGCAAAAAAAAAAAAAAAAAGAGAGCGAGAGAGAATCCTCAGTGTTTCTGAAACCTTTAAGATAGTCTACAAATTCAAATTTCATTTTTATTTCCAATATGTTGAATATCTATAAAGGTAATCCACATAAACAAAAACTCAATAATACTTTAAACATACTGAGAACAAAAGTTTGAGAACCTCTGATCTATAGTCTCTCTTGTTGTTTTTCCTATTTTTATCTTTTTGTCAAAAAGCAGTATGACACCAATCAAACTCCCAAGAAATTATTTTACTGACCTAGAAAAAATAACAAAATTCATCTGGAAGAACAAAAGGTCAAGATTTCAAAGGAATTAATGAAAAGAAAAGCAAATGAAAGTGGCCTAGCTGTACCAGATCTAAAACTATATTACAAAGTAATGGTCATCAAAAGCATTTGGTATTGGCTAAGAAATAGAGCAGTTGATCCATGGAACAGGTTAGGTTCATAGAACAAAATAGTCAATAACTATAGCAATCTAGTATTTGACAAACCCAAAAACTCCAACTTTTGGGATAAGAATTCACTATTTGACAAAAGCTTCTGGGAAAATTGGAAACTAGGATGGCAGAAACTAGACATAGATCCACACCTAATATCGTATACAAAGTTAAGGTCAAAATGGGCTCGTGATCTAGACATAAAAAATATTATAAACAAATTAGAATAACATAGGATGGTTTATCTCTCAGATATGTGGAAGAGGAAGAAATTTGTGACCAAAGAAGAACTAGAAATCATTACTGATCACAAAATAGATCATTTTGATTATATTAAGTTTAAAAGTTTTTGTACAAACAAAACTAATGCAGACAAGATTAGAAGGGAAGCAATAAACTGGGAAAACATTTTTACATCCAAAGGTTCTGATAAAGGCCTCATTTTTAAAACATATAGAGAATTGACTCAAATTTATAATAGTTCAAGCCATTCTCCAGTTGATAAATGGTCAAAGGATATGAACAGACAATTTTCAGATGAAGAAATTGAAATTATTTGTATTCACATGAAAAGGTGCTTCAAATCACTATTGATCAGAGAAATGAAAATTAAGACAACTCTGAGATACCACTACACACCTGTCAGATTAGCTAAGATGACAGGAAAAGATAATGATGAATGTTGGAGGGAATGCGGGAAAACTGGGACACTGATACATTGTTGCTGGAACTGTGAATGAATCCAACCATTCTGTAGAGGAATTTGGAACTATGCTCAAAATGTTATCAAACTGTGCATATCCTTTGGCCCAGAAGGGTTTCTACTGGGCTTGTATCCCAAAGAGATCTTAAAGGAGGGAAAGGGATCCACATGTGCAAAAATGTTTGTGGCAGCCCTTTGTGTAGTGGCAAGAAACTAGAAACTTAGCGGATGCCCATTAATTGGGGAATGACTGAATAAGTTATGGTATATGAATCTTATGGAATACTATTGTTCTGTAATAAATGAGCAACAGGATGATTTCAGAAAGGCCTAAAGAGACTGACATGAACTGATTCTAAATGAAATGAGCAGAACCAGGAAATCCTTATACATGAAAACAACAAGACTATATGATGATCAGTTCTGATGGACATGACTCTCTTCAAGAGTGAGAGGATTCAAACCAGTTCTACTTGTGCACTGATGAAGAGAATCATCTACACCCAGAGAGAGAACCATGGGAAATGAGTGTGAACCACAACATAGCATTCTCACCTTCTTCTCTGTTGTTATTTGCTTGCATTTTGTTTTCTTTCTCAGTTTTTCTTTTTCTTTATTCTTGATCTTATTTTTCTTGTGCAGCATAACTGTATAAATATGTATACATATATTGAATTTAACAGTATTTTAACATATTTAACATGTATTGGACTATCTGCCAGCCCCAGGAGGTAGGGGGAAGGAGGGGAAATTTTGGAACAAAAGGTTTCCCAACTGTCCATGCTGAAAAAATTACCCATGCATATGTTTTGTAAATAAAAAGCTTTAATTAAAAATATAAAAAAAATTGACATTGTAAAAAAGAAAAAGAAAAGACCAGAGTTGGAATCAGAAGATTTGAATGAGCTTTATTCCTTTATGTAAATGTACTAGCTGTGTAACTATTGGAGGAGGGGGGGAAATAGGAAAAATCAATGCCTCAAGCAACTTTATAAGAATATAAGTTACTATTAAATGTTTACCTGTGTTCACAGAAGAATTTCCACACTGGAAATTCTCCAAACCAATAAAATCAAAGATCCAAACAAATATGTGTGTGTTGATTTTATATATATGTTTCTCTATGTATATATATATATATATATATATATATATATATATACATATGTCTCCCTTACTACAGGCCCTTGACACGCTATCCACTATATCACTTAGTTTGACAATTATTTTTACCATTTTAAAATGTTTGTGTATTTTATTTTTATTTTTGCCATTTACCAATAAATACCATTATTTTTACAATATTGCTCTTACTACATAAATTGTTTTCTTAGTTCTGCTTTTTTCATTTGCACCAGTGCATAGAAACCTCCCCAGGTTTCTGAAACCATTCTATTCATTATTTCTGGCAAAGCAGTAGTATCTCATTATAATCATATACCAGAACTTGTTTAGCCAGTCCCTAATTGATGAACAACCCCTTGAGTTCCCATTCTTTGCTATCACAATAAGAGCTACTAAAAATATTTTTGTACATATGAGTCCTCTTCCTTTCTTTTATCTCTTTGGGATATAAACTGTGTGGTGGTAACAGTGGATCAGAGAGTTTGCATGATTTAATAGGTTTTTGGGATGGAACCAAATTATTCTCTAGAGTGGTTGGACAAGGAGCTTATATTTTAATGGGGAAGACAATACATACGAGGGAACTGAAAAGATATTATAAAGGACACAGGGCATCCTAGACAAAGGTCTATACAGATGAGTCACCAGTGCAGTTTGGAGAAGGAAAACATACACACGCAAACATATATGTAGACATTCAGTAGAGCACATATATATAGAGGTGATTTGTGCATTCAGATACACATGTACCCATTGTCATGTATGAACACATATCAGGCCAAAAATACTTATTAAGCCCTTATTATTTGCCAGGTGCTAAACTGTGGGGATTAAAAAAAAAATCAGAAACACAATCCCTATCTTCAAGAAGTTTATACTGTAATGGAAGAAAATTATAAATAAAACCAGGCTGGGGCCAAGGCTGAGAACTTTGCAGAATGAAGGATGGCTGATCTGGCTCTCACTTAAAATGAAGGTTTTCTGGCTTTAGGGCCAAGGGTTGAAGAAGGCGGAATCATGGTGGCAAAGTCCCAAGAGAAATATGAATGTATGTATATTTGTGTAGCAATATGTATGCATATATACACATGTATGTATCTACATATACCTGTACATATACTTCTCCCCCTTGGAGGGCAAAGAGAACTTGTCTCCTGTGTATGTCTATAGACACATAAACATATATGTCTGTATGTATACATGTATATATTTTGGAATAGTCATCTCTTACAGCGTCTGAGTTTATAATGTATTTAGTTCAGCAGGAAGACTATCTTCTCTCTCTGGACTCCACCTTCATGTGGACAGATCCCCCTCCTCCTTCAGGCATAAATTTCTCTCTAATTATTCCTAATTACCCATCTCCCTTTATCTCAGTGGAGGGAATCCAACCTGTTTGGGAAGAATTATTGGGATAGCTCAAGGGAACAAGACAATTGTCTCAATACAGTTATTTCTATATCTTTTAATTTCCCCTAACCAACATGGGTTGGTTCCATTGCCTAGGAGAATTTCAGTACCCATGTTTTTTTCTTTTGTTTGCCTTTAGGGTGATTATAACCCTTCTCAGAAAAATTTCTGATTTGTATCAAGTTCCAAATCAGATACTCTTGTGATTTGGAAAGAAAATATCTCTGTTTTTGTCTTTTTTAGAACAACCATAGTCTCTCACCCCATTGCTTCTACTGAATACCCAAAAGAGTGTCACCCCCAAAATGATGTCCTAGAGAACCTGGCTTCTTTTTTGAAGACACTTTGCCAACACAAAGAAGGGGAAGTAGTGGGAGAGTCAGGCTGAGACAGGAAGGTTGTAGTTTTACCATTGTGATTTATTAGTGATTTGGAGCAATAAAAGTCAATAGCATTCTCTTTTTTAACATTCTCCCTCTTTCTTGAAACTTCAGGGTCATGGCAGAAGCAGTTGCACTGGCCCTCCAAGGCACCCCATTTGTTATCTGCTGCTCTTATGGTCTCCAGAATCTAGACACCAGTACTTGAAACTGTTATCTCTTTATGTGAGAGGATGATGATGATATAAGGCGACTGAGAAGCTGTTGTAGTCTGACCTCACTCCTCTTCCCTCGGTCTCCAATTTATTTCATTCCAGTCCGCAACACCTGTGTCAGTAAAGGCTGCCCTGAAACTCCCTCAAGTGTCACGATCCACAGCTTCGGAGGCTCTTAGAGAATTGATCTGCCCTTTCACCCAGGAATGGTCCTTAACACCCATTTTCCTTTTTTCTCCTTCTTCCTGTCTTAGTACTATTGCACCAGTGAGAAATTAATTTTCCTATCCCCAGAACATTGCCTTTCATCTCTTGCCTTTCATTAACATTTCATCTCCCCCTTTCCTCAGATAAAGGAAAGGACCTCTGTCTTTTCAACTGCAAACACAATCAATACCCAAGGCTCCCAGAAATTTGTGTAAATAGGCATTGGAGACTATATCCAAACATAGACTTGTCCCTAGTGGCCTACTACACACCTATTTCAATTAGATTTCCAGTTTTGTTAACCTATAATTTAGTATGGTAATGTAACCCCATTTTGATTTGAGCTTGAGTGGTTTTTCTGGACTATACTGTGTAACCTACATCCTATATGGGTGGAGGGAAATGTGACTCCTGATGGCTTAGAAAGAACACTGAACCATGTTGTATAGCATACTTATATCAGGAACAAGGGATTTTTTTTCAGAAATATGGTTGTAGGACTTTTAGAGATGTGATCATGAAAACTATGACCTTTTGAAAAGCAAATGAATGTGGAGTAACAAAATTATCTCTTTGTAAATAATAGGATGATGAATTTGGAACCTAAAGATTCAATTATAAAATATATCCATAGAAATCATTAACATTTCTATGTAACACCAACAAAACCCTGCAAGAAAAAAAAATAAGACATACCTTATTTAAAATAATTGTAGACAGTATGAAAGATCTGAGAGTATATCAAGAACTACCAGGCACATACTTATAAAACATTTTTATACAAATAAAGTCAGATTTAAATGATTAAAGAAATATTCATGGGTAGGTTGAGCCAGTAGAATAAAAATGACGATTTTATCTATTTATTCAATACCATCCTATCTAAATTACCCCCCAAAATTATTTTACTATGCACAAAAAATAATATAGTTACAAATTTCATATAACAGCAAAGTTCATTTGGAAGAATAAAAAGTCAAGCTCATAAAAGGAATTACTTTAAAATGTAAAGGAAGGAGGTTTAGCAGTACTAGATCTTATACTATAAGGTAGTAATTGTCAAAACTACCCAGTACTAGCTAAGAAATAGAAATATAGAAGACTGGAACAGAGTAGATGTACAATACATAATAGCAACTGATTATTTGACAAAGTAAGGATTTAAACTTCTGAGATAAGAATTCATTATTTGGTTAAAAAAAAAAGTGCTGGGAATTCTGGAAAAGGCTGGCAGAAATTAGATATAGAACAACATCTTACACCATTTACTGAAATAAGGTCAGATGGATATGTGATTTAGATATATAGGGAGATAGCATAAGAAAATAGAAGGTGGAATAAATTACCTATTAGATTTATAGATAGGAGAACAATTTGTGAATAAACAAGAGAGAGAGAGAGAAACAGAGAGAGAGAGGGAGAGAGCATTGTGAGGTATAAAATAAACAATTTCAATTATATAAAATTCAAAAGATTTTGTACAAATAAAACCAACATAACCAAGAGTAGAAGAAAAAGAGAAAACCGGAAGAAGATTTTTATGGACAATATCTCACATAAAAAGCTCATATGTCAAATATATAAAGAACTTTTTTCAAATTTTTAAGAATGAGAGACATTATCCAATTGGCAAATAGTCAAAAGATATGAATAGGCAGTTTTTTGATGAAGAAAACAATACTTATCTCTGTGTGTATGTGTCTGTCTCTCTGTGTATATATATATATATATATATATATATATATATACACACATATGTCATATGAAAAAATTTTCTAAGTTATGATTATAGAAATTCAAATTAAAACAAATCTTATGACTATCAGGTTAGCTAAAATGATAGAAAAGGAAAGCAACAAATAGTAGAAGGGATGTAGAAAAATTAGACATTAATTCACTGTTAGTAGAATTGTGAACTGATTCAACTATTTTGAAGAATACAGAATTATGTTCCCTAAAATTATAAAACTGTATATGTCCTTTTGACCCAGCAATACCACTATTAGGTATGTTTCCCAAGGTGATTAGGGAAAAAGAAAAAGAAATTAAATGTTCTAAAATATTTATAGAAACCCTCTGTGATGGTAATGAACTGCAAATTGAGGGATGCTCATTAATTGGGGAATGGTTGAACAAGTTGTGGTAATTTAAGGTAATGTAATGCTATTTATAAGAAATGATGAGCTGGTTGCTTTTAGAAAAACATGGAAAGATGTGCATGAAATAATGAAAAGTGAAATGAGCAGAACCAAGAGAATGTTGTACATGATGATAACAACTTTGAACGACTAAGTAATTTTGAGTATTATATACTGAAATTAATTACAAAGGACCTGTGAAAGAAGATGCTATCCATATCCAGAGAAAGAATTGATAAACAGAAGTATCTATAGTATGATTTTACATATATGTATATGTTTGTGTCTAATGATAGCCCTCTTTATGGTTGGGTGAGGAAAGAAGGAGAAAAGTAATAAAAAGTACAGAGCAGGGAACAAACAAAACTTGGAAGCAAAGAATAGTTGGGTAGTTTTGAAAAGACAGTTATGTAGTTTAAAAAAATTAGAAAATAAAAAATCATAATTTTAAATTGAATTCTTTTTTACGTTGTGCGGTCTATGTGGAAATGTTGGAGGGGGTTGCATTTAGGTTCAAAATTAATAAAAATTGAAAAAACAAAGAAAAGCAAATGGTATCTCCAGAGCCACTGACTCCAACATAGTCCTTGACTTTTAGATCTTTCAACTCTAGCAACTGCTGGGAATGATTCTCCCTCAGTGTGATTTTTCTCTTGGTGATCTGAGAGCTTATTTTCCTCCTAAGAAAAGAGACCAGTTATTTTTGTGCATTTTATGAAGGGTTATTTTAATGTGTATATTTTCTCAAATTTGTTTTATTGCTTGCTTTGATAAAGAATGGTTTTCAGCTTTGATGGAGGTGAGATGCACATGTGGATATATGTGTGGCCAAAGGGTAACTCATAATTCCCAGGGATGGAAAGTCTTTTCTTAAAGCCATAATCTTCATTCTTAAAAAGGTCATAAACCTTGAAGCTGTTTTCTCTCTCAAGCAGAGACAAACAGACATAGATTTTTTTTTTTCTCCTGTATCTTTGTCTGTGCTAGTCGTCAGCATGTGTTCCTTGTTGGGTGTGTGCTTCAGGTTCTCTGATAATCAGGTCCATAGAGGGAAGGAAAGTAATATTCTCTCTGGACTCACTCCTCCTTTTCCCAGAATGCCCTATAGTGTAAGTCACAAGTATCAGTTGATTTCTGGGAATGGAAACCAGATTGCAAAAGTGATGAGAATTGAGTGGGAAGTGAGAAGATGAGGCAAAGATACTTGAATTCAGCTGAATATCAATTTAGTAGTGAGAGGTAGGACTTAAAAATGGGACAATGTAGTTGAAAGGGATAGAAGAGAAAAGAAATGACTTCTCCATTTAAAGACTTGGGGAAATCTCAGAACATTTTTAGGCAGATGAAAAAAAGCCAATTAATGAATAATTTTTATTAACCATGTAGGTACTGTACTAGATGCTAGGGTTGCAAATGCATGTATCCCAAAGCACAGAGAACCCCAACAGGGATTCTGGGCTCACAAGGACCCAGGTTTGGTTATGAGTGCAGCCTGATTCCAAAAAGGTCAAATTTCTCTTTCTTTTGAGTTATCATTTTCACATGGATTAATCAAGGAATGTCTCTTAAGACAAAATTTAGGCATAGCTTGTGACCAGAGTATTCCAAATGTATATGGAAGAATCCCTAAAAAAGAGCCCATGAAAATTCATAGCATAGACAATTCATTATCAGCTAATATCCTCCCACTTTCACCTCCCTCTTCTCTAGTCTCAAGAAGGGAATTTGTTTTGGACCAGAACTTGAAACAAGGTGCTAAATCACTGGAATTGATAGAGACAATGATTATGTACTTAGTACTTATTAAGAGTTCACACCTTTGAGAGAGCATATATAAGGAGGAGCTCCCACAAGCCCACTCTCGGAGGTGGAGTCAGATTCATTACCCAAATCCTGTACCTAACTTGCAATGTGGTTATTGGTTATAGTATAGTATTTATTTCATTTTACAGAAAAGACAAATGATCTTCCAGGAGCCTATGTAAATTCATAGCATAGTCCATTTCTTATCATCCAATATTCTCCCACTTCCACTCCCATCTTCTCTAGTCTCAAGAAGGGAATTGACCTTGGGAATGCTATCGTGGAAGCCCTCATTCAGATGAGTTCTTTCAGGGCCATCTCCCTCACTACTTCCTACACCCTCTCCCAAAGCCTCATATAATGACTGTGCTTTAAAACTCTCCTTGAAAAATAAATATTCTTTGGAGCTTTCTCTCTCTCTCTCTCTCTTTTTTTTTAAGTACCCTTGCTGCTGAAGCTGATGTTCTCTGAACAAGCAGAGCCTGTACCATTTAAATGACCCACTGACTTTGCTGTCTAGAGAAATCACATAAATGATATGAATTGACTCTTTCCTTCTCCAAAGAAAAGGAATCTATAGGAATTCTTATCTCCCCAGAAGATCCACTGATATAATTCTAGAATTTCTGAATTTGTCATCCAGTAACAACTCTCAAAACTGGTGCTACCCAGGAAATCCTTCTACTTAGCTAGGTTACTATCTAGAATTACATAACCTAGAGAATTCAATGTCTGCCTCACCCTCTCTTCCTTTATATAAGAAACTATATACATTGCTCAGGAATATTGTCCTAGACCTTTCCACCCATGCACATGGGGAGGTATGGAGCTATAAATGACAAGACACTTTTGGAGCTTCTCAACCAACTGACCCCAAGAGAGGATGCAGTTGTCTTGGCAACTAGGTCCAAAGAGAAACAAGGCAAAGACAAGTGACAAAAACCCATATTCTCAAACATGAGAGCCCTCAACAGAAATTTAAAGGCAGTGGTGGAGGCTAGACCCAAACCAAAAGAGGAGCATCAGAAATTCCAGGTCTGAAAGAGAGTTTGGATCAGAAAATGCAATAGTCAGAGGCAGTTGTGAGGCTGTGAGAGTGCTTGAAACCCCAGCCTCTTAGAAAGAGGAACAATTAAGTGCTCATCTGGGACTTGAACTCCAACTCATTAAGGCAGGACTAGAATGGTCTGGCTTCCCTCCAGATGGGAAGTCTGTCCATTAATCAATCGACAAGCATTTGTGGTTATTAGAGGCATTTCAGTGAATTCCACCTTCACCCTGGGGACTTGTAACCCCATCCTAAAGGCCTGGACTCTACCCATTCAAGAGAGGAGAAGAAACTCAAGTTGCCCAGGCTTGCTATTGGTCATGTGCTTTAGATAAAAGATCATGGGATTTAGGAGTTAGATGTGGAAGAGATCTTTGAATCCAATGTCCTGATTTTACAGATGAGGCTGAGAGAAGACTAAGTCACTTGCCTAGAATTACACAGCAAGTAAATGTCCATGTTGAAATCATTATGACTTGAAGCCTATCTTTATCTCTTGAAGTTACTTACCTGCCTCAGGGGAGAGCTAAGTTTCTATGAATATTAGGAAGTAAAAGAAATAATGGTTTCAGAATGACAAAACTATGCAGTAGGAAAAAAAAATTGCATTTGCAGTCAGAGAAAACAAATTCACATCCTGATTCTACTACGTTTATGACCTTGAACAAGTTTCATAGGCTCTTCAAGTCGCTCCATATGTCTTGTTTTTTTCATCTGTAAAATGAGTAGGTAACCTCTAGATTTTTGTTCCTGAAATAGAATCTCAGACTTTGATGAAAGGCTATCAGGTTCAACTGGAGGCCATCAAATTCAACTTGGAAAACATCAAATTCAACTGGAAGCTATGAAGGTGAACTGGAGGCCATCAAGTTCAACATACAGAATCAAAATTTGACCCTGAGTCCTAGATCTAAAGCCAAAAGACATTAGATTTGAGTCCTGACTTTGCCACTCATTATTTTAGACGTTGTGCAAGTCATTCTCCTTCTCTGAGCTTTAGTTTCCTCATCTACAAAATGGGGATTGAGAGGCAGATTATCAAAATGGGTGGAAAGCTGAGTTCTAAATTAGGAAGCTCTGGGTCCAAGTTTTGTCCCTGACACATACTAACTGGGTGACCTTGGGCAAATTAACTTCTCTGGCTATCTGGAGAATTTAGAGGTAGCGGGGAACTTCCTTATCATGGAGTTCTCTAAAGAAATTACAGATTTGAACCAAAAATAAATAAATAAAATGAGAGTTATAATCTCTGCCAATTATTCCTTCCATGGCAGTTGTGAAGGGAACCTTCTGTTCATTCTAAAGTGCATATAAATGTGAAAGTCCCAGCAGACAGTTCCCTCCTACTCATCTGGATGTGTGTACATTCCCCTTCCTTCTCTTTGCCGTCTTTCCATTTCCTGGGAAAAGTGAAGGTCTTTATCTCAATTCCTCCTCTCACAGTACAAAGCTACCTATTCTAAAATAGATGTAGAATTCTACACCTAGAATTCTAGGTGTATTTAATTCCAAGTCTTCCCACACTCCAAATTTCCCAATGTCCTTCCTTTGGGGGGAAGGAGAAAAGGGAGAAGATAAAGACAGCTTTTCCTCCCACTCCTACTAGCTTCTCCAAGCAATTTTTTTTTTTTTTTTTGAGGCAAAACTGGATATATTCTCTTTTCTAATCTGTCAGGCTCTCGAATCCTGGATTCCTAATTGGCTTGCTGTTTTTTCCAAAGAGCCTAACCACATTTTCTTCAGCCAATCACAATATATTTTATGTCACATCTAGCTGAACTGCATTAATTGCTTGATTGAAAGGAACTGTATAAATCTGGTTTATCTTTTGATTAATTTCATTGAGAAATCTGATGAGCTCCCATCCTTATAATAGTCAATCAGAGGACACAATTAGTTCTAAATGTAACCCTTTCTTTGAACACATCTCTTATAGAAACAGTTACCGCCTTTTTTGTTTGTTTTTCTTTTGCTGAGACAGTTGGGGATAAGTAACTTGCCCAGGGTCACACAGCTAGGAAGTATTAAGTGTCTGAGGTCACATTTGAACTCAGATCCTCCTGACTTCCGGGCTGATGCTCTAACCACTGTGCTACCCAGCTGCCCTGGTTACTGCCTTTTTAAGAGCATAAGAAACTAAACTGAATTCTGATAATTTTGGGGAATGAGGTGAGGGGACAATTTTAAGAGTCAATTCGGTTAATGGGACAATTTTAAAAGTCAATTCGGTTAAGAAAATTGTTTGATATGAAGTACCTTTCCATATAGAGTTAGGAAAAAAGTGACATCGTTGGCGTGGCTTTTTGGTTGATGGGATGGAGAGTGAGGAGTGCGGGATGATGCTGAGGTCATCAACCAGGGAGACTGGAAGATTGGTGATGTTTTTGACAGAAATAGGGGAATTTGGGAAGAGGGAGATTTCAGATTGGAAGACATGAAATAATAGTTGTGAGACTTCCTGTAATTCATTTAGCAGCTTTGGAGGAGAAAGAAGGAGAAGGAAGAGAAAAAGGAGGAGGATGAAAGTAATTCTGCGCCGAGGATTGGCAAGGGAAGAGCAGGAATAGAACTAGGGCATGAGAGATTCTAAAATCATTCAAATTTGGCCTCAGATAAATGAGTACTACTGATGCTGGGCAAGTCACTTAGCCTTGTTTGTCTCAGTAAAATAAAGCAGAGGACAGGGAAGAGGTGAAATGTCTACCTATTGATTTTAATCGTATTTTATTTTCCAAACAGGTAAAGATATCTTTTAACATTCGTTTTTATAAAACTGTTCCAGATTTCTCTCTCCTTTCCTTGTCTCATTCTTCCCCAAGAGAAAGAACAATCTGATAGTTAAATAAGTGTAATTCTTTTAAACACATTTTCCAATTTATCATGTTGTGCAAGAAAAACCAGAATGTGCAACTGCTGAGAGGAGATTGGAGAGAAAGTATTCATGGAGGAGGGGATCGACGTCCGAGAGGGAGAAGCCTCAGCAACAAGTGAACAGCGGAGGAGAGCGCCATAGGCCGTGCGGCCGGGGGCACGACACAGCCTCTCCAGGTCTAGTTTTCCCCCTTTTTTAATGACTCAGTTTCCAAGTTCTTTTTATCTTCATGACTGAGTCTGTAAAGCGAAGCGGCCACACAAGGAGGGCTCCTGGTCTGACTGATTAACGTCTGCGAACAGCGGGACAAAATGGCCACCTTTAAGATTTTCCCCCATCGTCTAGCAGGAGACTGATCACAGGCTGAAGTTGCGAGGGAAGAGTCCTGAGGAAGCGTTGGCTGCTTCCGCTGCCCTGCTGAAGAGCGTCCATTCGGGGTGACGCCATTGCTAGGGAGAGAGCCTTCTGGAAGAGCTCCTGTGGTGATGGAGGCACCCACGAGCTCGCCAGGCCAGGTTACCCAAGATGGAGAGTCACAATGGAAAGCTCTGACAACGGGGCTCCCTGGAGAAGGAAATGGACAAGAAAACCCCATGAATGGCCTGGCACGCGGGGGTCAGCGGGGTCAGAGGGTCCACGAGCGACGGGGAGGGAAAGACGAAGCGGTGAGTGTCAGGTGACTGGATAGAATGGCGGGATTTGGAGACGAGGGATCTGAGTTCCAATGCTGCTCTAGCTGCGTGATCTTGGGCTATTTATTCCCTCTCCCGTCTCCTCATCTACAACTTAAGGGGGTTGAATTGGACGACCCTTAAATTCTTCTCTAGATCTCCGACTCTGGGCAAGATCTGAGGGGCTTTACAAATAAACGTGACATAATTGAACTGCATTTCAGTTGACTTTGGGAGAGGTCTGAAGCGTGTACAAGCGCACGCCTCCCGGCTCCACCCGTGGGCGGGCGCGATGTCACGAGGTACGCCTCCCGCTAGTCCGTCTGCGCCGCCTAATCCGGAGTCTCGGGCCTGGACTGGAAGGTGATTGGTTGTCTGAGGCCAATATGGGCGGGGCCTCTAGGACGAGGGGCGGGACTACGGATGCGAGCCCGCCGGCGTCCGCGTTCCCAGGCGTTGCCTCATTTTCCTCCGTCACCGCGTTTTACGCGTGCGCTCCCGAGCCTGTCTTCCGCCGGCTCTTATAGCGGCCGCGGCCGGAGTCCTGGAGGGATTGAGTGACCGAGCAGCGACCTAGCAAACGGGGACGTGGGCCGGCAGCTTGAAGTCTTTGGGACACCGACGTCGCAACATGGGGGTCCCGCTGTTGTGGCTGCTGGGGGCCGTGTTCCTCTGTGCGCGGGCCACCTCCGGAACCGGTGAGCGGGGCCGGGGCAGCCGGGGTCCCCACGGCCCGGGCTCGGGGGCCGTTGGGGGTTCAGGGGATTCAAGCCGGGCTCGGGGTGAGGGACTCGGGCTGAGGTATTGAGGTTCTGAGCCCCCGGGGAGGGGTATGTGCTGAAAGATTAGGACTCAAGGGCCCGGAGGGAGGGCTGCAGGCTGGAGGAAGCTCACGGGTTCGGGGGAGGGGGGCGGCTGCAGCTTGGCGGCTTTGAGGCCCAGGGTTCGAGGCTGGGGAATTGAAACTCAAGGGGCCTGGGGGGAGGGGTGCAGGCTGGGAGCCTGAGGTTCGAGGGGCCCGGGGGTGGGGGGGTATAGGCTAGAAAATTGAGCCTCCTGAGATGGAGGGAGGGTCGCGAGCTGGGGACTGGAGACCCGAAGGAGCTCCATGAGGAAGAGAGGAGCGCAGACTGGAGGTTTGAGCGCGGAACGCGAGGGAGAGAGGGGAGCGAAAGGTCCCGGAATTGGGGGCGGGAAGGGAGAGATGAGGCCGGGAGGTAGGGACGGTGGTGGGGGTGGTGAGGCGGGGCCAGGGCGAGGCTCTGGCTGGGAGGACGGACGTGCCCCGGAGCTGGGGTCCTAGGGGGGATGGGGGGCGCGATGGCGGAGGGAGGGCTGGCTGGTTAATTACTGGCGGGAGGTGGAGACGGCATGGTGTGATCCTGAGGAGTGGGGGAGGGCTTTGGGGCTGCGGAGATGGGGCCTTCCCTGGCTGGGAGAATTTGGGGAGAAGTGGAGTTCAGGGTTGGAAAGCCGAGCAAAGATCTCTGACTTTCCCTTCGGCTCTCCAGGACTCTGGATATTTTCCACCACTCCTGGGCTATCTCGGTGTAGGCCCGGAGCTATTCTATTCATCTGATTTTATCTAGGGTGGTAAATGTTCCTATGAAGGGAAGGAAATAAGTATCTTTTCCTCAGTTTGATTCTGCATTAAAACAACATGGCAATAAAAGTTTTAGCTACAAGTTTGTGGGCTTAATGTTGTGCATTTTGATAGAGAAGTTCAGCTTGACTATCATGCGCTAGGGGAAGAGTTTGGGGGGGGAGTGAGTCTTCATTGTAAGGTATTTTTGCTTTCTGAAGTTTAAAACCATAATCTATCATGAATGACAGCAAATAATAGCACTTGGGTGTCTACGTACATCCACATGGAAGGTTTGGAATAAGCTGTAACTTTGGAGGGTTTTCATAAAGCCCTTTTTCTATAAGAACTGAATTGCACGTGTTACTGTTCTCCCATTATAAAGAAAACTGACTCAAGGTGAGGGAGTAATCTGCTGCTCAAGGTCATACAGCTACTAAATGTTGGAACTGGAAAATTCCTGCCTTCTACTTAAATGTTTTTACCACAACACAATGCTGCAATTTCTGTTTCTAATGTTTAATTTTAATATTCTAATTATTACTGTTTCTAATTATCTTTTTTCCCCACTCAGCTCCTTTTCTTTATTTCATAATTTAAAACTATTCCAATGCTCCTTGTCCTGGATACCTGTGAACCAAGATGAGATCAACAAAAAGGTTGCACCTTTATTTCCATTTATTATAGCCCTGGAAACCAAAGCTTTCCTATGATAGAGATTTTACTCTTGTATAAATTCATTTTTAACTTAGGTTGTGTGCTATTTTTGCCACATAGGCTTGTTTTTAATGAAATTTTATTTTCAGTTATGAAACATTCCCCCATTTCTTCAAGAAAATAAAAAATGTGATTAATAAATCTTTCAAAGTTGTCATATATTAATAATGTTACATAGTATAAATTATTCTGGTTCTCCTCACTTCATTTTACATCAGGGCTTCTTAAAATTTTTCTACTCACAATCCTTTTTCACTTGATGAATTTTTACATTACCCTGGATATATATATATATATACATATAATTATATAGGCATATAAATCAATCACTTGCTGATGATAATTTTGTGCCACTTCTCCCCCATATTCAGTTCCGTTTCCCCACATGGGGTCTCAACCCACAATTTGTTTACCTCCATCCCACAGTTACATGAAAATACTACTTTGTTCAGCCATTCTTCAGTTGATGGGCTCCCCTGAATTTCCAGCTTTTTGCCCTTAGCAAAAGCTGTTATAAATATTTCCTATTGTGTTAGCCTCTTTGACTTATGTTTTGTGCCATAGTCAAACAATTTGCAATTTCAGGAAAGAGGGAAAACATTTTTCATTCCATTTGAATATTTTCCCCTTCTTGAGTTGGTTGATCTGCTTTTTATTCCCTTCCTCACCTCAGGGAAAATTAAAATTTAGTCCATTTAATTGATGGAGGATGGGGGTGGGTGAGAACTTGGAACTCAGGACTTGGGGGTCAAGAGAGCTTGCTAGAGTCAGATTGCTTAAATCAGTTTTTGTTTTTTTGTTTTGTTTTTTGTTTTTTGTTTTTTTAATAGCTCAGATGCCAAAAAGAGAATTTCTTGATCTGACTTTCAATCTTGTTTTTGTGTGTCTCCCCCCACCTCACCCCCATTTTTTTGCCCTAATCTTGCAGTGTAATCAACTCGTACTAGTTTTCTTGAGGTGAATTATTTTCTTTTTCTACAAAGAATTATAGAATAAAAGCCTGGGGGAATCTTAGAAGTCATTTTATCCCTCTTGTTGACTAATCCTGACTTTGGCTGCCAGGTATTACAGATGGTTTAGTATCGCACATTCCTTTTTGTCATGGGGGTTTTATGGGGAGAGGGCCAGAATGGGATTGTTAAATATATTATTTTTGAAGCTTCCTTTATTCTCACATCTAGCTCTATTGGTATAATTTAGCCAGTTTTCTAGGAAGGAACCCTGTATTATATCTGAAAGATTCAGGGTTATGCTTCAAGGGAGCAGAGGGTATGGAGTTTGGTCTGTTTTCCCTCACCTGTTATGGACTATCAGTTAAATTTTGGTTACAATCCAAGCTCTCTGGGCTCTTTTCTTCCGCTGGAGCAGCAGGTAGTATCTGTTTGTAGGTGAAGGTGACTTTACTTAGATCATGTGGTTTCCTTAGGGTAGAGGATCAAGGGGCAGTAGTATTAACTTTTAGACTGATTTTGGAAAAGAAATTTTACATTCCTGGTGCTCCTAGTTGCTGGGGAACTTTATACTTTGTACTCTGTTAATATTATCCAAATTATAACTGTATACTATTTGTGGTTGGTGGTAATTTATTGCTTCAAGGATCCTATATAAAGCCAGGCTTGGATCATTGTAAATTCTTCCTGAATAGTGATAAATGGTGTGCAATAGATATTTCATACAGATTTTTCAAATTTCGCATGTGTTTTCCATAATATCTTAGGTTAAAAGATTTTATTTAGGGTATGATTAATATAATTCCTTCCTGTAGATAAGAAAATTTAGGCTGAGAGTTTTTGACTTGCCAAAAGTCATATGATGTATTAGTAAAAGAAGTAGGATTAAAACCCAAGACTCTTAGTCAAAAGCTTTTGTTAAGCATGACCTGTGTGTTGGGCATTATGCTAAGTTCTGGGGAAACAAAGAAAGGAGCTTCTTAGAGGAGCTCACCTTCTAATGGGGGGGGCAACATGCCAACAACTCGGGGGCAATCTCAGGATGAAGATACATTAATGGAGACCTGATCAGGTTTCTTGCAGAAGGTGGGGTTTAGCTAAGATGGGAAGGAAGCCAGGAGGCTGAGATGTAGAATAGAAATAGTGAGAAAGGAATGGGCACTTTGCTAAATGCTTTACAAATATTATCTCATTTAATCCTCACAGCATCCCTTTGAGGTAGATTATGGGGAAGAACTTTTCAGGCATGGGGAAGAACTTCTCCAGCCTAGAAACCACCAGTGCAAAGCCAGAGTCTGGATGGAATGTCTTGTTCCAGGAATAGCAAGAAAGCTGCTGTCACTGGATTGTAGATTGTGGGGATGGGGGTGTAGGATGAAGTGTAAGGAGGAGGGAAGGGGAAAGGGAAGAAGGAGCCAGATGGCCTTAAAAGCCCAGGGAGGTTTAATTTGATTCTGTGGATGATAGGGAGCTATTGAAATTAGAACATAGGGAGTGACATGCTCTTCATGCAGCTCATTTGGACAACTGAGGGGAGGATAGACTGGCATGGAGAGAGAGCTGGACTAGCCATCAGAAGAAGTGATGGCAGTTTCAGAGAAAGAAAGGAGGAGGATGAGAAACTGCAAAATGTAGGGTTAACAGGACTCTGCCCACATTGCTTTTTTATGCTGAAAAGCTCTTCTCTGAGCAGCTTGTAGATACCTAGAAGCAGGCCAGCATTCTTTCTCTATTATGAATGTGACCTTGGGCTTGTTTTCCTCAAAGGAATCCTTTCTTTAGGACCACATCCAGTTGCTTCTCATTTTTGGTTCCAAAAAAAAAGCTTTCCAAAGCTTGTACAGAAGCATCTGTAATCCTTTTCAAACCAAGGCAAAACTAGATACAGGAATGATACAGGTGCTGGACTTGGCAGACAGGAGATCTAAGTTAAAGTCTAACCTCCACCAGGAATTACCTTGTGTGACCTTGCACAAGTCAATTCACCTGTTTGCCTCAATTTCTTCAACTGTAAAATGGAGGTCATAATAGCACCTACCTCCTAGGGTTGTTGTGAGGCTAGGATGATGTGATAATTGTAAAGTGCCTAGCCCAATCCTGGCACGTAGTAGGTGCTATATAAATGCCAGCTATTAGATAGTTGAGAACTGATTAGTATTAATCTGCTAACAGATGCTGGCTGCTTCACTGACTCCAGGAGACTGTTATAGAATCTCTTGATTTGGAATGAAATCTGTGAAAGGCTTAAAGGCTTGATTCTCTTGAACCCTTGAGCATTCACTTTGTAGATTGTGGCTTATCCTACTACCAGACCCTTTCTCACCCATCAAAATATTTGTGCAGGCTCACTTGTATGTATGTATGTGAGGTGGAATATCACCAAGTTCTTTGATCCTTCTGTTTCTCCTTCATATATCCTCAGCTGAACTTGACATACCTTGATATTCTTCCAAATCTGTATTTCTTTGCTTATCCTGCTGTATATACATACCTCAGGCCTGGGACAGATGCCTTGCTTTCCTTAGTTTCCTTTCTACCTTCTTATAACAATCACAAAATTACCTTTTGCAATCCTGAAGCTTTAGCATTTCTAAGACCCATTCTAATTCCACTTCCTCAATGAAGTTTTTCTTGCTTTCCTTGCTCTTTTTTTTCCCATACATCATCCCAAGCTGAAAACATTCCTTCTTCCTTAGTTATCCTAACACATGTAGCTTTGCTCCTCTTGTGCATTTATCACATTCTAATTTGTTATTTCTGTATCCTCCTTTCCTATTAGCTCAGAAGGAAGAAGCCATATTTTATTCATCTTTATTAATATTCAGCATAGTGTATTGCATGTAGAAGGTATTTAATGTTTATTTAATTGAACTGATTAACATTTGGTTTCTTGAAGTTAATTCACTTTTCACCTCTTCCCCCACCCCTTTCTATGGAGCAGGAAAAATACATAATCAAGACTGTTGTCTATGGCTGAACCTTGGTTCATCTAATTTTATGGCTTGAGGCAGCATTCCTTGGGGGACATAAAAGAAAAAGAAAATGAGCTTAAGAACTCCATTTTTGCTTAGCTCAGACAATGATTGGCTCACTCTGAGAGCATAGATCTCTTCAGCCTTGTCAACTGTTACACAAAGTTTGTAAACTCAATTCTTCAGATGAACTGTGTCTTTGCATCTTAGGCTTTCTGGTATGCTGCTATTAGCCTTTAGGGCTGTACTTCTTGGACAGGACTTGGAACACTGCATGTACATACACTATTGACGTTGTAAATTTCTGAAAATTTTAGTTCTTTCTGGGATATTTGAGTTGAAATGAGTTTAGTTTAGTTTTTTGTTTTTAATGGCGCCATTGGAAATTCCCAGGCCCAAGCAACTCTTTAAGGATTTAGAAATTTCTTTGGTTTCTAAGTGAATGACAGCTGCTATTTTCAGAGGGGTTCCTGGGTACTCAAGCCCCTTAAAAGCCAATATGTTGGTCAAAATTATTGTTGCTAACAAGCCTTAGACTGAGGGTCAGGAGGCCTGGGTTTTTGCTTTGTCTTTACAAATAAGTGACCAGATGACCTTTATCCTGGGTTCTATCTTGGTAGCTGTCTCAGACTGAAAGCTGGAGCTGGTAGAGGTTGGCTTAGTAAGATAGTGAAGCTTGATGTTTTTGTCAGATACTTAATTAGAACATCTATTAATGACTGTTGGATTGCAGTAAATTAGTATACTTGGCCAGATACCAAGTTTGTGTTTTGTGCTAGTTCTTTATCTTTTCTGGACTTTGTTATTACAGTGATTAGTTTAGATGTAATTACTTGGACATTCTTTACTTTTAAGCTGCAGCTTGGACAGTAGGAAACAGTTTATTTGTTGCAGTTGTGATCACAGGAAGAAACTTAATTTCATTTAGTACCTGTCAGTACACTGACATAATTATAGATACTAGTGACCTTTTGGTAATATTTGCCTTACATGATGTTTTTATAAATACATTTGGATAGTTTATATTTTAGAATAATGTGCCAAAGTTATCTGATATATTTAGGGAGGAAAGAAAAGAAATTTAAGTTTATAAAATTAATAAAAATTAACTTCTATTCTGTACTTTTCTTTTCCCAACATCGCCCCATCCTGCTTTTTTTTTTCACCCCTGACTAAAGTGGTTTGATGCAGACAAACTGCCATAGTAAAGACGAGTGTGAAGCTGCTGTTTTTTGTTTGCAATCATTAGTCTTTTTAAAATTACTCACAAAAAAGTTCTTCAAAACTATGTTCCCTAGTTAGAGAAATGTCTTCTATTGTTTGTATTGTATTCTTTTTTTTGACAATGGTTCATTAACTTTTGTCACTTTGTGAAGAAGGTTCATCCAAATTTCTAAAATAACAATTGATTTAGTTAAATTTGATAAATAAAAACAACTTTTGGACATCAAAATAGTTGGTAACTAAGAAGCAAAAAATGCATCTGTATAGTCAAAATAATGGTGATAAATTCATGTGTCTAGACTGTTTTACATTTATGTCATGTCTTAGAGATATTGTTGATCCTTAACCTCTCTGTGAGATAGGACAGATAGTTCTCATTTAGAACTGAAAATCTAAGCTTAAGAAGCAAAGTGACTTATCCAAAGTCTCCTCAGCCAGTGAAAAACTGGGCCCAGCTCTTCTGAATCCTGATTCTACTGCCCTTTCTTTATCACATTGCTCTTTAGAAAGAATGACCATACCTGCAAAACAAATTTTTTTTTTTAAATGGAGATTATGTTAATCCCCCGGTTTATCCACTCATAATTTATGAGAATTAAGGGTAGGGATGCAGGTGTTCCCCAGGCCAGGGAATTTCCAATATTTTGGATCTTGGGATATTTTCCTTTGCAGTCATTAGTATGGGGAACTGGTTTTAGAGAACTGGCTTTCTTTGAGTTGTTTTTGTCTTTTTTTTTTTTTTTTTTTTTTTTACCTTTTAAACTAACATTTGCAATAATACCTCTTCAACTCATAGCTGGCTTTATAAAATCACCACTATCCAAAAAGAAATTGGTGGAGGACAGTGTGGAATTACATTGTGAGGCAATTGGCAGCCCCATCCCAGAGATCCAGTGGTGGTTTGAAGGAAACGAACCTAATGAGGCCTTCTCCCAGCTGTGGGATGGCGCTCGGCAGGACCGCGTCAGAATACATGCCACCTACAATGAGCTTTCTGCCAGCACTGTCATCGTCTCTAACCTCACAGTCAGCGACTCGGGCACATATGAGTGTCGGGCCAGCAACGACCCTGACCGCAACCACTTATCGAGGAGCCCCAAAGTCAAGTGGGTTCGTTCCCAGGCGAATGTAATTGTCGTCGAACGTGAGTGGCCAGGCTGAAGCACTTGACCAGACTCCGCATCTCTCTGGATGTCTGAAGTTTGCAGTGCACCACCTCCCACCTATGCCCCGTGGCTTTCTGAAAGCCCATTGTCCCTCCTCACTTCCCTGCTTTGGCTTTGTAGACCCGAGAAACTTCTTTCCTCCTGTGAGTCTCCCTCTCGTTCCCTTACCACTGAGGCCCTGCTCAAAAAGGGTTGTGTGACTTTGATATAAAATGCTCCTGACCATCTTGTGCTGGATTCCAAAGGCCTAGAAAGGTTCCGTGCCCCAAGTCCTGTTCTGTGTTTGCAGATTTCAGAGTCTGTTATGAGGGCTCTGTTTTAATTACTAGCAAACTCCTTTTGTTTTTTCTTCTATGAATACTTCGCCTTACATTCAAAGGAATCCTGCCTTTTCCCAGATGATACAACCGTTTTTGAAGTGGCCATTTCTGTGTTACACCAGTAGATCATAGTTCTTGATGTTGTGAACCAACCTTGCATACAGAGCTGAAAGTCTAGGTTTTGAAGTAGGGGGGTTTCCCTAGTATTGGATCTATTCTAAAAATAGGTTACTGCTTTGGGAACATTGTATACTTTGAATCTTATTTGATTTCCTAACACAGCTTTTTGATATTCAAAGCTGTTGTAGCCAAATGACTTAAAATGTTTCCTTGGCCAATAATGCAAGCCCAAAGGTGGGGCTGTGCCAAAGTGGCCAAAACGAAGAACATTTTTCAGCCCTGTATGAACAGTTTGTTGGGTAGCACCAGGATGACCTGGGCATAATAGGAGGGTAGATGTATATGTTATAGTGATCATTTGTGGGGAGAGTTTAGCTTCAACTTAAGGAATTTTTTTTATTATTTCAAAAAATCTTAAGAGTTTTGAGAGCAAAGACAATTTTTAGTAATAATTAAAACATAATTAATGCTTTAAGGTTTATGAAGTGTTTTGCATATTCTTAATTTGATCAACATAATCATTTAAGGCACACCTGGTGTCATTTCACACATGAGAAGCAAGCTGGGTCCCATTTTCATGTTAGGTTAATTTTAAGAGTTTCTAAATCTAAAATAAAATGGATGTATGGCTATTAATATATTGTGAACAAGGATGTATTAGAGGTATAAGTAAAATTTTTTTTCTTGAGGATATACCTAAGAGAACGACTAGAAATGCTATCTGCCTGTGAAGAAAATAGTTTTTTATATGGTCTCTATTCAATACTTAGGTCTCTTAGATTTCAGCAAAGTCCATATTTCTCTCTTGCTCCATAAAGTAGAAAACTATAAAAAATTATTAGGGGATGAGCAGGTAAGAAGGAAAGTGGGAGGAAAGAGAAAAAAAAAGCAGCTTTAAATTTGACTAGATGGTGGTTTATTCCCCCCGATTCTTTTGTTACTTTAAAAAAAACCTCACATTTCTTTTTTTTTTTTTTTTTTTTTTTGTAAAAATGTAGGAAGTCACGTTTGGACAGCTGTAGATGTTTCTGCCCATAGAACACTCCTGACCTGTAAATTGAATAAAACTTCAACTCAAATTCAGGGTCATCGTTGGCTGAAGGGTGGCAAAGTGTTGAAAGAAGATACATCGGATAGTACAGTCACAGAATATGAGTAGGTATTTCTTAAAATTAATCTTGCTACAGAAGTAATATTTCTCTGTTCTGTTCCTTTTTTTTTAAGTTATAAATGAATATCTTTAAAACTTTCCAAAATATCTATTCCTATACCCTTTTTATTCATCTTCAATCTCATACGCACCATGGGTAAGAATGACTGTGTGGCTGGTTGTGAGAGTTGAGACTGTTGAGCAAGAAAATGAAAGGAAAAGGCAGGGGATCAGAAAATTTCTTGGCTTTCAGAAATAATGCCAGCCTCTCTACCAAATCCATACCTGAAGCATCTTGGAAAAGCCACTTTCTTTTTTTAACAGATTGACTTAAGCCACCCTGCCCTTTTTTTTAACAAGCATCTGCTAGTCCAAGCACTGGATCTAGTTTGACTGGAGTTTCTGCTCCTTAAGTCAGGGGTTGTTAACATGAAAAGACAACTTTTATTGTATGAGATAGTAAAACTTTAGCCAGATCATATGCTATATATTAAAGAAGATTGATTGACTTGAAAAGTGTCCAGTTGAAACATATCCCATTACTGTGCTTCTTAAAAGGTGTGCATTGTCTTTACAATGAGGTGATGTGACTTCAAGGAAATAATCTTGTTAAAAATAGAAATGAGAGTTAGCCTAAACTCTTATTTCTATTTTTAACAAGATTATTTGCATGGTAGATTAGTGTAACAATAATTATAATCACGTATTGTCAAGGCTGGTGCACTATCCTTGTCAAGGCTGGTGCACTATCCTCTGCGCCACCTAGCTGCCCCCTGCGTTATCTAGATTTGAACAAAGGGCCTAGTAATCTGTCCGTCCAGCTATTTGTGTGGACAGGGTAGATGTGTTGGCCAGACAATATAACGTAGTGAGGTAAAATTTGAACTAGTTGAATGACTAGAAGAGTCATTAATAATTGTCTGCTTGAATTATGTCTCTTTCTATCAGTGACAGTGATTTGGATAAAGGTATAGGTGACATGCTCATCAGATTTGCAGATGACAGAAAACTAGGAATATGGTTGGAGATTCCAAAAGATGGTGGAGATACTTAAACTGGAGGCACTCAGCTCTTAATGAAGATAATGGCTAACAGGACTAATTGTACTTGGGGGTTACATTGAGAATCATCATATCCCCGACAAGGAAACCCCTAGAATATAGTGTTCAATTCTGTCATTTTAAGGAGACTTTGGTGAGCTGTGTGACCAAGATAGTGAAGGGTCTAGAGATCATAAGAAGATTGATTGGAGAAATTGGACATATTTAGCTGGACTGATTTCAGGTATTTGGAGGGCTATGTTACAGAAAAAGGATTAGACATGTTTTGCTTGGCTCTGGGGACAGAACTAGGAACAATGGAAAGATGCAGATCCAACTGTAAAAAACTGGTCTGCCTAAGGAGAAAATGGTTTCACTATCACAGAAGTCCTCAAAGGTGGAATAACTACTCATTGTTCATGGTATAGAGCAAGTTCTTTTTCTGGTACCTATAAGAATTGGGTTTGTGAAGTCCCTTCCATCTGAAATTCTGTACCTGGGCCATACATAATTTTAAATTGGAACAGAATTTAGTCACTGCTTCCAGTATTGGGGAGGTCAGTCCTTTAAGAATCAATCCTATTTTTAGTGCTTTATTAGCTCTATATTGATCTGAATTTTCTTTCCTAGTGAAATACCACCGCCACCCCCCCACCCCCCACCCCCAGTCCTGATCTTAGTTCCCACAATTGTACATATGGAATCTTTCCCCTTGAGCAACTTTCTGGATATTCGAAGACCACAAATGTATTAAATATGCCTGGTTTTTTAACTATTCCTCATAGAATATGGTTTAACATTGCTTCCACATTCCAGTCTTTTCACATTCCAGTTTTCTTTATTGGTATAACTCTAGAGCTTTACTATGGGCCCAACTTTAAGTACCTGAATTTGAGCTTTATGTGTCCATGTGTCTTTTCTAAGCTGCTAAGAAATGTGAGGTTTAACACTGCTGAGTGCCCTCAAGTTTTGTACTGTTCCCTTCAGCTGAGGGCCTTGTCTCTTTACTGAGAAATTATAAGCTATTTGCCCTGGGTTCCCTCTTCTCATAAACACTGGATATCATCCCACACCCCTTTTTCCTTTACTCAGGTCTCTTATGAGGTGCATCTCTTTTTTTAAGCTTTTTATTTTCAAAACATATGCAGAGATAATTTTCAACATTTCACCCTTGTAAAACCTTGTATTCTAAACTTTTCCCTTCCTCTCACTCCCCTCCAAGGAATCTGTTAAATATGTGTGATTCTTCTGTACACATTTCCACAATTAATCATGGTGGTGCCTCATCTCTTCACTAAAGTCAGTCCTCCTCATATGCACCTTAATTCCTTTTTCTGTCTTCTCCAGTAAATTGCTTCCCTGCTTTCTCCACATCCCTTCTCTCTATAATTACTCTCTATAATCACTGTGCCAAAATCTTCCTTCAACTTTATCATCCTCTTTTGTTATCATCCTACATTTCTCTTTTTAGTTGAAAGCCTAGGGGGGAAAAACATCCCTTTTGGTGTCCCTTGAGGACACGGAAGCAAAATGGAAAACACACGGATCTGAAGCCAGAAGCACTGGGTTCTAATATCACCTTTGACACTTTCTGCTACTACCTCTGTGATCTTGGGCAAGGCACAATCTCCTCGATCTCAGTTTCCTCACTTCTCTGAGGAAGGCATTAGCCTTATATGGCCTCTGAAATCCCTTTTGGCTCCAGGTATGGTAATAGGCTGTGATTTTTTACTGGATTGTCATCTGTCTCACAGATCCCTATGTAACTGTAGTTTAAAGCTCCCTTCTGAGCTCTAGTCTCTCTGCAATTGGCCCTATTAGCTCCTGTGAATTTAATTATCTTTTCTACAATTTCCAGCCATAGAATCTATTCTGAGCTTCTGTTCCCCATTACCAACTAACTTGCACAATTCTTACTAATTGTCCCTTCTTGAATTCAGCCTGTCCAAAATGAAACTAAATATCTTTTCCTTGATCCCTTCCTATTTCTCTTGAGAACACCACCAATCATCCAGCTTTCAGAGCCTTGGTGTCAACTTTGACTTCTCATTTTGAGGGAGTTGGGGGTGGGGGTAATAGGGTTAAGTGACTTGCCCAGGGTCACTTAGCTAGGACGTGTTGAGGCTGGATTTGAACTGAGAATCCTCCTGACTCTGGGTTGGCACTCTAGCTCCCCAAATTCTCTCACTTAGCACACAGCATGTGTTCATTCTGCTGTCAAATCTTTCTCTTTAACACATCTTTTGTATTTGCCTTCTTTCTATACACATGGTTGCCACCTTAGCTTAGTAGCTTTTTGCCTGTACTATTTCAGTCAGTCTCCATAAGTCTTCCTGCCTCAAGTCTCCTCACTTCCTGAATCTGCCACATGATTGCTAAAGTAACTTCCCTTAAGTTCAGGTCTGCATATGTCTCTTCTGTGCTCACTAAATTTCAGAGTTTCAGGGGTTTCCTTTTACCTCTTTAAAGCCTTTTGTAATCTACCTTTTTATGTCTTATTCCCTTATGTTTGGTGTGGGCCAGCAAATCCACCTTGCTTTTCTGTGCTTTGGCACACATAGTCCTTTTCCACTAGAATATGGTTCTTCCTTATCGCTATCTCTTAGATTTTCTACTCTGATTTTTCCTAATCTCTGTAGTTGCTAAGGTTCTTCCCTTCAAAAATCATAACTACTTTACATATTCTTAGAAGTATATGTGTTGTCTCCCTTAATATAGACTATAAGCCCATTTGAGAATAAATACTATTTCATTTTTCCTTCTAGTCACAAAATAAATGGTTAACAGTTATTGATTGGTGTATAAAGGGAATTTTTTGGATTAGTGGGACAACTAAGTTTGAGAGTAAACTCTTGACCCTAATCTTGTTAATGGTATGCATTGTTGCCATTTTGAGGATTTGGGAGTATTTTGTCTGTGCAACTCTTTAAGGAAATCTGTATTTCCAGTTAAACCTCTCATAGTTAACTTTCCCAAATGTAAATAGCTATTTTGTAGAATGGTGAGAGCTGGGCCTACTAATGGGAGTACTAGCCCATTAAAATACCATAATAAGTTTTTCCTTCTCATTACTATCAGTTCCAGCTGGTGTTCCTGAGCCAAAGCGTCCTGCCTTCGAGTAGAAGAGTTGATGGGCTTCACTCCCTCTCCTCCCTTCCCTCCCATGGCAACAGGGAAGCAAAATGAGGATTAAAGTATTTATAACCTGGCCTTCCTCCCATGACCTCAATTCCTCAGCTGAGTGGCTTTTGGGAAGGGGGCAACTTACCCATCTGGTAGAATTAACAAACAAATAATTGTGATCAGTGTTATGACATAAAAGACTCAGCTCCTTACAGTGAAGGGCCTTGAAATTACAGAATCAAATGTTTGTTTTTGTGTTTTTTTTTCCTCAATAGTATTTTTCCAAATACATGTAAAGAATAGTTTCAGCATTCATTTTTTAAAAATTTTTTTATAATTATAACTTTTTTTTTGACAGTACATATGCATAGGTAATTTTTTTTCTTTCTTTTTTTCTTTCTTTCTTTTTTTTTTTTTTTTTTTTTTTTTTTTTTACAACATTATCCCTTGTACTCCCTTCTGTTCCGAATTTTTCCCCTCCTTCCCTCCACCCCCTCCCTTAGATGGCAGGCATTTCCATACATATTAAATATCTTATAGTATATCCTAGGTACAATATATATGTGCAGAAACCAAATTTTGTTGTTGTTGTAAAGGAGGAATTGTATTCAGAAGGTAAAAATCTGGGAAGAAAAACAAACAAAAAAAATACTCACTGTTTACACTCATTTCCCAGTGTTCCTTTTCTGGGTGTAGCTGATTCTGTCCATTATTGATCAATTGGAATTGGATTAGCTCTTCTCTATGTTGAAGATATCCACTTCCATCAGAATACATCCTCATATAGTATCATTGTTGAAGTGTATAATGATCTCCTAGTTCCGGCATTCATTTTTGTAAGATCTTGGTTTCCAAATTTTTCCTCTTCCTCCCTTACCTCCCTCCCCAGATTTTTTTTGAGTGTGGCTACCTAATACGCTAAATTATGTCATGTCAAATACTCCACAAAAACTTTTAGGGGTTTTACTTGAAATTTAAACAATAAAAGTTTTTGGATGGTCATAGAGAAAGTAACTTAATTTTTCTTGTAAGAAGAACAATATTGGTCATTCATGGAGTGAATGAAAAGTTTTCTTAGCTTAGAGGACTGGTTAGTTGGCTGCAGGGCCTATTTTGGTTTTCAGTCCTGTAACCTAAGGGAAATGATTAGAAGCAGGATGGTCATCAATACTGATGTAGTTCTCCAAAGATTACAAAACTTTTTACATATAGTATCCCAGAAGATCTCACGAACAACCCTTTGTAGTAGATATTTCTGTATGAACTCCATTTTATAGGTGAAGATCTGAGGCTCAGGTCAACTGACTGTCTTTTCTCCATCTCTGACTTTTCATCAATTTAGTTTTGCTTTTCCAAATCTCTCTAACTCTCCTTGTGGCACAGCTTGAATACTATTTCCTTTTCCTGTCACCCTCTTTCTGAAACCACTTCCTAGTTTACTTTTCATTTATTTGGAAATACTTGCCTGTATGTATAATATTCCCTCCCTCTTCCTTCCCCCCTCAAAAAAAATTTATAAAAAGTCACTTGGAGCAACATTATTTAACTCTTTCCTTTGTCTTCCTGCCTCGTACAGAGTTTGAGAGTATCAAAGGCAGGATTTTAAACATAGATTTTTGTATCAATTTGCTTTCTTGAGTGCAGTACTAACCAGCAACACTCCCCATATCTATCCTTTGAGTTCCCTTGTAATTGACTGTACCTATCTGTTCTTTACCTTCATCACCTTATACTTGTTTCTTCTTGCAGGGTTTTGTCAGATGATAAATCTGGGGAATATCAATGCGTTTTTCTTCCAGAACTTGCAGGAAAGGCTGATGTACGAGTAAAAGGTAACATCTCTCACTGGACAAGAAAAGTAACTATAAATGTAAATTTTAATTAACTAAATATTTTATCGGAGGTTAAAGGGTTGAGAGAATCTGGAAGGAGTCTCTAAGAAACCAAAGGGAATGTTTTGGAAGGAGTGTAATGAATATTTTTTAAGAGAGTGTTTCAAGCAGATAACTTAATGGTATCCTGATGTTTGTAGAGTTTCTAAGTGCCCTTTTGGGTAATCTTTCACATGGTTCTGGTTCAGATGAAAGGCCAGTTCAGCCCACTGGGAACTCCTACATTGAACCTAAAGCTACCTGATATCAAGGAAACAAAATCAAACCTTCAAAAGACTTCAGGAGACCATATGTGAAAATTACATTTTTTTCAATTAAGAAAAAACTTGGGAGAGTTTTAGATAAATTGCTTAATGCCCAAATGTGCAATGGTGAATTTCTTATAGAAAACTGAGTAGTCACTCAAGTTGTTATTCTCTTTCTTAGTAAAATAATTGTTACTTTAGAAATAAAGGAACTTATTGTTGGCCATTTTAAATCTCTGTAAGCTTTGTCTTGTGCATGCTCTTATATAGGAATGAATTTTTTAGGAATGCTTTGCAGATGACAAAGTTTAACTTGATTAGGTCCAGTAGCATTCTTTCCTTAGATGAATCAATGGAACACCACCCAAGAAAAACTGGCAAAATGGAGTAAGACGATTACATGTGTAGAGCAATGCATAAAGCCCTTGTTGATCAAAGAGCAAAACCACGAGAAAAGGATTGAGTTTGGCATTTGGGTATTTCATGTTAGAAGTACATTTGCCACTCTTGCTTTACCTGTATTATCTTGTAAAGAACAGAATTATCTTTTGTGAGATTGAGATACCAACTGCATAGAGGTAATTGAAGTTAGGGGAGTTAAAAAAAAATTGCCAAGGGAAAAAGTAAAAGTGGGCCAACAAGAAATCCTTAGGGAAAACCCCCATTAAAGGTTTGGGAAAAACCAAGGCAGAGTAATTAGAAGGAAACAAGAAGCAGGAAATGAGGTCTTTGTGCTGAGAGAGGAAAGTCTTTTCAATGGGGGAAAGCAGTCAGCTGTTCTGAAAACTACAGAGAGCAGAGACTAAGGATGAAAAAAATTGTGGTACTGGAGGCAGAAATCCAGATTGAAATCCCTCCCTGTTTTTAATTGGGCTTGGGAGGGACAGAAGGAGGAGTGCCAAAAAAAAAAAAAAAAAAAATGAGCCCCTAAAACATTTTTTAAGGGAACAGAGGAATTCAGGAGGAGGGGGACACAAGCAGGACAATTTTGAAAGTAACAGGTTGACTTTATATTAGTCATTAAGAAGAAATAGATTTCTGATTTCATAAACTTCCTTTTTGTGATCTACTTTGTATATGGCAGTGTTACTGTTTTTTAATGTTAAGTTCAGGAGTTGGGGTGGAGTAGGCGGGGTAGAAATGATTATACAATTGCTAGACCAAGATTCTGATGGAATCAAGAGCACAGGTCTCACAGTCTTAGGTGAGTCATAGAGATAACTGCCTCTATATCAAATGGCTGAGGACAGTATTGGGATTACTGGCAAAAAAAAAAAAAAAGTCTTTATTCCTTAATTAGGAATTAGGAGTAGAGTAGAATTGCTGAACAGCAGTGAGTGTTTAGCTGAGGTTATATACCAAGAATTTGGCGCTAAACTCAATTTACCTTAGCAGTCATTCTCAACAGCCATATAATAGGACTAGAGAAAACTTTTAGGGGTTACTTTTGTGCGTGAAAAAGAAAGAATTTCTCCTATCAGATTTGCTAAAAGGTCATTGTGGCAAAAGGATCCAAGAATAATAACTAGTGAATTGTTAAAGTGGCAGACCTTGTAGTCACAGCTGGACAAGGAAACAGGTGAAACCAAAAAAGAGGAACAAGATAAAAAATAAAAGATTGTGATTAGAGTTTTGTGTGAGAGGTAGTAAGAAAAGCATACTTGACAGGGATGGGACACAGTATTGAAATAGTTAACAAGCATTGAGTTTTACTCTGTTTATTCAATCTTGGAAGTGGTGTGATTCTGAGAGTTGATGAGGTCCAGAGTATGTCCATGTCTGTGTGGCTTAAGGCAGAGAAGTAGTGAGGAAAAAAAAAAATTGAAATGCCCACAGATGATGGGAAATGGTGATTCGTTTAAAAGTTAACCTGGAAATTAGTAAATACCCAGCCAAAGTAAAAGGAGTGGATATGTCCAGGACCAAAACACTGGAAAAAGGGGCATTGAATGGCAGTGAAAATTTGTTCAAATACCATGGGCAATGTTAGTATCAAGCTTTGATAGTAAAAGCATATCGTCTTCCTTTCAGTTAACAATCTGTAAATCCCAGCCCTTCTGTTGCCTGATTTTATGTGAGTGTGTTCAGGGAATGCCTAAAGGACTGTAAATTGTTCTAGAGTGTCTCTTGTAGCAGCACAATGTATTTATCAGGGAAAAATTAAAGTTTGCAGTTATAAAGCAGTTTTGGTAAGGAACAGTGGAATGGGCTCAATGCTTACTGAACCAGGGTGGTGATGGGACTGGATGGGAGATGGAGTGGGCATGTAGGTGAGAGGGTAGAGGGTTCAGGAGCAGAATGTAGGGCATCCCCTTCTCCTAAGGCAGGATCACAGACTACACTCTTATTAGAGAAGCTTTGCCATTAATCTAGTGCAGAACCTGAGGGAGAATTCTGAACTTTGAACTTAGCTAGTGGTGAAGATGGAGTTGTGGCTTGCCTCTAGGGTATCACTGCTGACAAATTTGGAGGTCAGAGTCTTGGCACCAAATGATTATTTTTTAAAATCTCATACTTTTCCTCCTTTAGGTCCCCCAAAGATTGTGGTTAACAAGAAGTCAGAACATGGGAATGAGGGAGACTCGATAACTCTTACATGTAAGAGTTCCTCTTATCCCTCCATCAGTCATTGGACTTGGTACAGACAATATGAATCTGGAAATATGGTAAGTAGTCTCATCCTGGATATCTGTGAATTATTCATAATCTCTTTGGGGCTTTGAGCCTAGGCAGGGGCAGGTATCTCCATTTTACTCCCCAGAGAGCAGAGGTTCAGCTCACACAGCTAGTTAGTGACCTGGGAGGAGTGGGGGAGGGGGGGTGTATGTTAGAGTAGCACAGATTCAGATTTGGAAAGAACTGCAAAGGCTGCCTTTTACCTCTCATGTTTCTGATGAGGAGTCTGTGGCTCAGAAAAGCTGTAACTTGCCCAAGATCTCTCAGGTAGAAAGTACAGGGCAGAGCTGAACTTGGAACCATATTTTGTGACTTCACATCTGACTCCGCTTTCCATTGTGATGTATGTGCTGCCTCTTGGGAATGCTGGCCTGCCTCTGGGACAGCACTTTCTCTTTGATGATAACTCCTCCTTCTTTACAGAACATTGTAAATGGTAGTGAAGGGAGGTACTTCATAACAGAGACTCCTGAAAAAACAGAGCTACAGATTCAAGCAGCGGATTTGGAGAAGGATCCTGGAAAATACATCTGCAACGGCACTAGCTCTGAGGGCTCTGATTCTGCTGAGATTACTGTGAAGGTCCGCAGCCGTCTGGCTGCGCTCTGGCCCTTCCTGGGCATTGTGGCCGAGGTGCTGGTCCTTGTCACCATCATCTTCATCTATGAAAAGAGGAGAAAGCCTGATGATATAGAAGGTAAGACTAACCTGCTGATTCCTGATTCCTAACAAGCTGGAAAGGGAATGTTAGGGGGAATTATCAGTAGAGTATTTATAAAAACCAGGGATCACATAGAAGGCTTTTGATCTAGACCAGCATTTTTCATAAGCAAAACTATCTTTCTGGATGCTGTTAAAAGATGCAGAGATGAATATACTCTATCTTATGTCAATCTATTACTTGAAAAAAGATCTCATCTTCAAAGGGCTTGGAGGATGCAGAGCAATCAAAACAGTGGTCCAAAAGTAGAAGCACAGACAACGGGGAAGAAGAGGGGTTGTGGGATGGGAAGATCAGTGGCTGAGCCATCAGCAGAGAGATCCTAGGGTTCTCATTCACCCTTGTGATTGCACATAACCTTTTTCTCTCTGGCTGACAATTTCCCCATTTGTAAAATTAGATGCTCTTTAAAGCTCTTTCTGGTTCTGACATTCAGTGTTTTATGTGCTTAAGTTCCTTCTAGTTCTAATATGCTTTGGTTTTGTTAAGTACTAGTACTGGGCAAGTGATTTTTAAACTCTGCTTAAATTCTGTCCCTGATATTTTTTTTTTTTTTTTTTTTGCTGAAAGCCTATGCATGTATTGAAGCTTCTGCAAAATATTTCCCCTGCTTGTTTCCTGTTCTTTCATCTTTGTTATTTATCATAGTCCTGAGGGCTTATACATGACTAAAGCCAGGCTGCCCTCTGGCAAAGATTAATATGATGAAAAGAAGTCTGGGCAAAAGGTTATAAGTTTGGGTCTTGTCTCAGATTTTGTGTACTTGGGTTAAGTCAGTCATTTTTTGACTCAGTTTTGTTGTCAGTAGGAAAGCAGCAGGTGCCTCAGTGAGGGTTCCTTCTCTTTGTAGGATAGGCCTAAGCTGTAGCAGAGGATTATGTTAAATCTCAAGGAGGAACTGGCCTTCCTTCTTCATAACCTCAAGAAGGACTTAATTTTTATTTTTAAGGTTATTAGACTGATATGTCAGGATTTTAGTGTCTAGATTTTAGCAAAGTATCTGACAAAGTCCTTCTGAACAAAGGTGGGGCTTTGTGGGTCAGATGATTATAATACCTGGGTGGATTTATAGGTTTTTTAAATGTCCAAATCTGTAGTTGGATCTGCGTCTTGGAGTTATCTCTAGCATTGGGTCTATTATATTAAACATTTTTATCATTATAAAACTTTGGAATTTTAGCAAAGATTTGAATTGAATGTGAATTGGCAGTGTTGCATGGCCACAAACATTCTAAAGAAGGCTGCTATTGGAAGAATAAGGAAAATGACAGCCTTGTGTCTTCAACATTGGTCAGACAACATCCAGAGCAGTCATACTGGAGTAGCTTTTTTTCAGAGAGATGTTAACAAAGAAGAAAAATAGATCAGAAAATGGGTAAATAGGGGATGGGGGGTGGAAGTGGGGAAATACAAATGAAAGCTAGATGAAAAATAGGAAGAAAATAAGAGCAGAGAAGTGGGAAGGTAATTGTTGTCTTCAAGTGTCTAAAGGTATCCTAGACTTGAGTTTTTGTTTCTAATTCAGAACAATAACTCAGAAGAGGGAGTTAAATTTAGTCATTAGATGCCCCTCACTGTTCTGGATTGGCTCAGTAGAGTGAATTAACTTTTACCTGGAAGCATACATGGAGGGACTAGATTACTACTTGTAATGTTGTTGTGAAAGGAGATTCTCTATCAGGTAAGAATTAGACAAGATTACCTTTGGGTCCCTTTAGCTTTCAGATTTTTCTGTTCTAGGACTTCTTCCCCACATGTGAGTGACAAAGTCTCCATCTTTCACATGCTTGGGGTCTGAATATCTAACAAGTTTGTTTGGGGTGGAGTGGGGGAAATCGGAAAGTATAAAGGGAGGGAAAAGGGGAGGACCTATCTACATTTACCCTTCTGGACCATCTTATTTGGGAGTTAAGGGAATGGGTTAACTTTAACTGAATAAATTATGGTACTTTTAGCAGAGAAAAATCTATTAGGCTAGGGATGTCAGAATTTCTAGAATTCCACCAACCTTTCTATAGAAGGGGGCTACTCCTAATTAGACTCTTAGTTGCATAAGACTTCAATTCTAAGTGTTGGTTGTTTTGTTGTTGTTTTTTTAAGGGTATTGCCCTGTTCATAAATTATTTAGTAGTTGACAGTTTCTGTGTTAAATTAGCCATTTCTAGTTCTGTGGAGTTTGTTGTCAGAGGTTGATAAGATTAATAGTCCAGGTTAGAGTGATCACTGCTTCACTTTTTACTTGTTTTCTCCTTCTTGCTTCTGCTGCTAGCTGAACCCTCACATGGTAAGTGAATGGCACCTCCATTTGTCATTCGGCTTCAGCCATTTCATCAGCTGTTTTAAGTCCTAAGCATGAACTAAAACTTTTTGCATGACTTCTACATTGCTGAAAGCATTCGCTTAACTTGGGAAACCTGAGCCAAGCCAGCTGTTCCCAGACTGCTTGAAGCATGAACGACACAGGCATCCTGTCCTCCCCACTTTCCTTGTCTGCATGTTTCTGGCATTGGGAATCTCTTAAGATTCACTGAAAGCTATCCTCATAGTATGAGCACAGAACCAATTGCCTCCTCAGAGATATCCACAATTCTAACTCTTCTTCCCCTTTCTTACTCATTACTTCCCATTTCTTACTCATGAGCTCTGAATACCTCCCTTACCAGCACATCCAAAAGTCCCTGACAGTGTGTGTTTCCTCACATCTCTCGTGGGTTCTGGGTGTCCTGTCCTGTCCTGTCAGCATGGAATCATGGAGGCTACATTTGCATTGTGTCTTTGGGACCTGCTTTGTCTGTCTTCTCTGAAAAAGAGAGAAGCTCCATTTAGCTTCCTTCTGTCCTTTTGGAGATGACGTTAAAAATGAGTTCTATTTAGAAGCAGTTGGAAGGACTTGGGGATTGTTTAGTCCAATTCCTCCATTTTTTCCCATAGGTCTTAGACCTAAAAGAAATCCTAGATTTTTATGAAGAAAAATGAGACACCAGATAAGGGAATTGATTTGTCCAAGGTTACATAATATGCTCAATATAGAAACATTTCAGAAGCTGTTGGCATGAAGTGTCTTTTCTCGGGCCATACATCAGGTAGCTTCTTGGATCTTGTGACTGCTTTTTCAAACACAAATTCATCATAAGAGCAAGGCCTCTCATACATTATGGAAAGAAGGCTGGACCAGAAATACAAAGACCTGCCTTCCAGTAGGAGCCCCTCCTTGGATTCCCTTCCTTTCTGGACTTCAGATTACTTATTAGTAAAATGAGAGGATTTTGGACTCATGATCCTCTACTGTCCTTTTCCACTCAGATTCTCTTATAATTGAGGTGTATGTTCTTGGGTGAGCTTGTCTCATTTACTTGGAGCTGGGAAAATGAGGATATGTGGTAGAGCTGATGATTAATAGAAATAGGACAGCCATGAACTAATTCTAATGCTTTTAATTTTTCTCTCTTCATGGTTACCCCTTGCCTGAGAAGATGAGGATGGCGGGTCTGCCCCACTGTAAGTACTGATTTCAGCCTGCTAATCATAATAGTTATAAGTGGGCAGGGAGCCACTTTTTATTTGGGGGCTGGGCCCGTGAAGATAGAGCATTTGTGTTCTATAGCAAGGAATAAGAATATCATAACTAGTAAGAAGTGAAGATGTTTCTTGGGTAATTTTAAGTATTTAAGGACTACTCATTATTGACTCACATGCTTTTGGTGCATCTTTTTAGTGCATTTAGATTCACCCATTTGAGTTGGGCAGCTAGCATTTATTATGGTTTTATAGTATACCAGGCACTGTTCTATGGGGGGAAAGAAAGTATTGGGAGACTAGAAAGATGGGAAGAAGCCAGATTCTGAAGGACATTAAAGGCCAGACAGGATTCACTTATTTAATCCTAGAGGTAATAGGGAGCCACTGGAGTTGAGAATGAAGTGGGAGTGATGAGGATATGATGAAGTCTGTCCTTTGGGAAGATCAGTTTGACAGCAGAGTTGAAGGTGCATTAGGGGTAGGGAGGGACTTGACAGGGAGGCCAGCTAGTAGGCTGTTGCAAAATCTAGGCATGAGAGGATGCATGTCCACACGTAGGAAGACAGAAGGGAGGTATATGCAAGCAATGTGGCAAAGGTAGAAACAACAGGACTTGACAACTGATTGAAAATAAGGGATTGAGGGGCAGCTAGGTGGCCACAGTGGATAGAGCACAAGCCTTGAATTCAGGAGGACCCAAATTCAAATCTGGTCTCTGGACACTTAACACTTTCTAGCTGTGTGACCCTGGGCAAGTCACTTAACTCCAGCCTCAGGGGAAAAAAATAAAATGATGGATTGAGAGAGACTATTCAAAGATATCACCTGAGTTGCAAGTCAGACAGAATCAGGGAAGCTAGGAAGAGGGGGAGGATTTGGAGAGAAAGGGTTGCATTCACTTTTGAATAGGTTGAGTTCAATATCCAATACAAGAAGTCCAGGAGCCATTTGAATATAACTGAAAGTTAAGAGAGAAGTTAATGTTGGGACAGTAGATCTGAAAATCCTCTTGCATTGAGGTGATAATTAAATCCACGAGATCTGATGAGATCACCAAATGAAGAAAGTGGAGAGGAAGTAGAGAAAAAGGTTCAGGACAAAGCACAGTTAGCAAGCTGGATGAAAACTCAGCAGAAGAGATTGAGAAAGTTTGGTTATACTGGGAGAGCAGGAGAAAGAATATGAAGAAGGTGAATAGACCATTTTAGAGGCTGCAGAAAGGTCAGAAAGTCTGAGGACTGAGAAAAGACCAATAAATCTGATCATTAAAAGCAGTTTGGGTGGAAAGTTGGGGTTAAAAACCAGACTATAAAGATTTAAGAAGAAAGTGAAAAGGAAAGTGCAGGTAGTGATGGTAAACGGTTTTCTCGAGGAGTTTAAGCCACAAAAAAATAGAAGAAATATAGGCCAGTGGATGTTTGGCTCCCTGCCCAGGCTTCCTCTTTTCCAAGTATGCCAAGAAGTTCTCATCTTCTGTCTTTATCTTCCTAGGAAAAGTGGCGTGTCTCCAAATGACAAAGATAGACAGAACGTTCGTCAGAGAAATGCCAACTGAGCGAAGGTGAGATTCTTTCTCTCTAATAAGTTGAGAGTAGTGAATGAGAGTTGATTTCAAAGCCTGCCACATCAGCTTGCTCTCTCCACTGGTATCTACCTTCTCACTAGATCACTGTCTAGTGTGATATTTAAAATGTTCTTTATAAAACTCAATCACTTTCTGCAATTCCAGATTTATTAAGGGTTAGGACATCTGGTCAATTTTTCTCATTTTATAGATACACAAAAACCCTCATGTAATGGGAAGGTCCTTGATTGCTGCATTTTGAGTTGGCCCTGGCTCAACTTTGGGGTAATCTGGGGGCAAATTAAGCTTCTGTATTTGGGCCTTAGCCTCCTCAGCAAGAAGCTTGGACTAACTAGAAGGATCTATAAAGAATTTTCTAGCGGCTCCCTTCCCCCCCCCCCCCCCCCCCCCGAAAAAAAACTTGTGATTCTAGATTGTGTCCCTTTGGGACGTGTTACTCTTAAATGTTTTCCCCTTTTTCTTCCATAAATTTATAATCATAACCACATTTATAAATCAGTTACTGATCTTGGTTCAAGTAAGTAACCTTCCTTATCTGTAATAAAAGGGAGTAAGCTTAAACACTCCAAGACCTTCCCTGCCCAGCATTGTGGTCTGCCTTGACATAGGTGTTTCCTGCTTTTTGGAAATCTCCAATATTTAGCTTTGTACCAGTAGGGAAAAGAGAAGCTTGAAGTAAAAGTTATTGGCTTAATTCCAAGATATTGATGTAATTTGTTTTGGTTTAGGTCTAACTTGAGCTGGGACTCCTACATGAGGATGTTCCCCCTCTCAATGGAGGACACCCCCTCCTCTACAACTTGGGAGGAAGGGAGGTTCTGTGCCTAGACTACTGAGAGGGAATGGCACTTTGAAGCCAGTCGTATCTGGCTTGAGGCTTAATGAGAGAAAGAAAAAAGGGCAAGAGAGGGGAGCTTGATGAGTTATTGTGATTTATTCAGCTTTTGATTTACTTGACATGTTTGGTTTCAGTCCTGGTAAATTAGGGATGGTGTTTTTCTTTGCTCAAAGTCCTTTAAAGTAAAAAACCTTGTTCTTTAAAAAAAAAAGTCTGTTACTCACAGACCAGGCACGTGTCTGTTGTATAAAATGAAGTGATTCTGTGTGTCCGTGTTCTTTATGAATGGAAATAATGGCTCACAGAAAGGGCTTTTTACATCTCACCTGTGGAGCTCAGACAGAAATCTTGAGAAGAGGTTCTCACAAGGATGCTTGGGCTGCATATGACTCCTGAGCCCTCCGTCCAGTACACAAGGAGCATAAAATAGGCATTCCTACAAGCTAACAAATAAATAGGAAGAGCTGGGTTCTAGTCTTTGTCCTACCACTAATATGCCATAAAACCTTGAGTAAGTCACTGGACCTGGATCTCTGTTTCCTTCCTTATAAAATAAAAGTTGGGAATTGGGAGGACTTTATTTTTCTTGGTGGTATAGCTAGTAATAGGTCCTTTTCCATCAGAAGTCTCAACTGATGGATTTGCAAACCCTTTCCTCTTATTCCTTGTGGTTTCAGATAATTAGTATTAGAAAGCTGGGAGTGAAGTAAGAATGGCCCAAAGCCTAACTTTGTAATGGAAAAAGCCCCAAGAAATTGTTTTCACTGTTTTCTTCCTTAGGTGACTTCTGATGAAGACCTTGCCTGGACGGATATGTGTGTGTGTTTCTTTGCAATGTAGCATGGATTATATTCCTAATGTACCTTGCAAAAGTCCAAGTTGTCTTCACCAAATTATAGCAAACTAAGTTGTAAATTCAAGTACTTTTTAAAATTGTTGGGGGGGGAGGGTGTGGGGTTTTTTTATGTTTTTGGTTTTTTTTCTTTTAGGGTTTTGTTTTGTTTTTTTCCCTCTACATGTAAATTTTTGTCCTTTGGCCACCAGTCAGTCTGGTCTTCGGCATCAGTCCCTGGGGATGTGGGGTAATAGATATCTCGGCCTGCGTGCTTGTCCTCTTCTGGATTTCTCTACCCTTGTTCTGGACAAGTGAGTCACAGAACTGGGGAGTGTTCTCTTGGCAGGAAGAGTCCTTTCTTTTTTTAGAGGCCCAACTGCCAATGAGAGAGAAGATTCCATAGTGGTTGGCCACGAGTTCTAAGAGTAGAGTGTGTAATACTGTCTTGTGTGGGAGGAAAGTCCAGTGGAGCAGAATAATTAATCAAATGAGGTGGCTTTAAAAATGGGTCCTGCTAACCTGCCTGTCTGAAGCAATTGCTGTCTTGTCTTTAAAAAAAAAACAAACAAACTATTTAAAGCCACAAGTATTACTTGTTTTTCTTGGGAGAGATGTTCAGATGACCTTTTCTGGGTGACAAAATCTGACCTCAGTGGTTAAGAATAAGTGATGGGCAAGTAGCTACAAAGGTCCCTCTCATGTTCCCTGAATGTTCTCCCTGGCAGTGTGCCCACACTCTGAAAGGTCCCTTGCTCCTTTGGTTCACAGTGTGACCTCTGATGTCCCTGCAGGGAAACCCACACCACCTGCTTGACAGATATTTGAGTGTGGTTATATTGATCTCGATGTTCCGAGCTTGCCATTCATGGCCTTTTCTTCCAAAATGCTACCCTCCAGTTAGACCATGTAAGAAACGGAATCTGAACTCTAGCAAGGGTGACTGTGATAATAACTTATTGCACAGACTTATTTAGTATTGTGGTAATATCATTGGCACAGGGGAGCCAACCACACAGTAGGTGACAGGACTGTTGTGTTTTCATAGACTAGATGTGCGTATATGTGCACGTGACAGGCAACAGTAAAGCCTATTCCACTTGAAATGTTGGCTCCTCGTCCCCATTGGCTCGAGGAATCTGCGGGTGCATAAATACATGTGTAGTCTGTGCTGATTGCCAGTGTTCCTCTAGTATTTTGAGACACCCCTGCCTGTTAACATTTCATCAATAAACACATTTTTCCATTTTCCAGCTTGGTGTTCTGTATCTGATTGGCTATTGGATGGAATTTTTTATTTTAAGAGCTTCTTTGAGGCATAGAGGCTACAAAGACAATGAAACAGCCCTTATTTTTCAGAAATTTACATCCTGCTGAGAAGACAAAGTTTAGGGCACTGAACCAGGAAAATCAAAAAGGGTTTCTGTGGGAAGGAATACCTGAGATGAGTTTCTAAGGGGCAGCAGAGAGCAGGAAAGTGCCTCCCCCACTGCAGAGAAGACAGAGCAGAAATGGAATATTTGGAATCTCAATGCATAGTTCAGGACTGGAGCTCCTATTTTGTCTCCCAGCCATCTGCACTAGTCAAGGATCACCTTTTAGGAGGAATGTGCATAAGCTGGAACAAACTGAGGATGATCAGGAGTGGGGCAGCTGAACCCACTTCAGGAAAAACATAGTTTGAAGGAATTACGTTTGGCCTGGTGAACAGCATGGCAGGGATATGTTCCTTACCATTTCACACATATGAAGGAAAGAAAGAAAGTAGATGTATTCTATCAAATGCTTTTTCCGCATCTGTTAAAATAATCATACTATATTTTTGTTAGTTTGGTTATTAATATATAGTCAGTTATGCTAATGGTTTTCCTAATACTGTACCAGCCCTCTATTCCTGATATAAATCCTACTTGTTGTGATGTATTATCCTGGGGATGACTTTTCTATAATCTCTTTGTTAATATTTTACATAATTTTTTTTTACATCAATATTCATTAGGAAAATTTGTCTCAATTTCTTTCTCTGTTTAACCCTACCTGGTTTAGGTATCAGTATCATAGTAGCTGTATTCTACATAGCTCCAGGAGTAGAACCAGGACTTGGGGAACTTATAGGGAGCCAGCTTTGTATAAAGGATTTTTTAGCGATAGGACAATGGAAGAGCTGTCTTCTAAGGCAACTATTGTGGAAGTGTTCAAGCAGTCCATTTATCAGGCATTTGTAAGGGGAATCTATGCTTGGAGTGGGCCACCAGCTCATTGTCTGCACCCAGGCCTTAGCTCATTTTACCTTTCCAGGAGCTCTACCATGCCATTTGAAAACCTATTAGCAATGACTCTTTAGGTCTGTCTCATTGATTATGATAAAGACCATCATCATCCAGCTATCATATGTAAAGTTCTCCAACCAAGACAGCCTTCACTTCTTACTTTTAAAACCCTTCTATCTCCTCATGTCTCCTCATTTATTTTCTATTGATGTTTGAAGATGCTTGACCCTTGTTGCTTCTTCCCACAACCAACCTTCTATTAGGGTGAAGCAGTACGATGAAAAAAACCTCTTTTGCTCTTGGGGAAGGGAGCAAGTCTCGCCCCAAACAGTCCTGCTGTTTTCAAAACACTTGTACCACGTGCTGAGGGCCCCTTATTTATTTGTTCACAGCAAAGCATGTGGCCATCAGAAGCAGCTCTTGTCTCTGAGGGTGCTGCCTTGTTTCCTCTCCGGGAGCAGAACGAGGGTCAGTGATGGCCAGTCCCTGGGGCTGGTACAGTGGCCCATGAAGAGCGCCTCCTTCAATCTTAGCTTCAGCTTTGCTTAGAGGACGATGTTGGGCACCACATGGCTTGCTCAAGGGAACCCTAGGCTCCTTTCACCAGTCCATCCTCTTTTCCTATATTAACAGGTGGTAAAAAACAGACCCAGAGAGAAAGAACTGGTTCCCCATGAGTCACCAACCACCGAGGACTAGAGTTTAGAAAGCCCAAATCCTAGTCAGGAGCTCTTCCTGCTGCATCCCATTCAGTAAAAAAGCCCTAAATGAAGCGCAGGTACCTCTTAGGAGAAGACAGGCGCCTTTTCCGTTTACACATGTGCCCAGCATGGGGCCTAAAACTAGGCGAGGGAAGGCCTGGTGAAGGTATTGATCCAACTTCTGGAAGAATCTGGGTCTTTGAGAGGGAGCTGGGAAGAGGGAGTGCAGTTCCAGACATGGGAAAATGGTCTGTGCTTAATGACAAGTGTCTTAGCTAATAAAGTGTAGAGGCAGGAGAAGGAATACTGTGTGAGGAACAGAAAGGAAGCCAGTCTGGCTGACCCAAGGGTAGTCAAATGGTCAGTAATGTGGATGTTGAATTGTTTTCCCCGTAGCACGATTGCCTTGTAATGTCTAACCTGATCAGGCTTATTATCAATGGCATCTCTACAGAGTTATCGGCTAATAACCTGTGGTCGTGATCAGAGGACCCTCCTGCCTGGTGCTGGGGTGGGACCGATTCGGTTCTAGTTGAAGTTCTCCGTGATGGAGGCCAGCTGGTTCATCTACCTTCCCCTGGTGCTTTCTACAAATGAGAAAGTAGACCCAGAAAAGTTGGGTCTTGCTCTACAGCACTGGAAAGAGCAGAGGCTTTGGAGGCAGACAATCAGGGGGTTTGACCTTGTCATGCTCCTCTTGGAGCCCCGGTCTCCATATATGTCAGGTGAGATTGGAGCAGATCTTAGGATCCTATGACCCTGCTTGCTCAATAAATATTTACTGAGTAGAGAAACGGGCCCTACTGAGAAGGAAGCTGAGACAGAAAATTTATTTTTGTTCACTTGAGCTCAGATCTGCATGGCCCCATTTAGGGTTTTCTTGACAGAGATACTGAGTAGTTTGCAGTTTTCTCCAGTTTATTTAACAGGAGACTGAGGCAAATGGGTGGAATGACTTGCTCAGGGTCACACAGCAAGTCTCAGGCCAGATTTGAACTCGGGGAAGAGGAGTTCTTGACTTCAGGTCAGGCACTATCCACTGCCACAGAAATCCCCCTTGGAAGAGTGAGTACGTTAAAAAGTGATTGGAATAGAGGAGAGCAAGCACTCTGGCAGCTAGGGGAATCAGGCTAGAGCTCGTTGAAATTCAGTGTAACTTTTAAGGAGGCTAGGGATTCCAAGAGGGCATTTTAGTGCTCTGAGGTGGAGAAAAGGAAGCCACAGATGGGGGAACCGCAAATAGATCAGTGAGGATGGAAAGCAATGGAGAATGGAGAATATGCAGTAAAGTTGAAGACAGATTGTGGAGGTTTAAGCAGAGGGTTGGGTCAGAATCTCAGCGTCTGAGGGCCTGTCCAATCAGGGTTTTCCAGATGGTTTTCTAGATAGATGGTCCCATCTCACAGCTATTGGCAGGAATGAATGGTGGGCTTGCCCAAAGTTACACTTCATAGTATAGAACCAAACAGCCAGTGAGGGTCCCCTTCCCATACCTATTCCACTTGCTTCTTGGCTCCAGGACTGTAGTTAGAACACTAGAATGTAGAATTAAGAAAGCCTTGAAGCAGCAAAAGGATACTACTGCTGGGGTCAGAAAGACCTGAGTTCGAATGTTTCTCAGAACACCTGGAAAAATCACTTAATCTCTCATTTTTCTCATTTGTAAAATGGGAATAATAGCATCTACCCTCTCAGGGGGAAAAAAAAGGCAGGATGGGCTTCCCTAGAGTCACAGTTTTGTTTAATTTAAAAATCAGTGACATAAGAAACACGGAGGGGAAATTGTTCAGTCACACAATTTCCACTAGATTCAACAGGAACAGTGTCTCCTCAGCTTCCTTGCTTTTTTTGGACCAAGAATCTATTCTCCAACTCTGCATTTTAGTTGTCTCCCATGCATGGGATGATCTCTCCTCATCTCTGTCTCCTGCTTCCCTGAATTCCCTCCTGTCCCAGCTAAAGTACCACCTCTGGAAAGTCTTTCCTGATCCTTCTTAATTCTAGTGTTATCTTCCCCCTTTGGGTTATTTCCAGTTTGTAGCTTGTTTATACATAATTATTTGTGTGTTGTTCTTCATCTCCCCCAAATATCATTAGATTCTTAGTAAGCATCTTTTATCTTTATATTTCCAGCATTTAACATAGTACCTGGCAAATAGTAGGTGCTTAATAAATACTGTTTCACTTGATCTAAACCAGAAACTCTTCCTGTGGGAAGGAGAAAACTAGATCTCCTAAAATCTTCCTCTCAGCTCTGAAATTCTGATTTTATAACTCTTCATCTGAGCCTCACTGATCTTAGATGCCAAATATAATAACTCTTTAAAAACAATATTTTTCAAAATACACTCAAAGATAGTTTTCAACATTCACCCTTGCAAAACCTTGTGTTCCCAAACTTTCTCCCTCTCTCCTCATCTCCCCCCTCCCTTAGACAGCAAGTAATCCAGTATAGACTAAACATGTGCAGTTCTTCTAAATGTATTTTCACATTTATCATGCTGCACAAGAAAATCAGATCTAAAATAAATTTTTTTAGTCTTCATCCCTGTCCTCTGTGTAGCATTTGACTTGGTTGATCACCACTTTTTCTTATAACATCTGTTACAATCACTACTATGTCACAAGTCACTATCCACCTCAGCCCCTCTCCCTAATCATTCTCTTTTCTGATCTTCTATATTTAAGGGTATCAACATCCTTTTAGTCTCATGGTTTCACATCCTCAATATCATCCTTGACTCCTTTCTCACTCCGCATATCCAGTCATTTGCCAAATTTTGTTATTTTTACCTTTTGTGATATAGTTCAGGCCTTCATCCAATCTCACTGGAATTACTACAGTAGCCTAATTTGTCCAGGCACGATCAGCTTATTAATAAAGCATGAATTTGCCAATAAATAGGCTCTTCACTTTCTTGAGAAAAGTAAAAATCCCAGTCAAAGGGGACAGCTTCCTTTTCTAGTTTGGGGGGGGTTCAGAACAAAGAACTTTTAGGCAAGGAACAAGATATGTTTAGTTGCCAGAACTTGACGTCATGAATGACAAAATCAGTATGATTGGTTACAAGCTCTTCCTTCCCTCCTGTGATTAAGGAGTATTCCTTGTTTCAGTCCAGCTGCAAGAACTGATGGTCCAGCAAATCAGACATCTTTGAAGAATATCTCGGGGCTGTAAAGATGCCAGAGCAAATTCTATGATATCCACCGAGGACAGCAAATTTCCTTGGGGCAAGAATAGAAGTGATTAGCAGGAGAACTAAATTTATAACTACAAGGTTAGAGACAACCATGACTTAAGCAGATACAGGACAAAATCAGCTTAGCTATAAATAGGATCAATAAAAAGACACAGAATCAATCTAATCATTTGTTTCAATTCTACCAGCTGCCGCAACGCTTCCCACCCAATAAATCTCTTATTACATCCAGGATCAAATATCAAATTTGGTGTTTAAAACTCTTCACAACCTAGAAACTTTCCACCTTCCCAGGCTTATTTTACTTGACTCGCTCACTCACATGCTGCTATCCAGCCATATTTTACTTCCTTGCTGTTCCTCAAAAGCAATATAATATTTCATCCTTTCTCTAAAGTTACCTTCCTTTTATTCTGTATATATCTTGTAAATATCCAATGTTACATACTGACAGATTGGGTGTTTTTGTTTTTTTCCCCTATTTTATTTTATTCCTATAACATGCCTGGCTCATGTTATGTGCTTGATAAATGCTTGTTGAATGATATAGAGTCATCATGTGTCCATATGTAGTTCTTCAATTTCTGGAGATCAGAACCCATAGCATCTTGGACTACCAGGACTAAGAGAGTTCTTAGAACATGTAATATTAGAGGAAAAATCCAGCCCAAGGAACTTTGTAAAACTTAGTATATGACAAAGTTACTGTGCTATGGACATAAGACTAAACACGTTCCCAATCTTAAAGACTTAGGGAAATAAAATATATAAACAGATAAAGAAGAGAGTTGGAGGCTTCTCTGTAAGAGCTGGAATTATAATTGAATCTTCATCCTAGGAGGCTGAAGTGTAGACAGGGTACTTTCTAACCCTATGGCATTGCCTGTGCAAAGGCTTACGGGGCAGAGATTCTGAATAAATGAGCAATGGATAATAAATCTGAAGAGGTTAAGTTGGTATAGGAAATAAAGAATATGAAGAATTCAAAGAAGCTGGAGAGAACTTGATACAGCAAAATACAAGGAAGGGGATGACTTGCAAGATGATAGTCATAGTAATTTAAAGAAAAACAAGACTGGAAGATTTCAGAAGTCTGACCAAGCACAAATTGTGATGTCAGAGGAAACTTCTCTGTCTTTTAAAGAGTGCAGAATGTTGCAGAATAAGGCATGCCTTATTTATCTCTCAATTTATTGTTGCCTCTTGTTTTTGTTTTTGTTTTTTTAAACTTATTTCTGAAAGTTTCTCTCCTTTCTTCCCTAACCCAGCAATTTATCCCATGTAACAAAGATGAAAAAAAGAAAAAAGCAGGGGGAAAAAAACCATGGAATCCACTTTCCATATCCTTAAATCCTTCCTACTGCATTTATAGGAGTGGATTTTCCAAATCTCTAACCCCAGGCCAAAATTGACCAGAATTACCCAGCATTCAGTTTTCTTTTCCTTTTTTTTTTTTTTTTTTAATTTACACTTATGGAAATTAATATAGCAGAAACTAGGCACTGGCTCACAGCAACACCCTATACCAAGATAAGGTTGAAATGGGTTCATGATTTAGACATAGTGATAAATTAGAACAAAGGATAGTTTATCTCTCAAATCTGTGGAGAAGGAAGGAATTTGTGACCAAAGATACCTTATGGAATGCAAAATGGACCATTTTGATTATATTAAGTTAAAAAGTTTTTATATAAATGAAACCAATGCAGACAAGATTAGTAGGGGAGCAATAAACTGGGAAAAATTTTTTTTACATTCAAAAATGCTGATAAAAACCTCATTTCTAAAATATATAGAGAATTGACTCAAATTTAGAAGAATTCAAGCATTCTCCAGTTGATAAATGATCAAAGCTTTGACTCTTTCCAACAATGAAATAATTAGGGCCAGTTTCAATGATCTCATGATGAAGAGAGCTATCTATACCCAGAGAGTACTGTGGGAACTTGCATAACATTCTTAATCTTTTTTTTGTTGTTCATTTGCATTTTGTTATGCATTTTCTTTCCTTTTTGATCTTATCTTATGCAGCAAGATAATTGTATAATTATGTTTATATATATTGGATTTAACATATATCTTAACATGTATAGCATATTGAATTACTTGCCATTTAGGGGAGAGGATGATGGGAAGGAGGGGAAAATTTGGAACACAAGGCTATGCAGGGATCAATGTTGAAAAATTATTCGTGAATATGTTTTGAAAATAAGTTTTGATAATATTTTTTAAATTAAAAAAAAGATAAATGTCAAATAAACAGACAATTTTCAGATGAAAAAATTGAAACCATTTCTAGTCATATGAAAAGGTGCTCCATATCACTGTTGATCAGAGAAATGCAAATTAAGACAACTCTGAGATACCACTGCACATCTGCCAGATTGGCTAAGATGACAGGGAAAGATAATGATGGATGTTGGAGGGGATGTGGGAAAATTATGTGGGCCACTGATACATTGCTGGTGGAATTGTGAACTGATCCAAGCATTCTGGAGAGCAATTTGAAACTATGCCCAAAGGGCTATCAAAATGTGCACATCCTTTGATCCATCAGTGTCACTAGTGGGTCTATATCCCAAAGAGCTCATTAAAAAGGGAAAAGGACCCACATGTACAAAAATGTTTGTGGCAGCCCTTTTTCTAATGGCAAGAAACTGGAAACATGAGTGGATGCCCATCAGTTAGAGAATGGCTGAATAAGTTATGGTGTATGAATGTCATGGAATAGTATTGTTCTGTAAGAAACAATCAGCAGTATAATTTCAGAAAGACCTGGAGAGACTTACATAAACAGATGCTAGGGGAAGTGAGCAGAACCAGGAGATCATTATACACAGCAATAAGATGATACAATGATCAACTCTGATGGATGAGACTTTTCAACAAATGATTCAGGCCAGTTCCAATGATCTTGTGATAAAGAAAGCCATCTACACCCAGAGAAAAGACTGGGGGACTAAGTGTGGATCACAATATAGTATTTTTTACTTTTTTTTTGTTGTTTGCTTGCATTTTATTTTTTTTCCTTTTTGATCTGATTTTTCTTGTGTAGCATGATAATTGTGGGAAAATGTATAGAAGAATTGCACATATTTAACATATATTGCATTATTTGCTATCTGGGGCAGGGGGTGGGGGGAAAAGAAAATTTGAAGCAAGGTTTTAGAAGAGAGGATGTTAAAAATTATGCGTATGTTTTGAAAATAAAAAGCTTTAATTTTAAAAATTTACATTTATAATTTACAATTATTATGCTATAAGAAATGATGAGCAGGATGCTTTTAGAAAATCCTGGGAAGACTTACATGAACTAACAAAGTAAGATGAACAGAACCAAGAGAAAATTGTATACAGTAATATTAATACATTGTAAAATTAATGCAATATGAATGATTTAGATGTTCTCAGCATTAGAATGAGCCAAAGTAATTTTGAAAAACTTAATGATGAAAAATGCTATCTACCTCCAGAAAAAACTGGTGGAGTCTAAATATATAATGAAACATTTTTTTCACGTGACTAATATGGAAATATGTTTTGCATGACTGGACATGTATAATCTATATAAAATTGCTTATCTACAAAATGAAGGTGGGAAAGAAAAGTGGAAGAGAACTGGAAACTCAACCTTTTAAAAAAATTTTTTTTACACATAAATGAAAGAAAAAAATTTAAATCAAGAAAAAAAACAGACCATACTATACATTCTTTCCAGAAGTGCCCAGAATTGACCCTAATAAAAAGGTCATAGTTCGAAATTAGAATAGAAGAATGAATGAACAGAAAAAGAATCCCACCATCAAAATCTATTATAGTAACCAAGTTTCTAAGACTGGTTCCAAAATGTCTACAAATAAGTCTCAAAAAACAAAACAAACAAAAAACAAACGAGCACAAATTCAACCCAGAATTCCTGAAGAAAAGTTTTTGCTTTTTAAAAAATTTTTTGTGTACAAAATGAGAGCATTAGAGGGGAGAAATGGGAAAGAAATGAGAGCTATGGAAGAAAGAATTGGAAAAGGAATTAACAGATTGGCACAAGAAGTACAAAAATTAACCAAGCAACAACTTCCTGATAATTAGAATAGATCAAATAACCGCTAGTGACAATATTTAAAAATCAATTTTGGAAGATCTAGCATGTCTGATCAGTATGGTCACCAATCTGTATCAAAGAGAACTAATGATTAAACCTGCTACCCACCACCTGATAGTGGAAGGTCTCTTCAGGCTGAGATGTACATACATACATTCATAAAACATACAAATATACATATAGGTCATGGCCAATGTGGAAATTTGTTTTAACTAGATGTGTAACAAGTTTTTTCTCAACTGGGGGAAGAGTTAGAAGATTTTTGCTGACTAAAAAAAAATTTTAAAACTGATCTGGGGGAAAGGGTGCAGTAGTGTACAGATTTAAATTCAATATGTGAAACAGGAAAGTTGGGAAGGGAAATCACAGATTAATATCACCTTAAAAAGCAGATTAAGGAGATAACTACTCATATTTTAATAACAGCTCACATTTATATAGTGCCAAAACTCTCACCAATATTATCTTTTAGTCTCCACAGCAATCCTGGGTAGGGGTGCTATCTCCATTGTACAGTTGAGGAAACTAAGGCATTCAGGGGTGAATGATTTGCTTAGGAATACACAACTAGAAAGTATCTGGGATGGAATTTGAACTCCAGTGTTCTATCTACTGCACCATCAAGCAGCCTCATATTCTATCTTAAGCTGTTTATGAAAATGTCTACAAAAGAACCAAGCATTAATGGAAGTGTGAGAAACAAACAAGTAGACTTTTACAAATGACTTTTTACTACAGACTACCCCGTTTGTCCTTTGTATTCAAAGAGGATCACGACATCCCATCAGGAAGATTATACTGTGACACACAAAATGAATTGGATTTAAGACTGTGCAAAGTCTCCAGTTTCATTTCTCCAGAAGTCCAGTGGCAACTATAGATCATGTTGACTGGAGATGGCTACAATTAACCTTTTAAAGGTATAGAGAATACCAATCCTACATTGTCCACTGCTTGTCAATTTTTAAAAAGGAAATAAAAGCCCAAAAACTTAATAGAACAAGATTTGGGTTCACTGTGTTTTGCCTTTACAAAACATCATCTATGAATTAGGCCCAAATCAGACAACATACCTTAAAAATGCACCCAGAAGGACAGCTTTATTCAATGATCCTCTGATTAGCAATCACAATGAAAAACACAACAAGAAATCTTGTTGGCCAGAGGTGTTGAGTGCTAGAGGACTGCTCCAGGAATGAAGAGGGTTTCCCTATTAATGGCAAATTCCTTCAGATGCTACTGTTTATGGGTAGCATGGTGCTACTTACATCAAGCCCAATTCCCCCAATGAAATTCATGATTAGCTTCATCTTCCACAGAGAAAAAATCCAAATAGACAAAAAATGTCCACATTGTGACAAAAACATTGAGCATCCTCTTCAATTGGTGAATGAGTACATATGGATAGAGTGGAAAACCTGAGTTCAAATCCAGCACTGGGCTGGATACTCGTGTATAAAATGGAAACAATAATAGTAGGTACCTCTGAGAGTTGTGAGAATAAAATGAGATTATGTTTGTAAAGCATCTTGTAAACCTTGAAAGGTCATTCATTAGAGCAGAGAAGAGCAGTTCCCATAGCCCCTCCTCCCTCACTGCAAAGGGGCTAATAGGAGATATGAGATTGTGGGGACAGTATGCACAATACGGGTTAAGAAAAATAGAATGGGGGAGGAGTGGAGAGCTGTCAAAAACACTGGAAGACTTGTTCCCCAGCTGGATCAGGGTAGAGAACTGGTTCCCTGTGAAAGGGAACGAGTGCCATCTGCTGGAGGAGAGCCAAATTGCAGAGCATTGAGCCACAAAATTTAGTCTGGAGAAACGCTGACCCTCACAGAGCAGCAAAGCAGAGGAAGAGCTGAAGAGCAGGAGTGGGACCAGGCCCCACTCGCTGAGACTCTGCAGGGGAGTACTAATGGAGAGCAGCACCTGCAGATGGAGGAAGGGAGTGAAGACCCCTGGCTGGAGCTTCATCCCAGAACTCATTGATCAGAGACTGCCCTCTTTTCTTCCTCCGTCCTATTTCACCTGGTCATCTCATCAGCCTTGTAAATTAAACTATTCTCTCTCTGCTGATGTAGATTCTGGCATTAAACTTTTCCCATAAAAACCAGTGCAATGATTCAGGAAAATCTCAGTTCAAATCTAGCCTCAGACATTCACTGGTTGGGTGACTTTGAGCAAGTTATTTAGCCTTAATCCACTGGAGAAGGAAATGGCAAACCGCTCCAGGATCCTTGAGCAAAAATCCACAAAAGCCCCCAGGTGGTATTGCATGTTGTGGTCCACAAGACTGTGAAGAATAGGACATGACTGAACAATGAACTTGTATCCCTATCAATTGGACAGCTAAAACTGGATATCTCAGATAACTCCACTCCCAACCCTTCTACTTCCTTATTACTATCCAGGGCTGCCACCTTCCCAGTTACCTAGGTTTGCAACCTTCAACTCTTCACCTCTCAACAGTCATACCCAATTATTTTCTTTCTTTCTTTTTTTTTTTTTTTGCAAGTCAATCAGGGTGACATGACTTGTACAGGGTCACATTTATGTCCCATGTCTGAGGCTGGATTTGAACGTAGGAGCTCTTGACTTTAAGGCTGGCATTCTATCTACTGTGTCACTTAGCTGTCCTGAAATTATTTCTAACTACTGTTGATTCTGCTTCCATAATGCCCCTCACATCCATCACTTTTTTCTTCCTTGAGACTGCAACCTCTTTGGTGTGGGTCCACATCACCACAATCTGTACTTTCTCCTCACTCTAGTCCATCTTTCACTCATCTAACTAAAGCACAGTTCTGACCAGGTCAGTCTCTAATTCAATCTCCCTCAATATAAAAATCTGAGTTTCAGGTTTTTTTGTTTGTTTGTTTGTTTGCTTTGTTTTGTTTGTTTTTTTAATCCTGGCCTTTTCTGACCTTTTGAGCCAAAAAGATGGAATAGCAGGGAAAAAAGAGTTCCCCCATTTCTCCAAACTCCTTGAAACAGATCTCACATACGCACCTGACCCAAGCCAGATTTGGAAATTCAAGGGGAAAAAAAATCATAGTGAGTCATTTTTCTAGCCCATGTCAGCATAAGAGACAGAGATGCCTGAACCTACTGAGTCTGTCCAGAACCAAGCTCTGTGGCTCATTTAGACATGGGGAGAGGCTATATTTCCAGTGGGGAAATCTACTAGATCCAAGGTTGAAGAAAAGCCTCAGTTTGGGGTGGCTGCTGAAACAAGTGCCAACTGGCACCTTCTCCATCCTTCCCTAGTTCTAGGGAACAGATTCAGGGAGGAATCTTTGGTGCCTTCTTTCTGAACTCATCTACAACTTATTCTATGGGCAGCTAGGGAGCCAAGTAGAGAGAGGGTCAGGAGTCATCTGTCTCAATTCAAATCTGATCTTGGACATTTCCTAGTTGTGTAATCTTGGGAAAGCCACTTCCCCCGTCGGCCTCAGTTTCCCCCTGTGTGTAAAATGGGCTGGAGAAGAAAATGGCAAACCATTCCAGCATCTTTGCCAAGAAAACCCTAAATGGGGTCACAAAAAATCAGAAATGACTCAATATTCTTTCTATTTCTTGTTTGTATCTATTTCTTTATATGTCTCTACCATTGGACTTTCTGTCTTCTTATCTCTAGTATTTAAGCAGCATCTAGCACATAGTGCTTGTTAACTTCAAGCTCCGACCAAGATAATACTATAAGTCACAGAATCTGTATGGGTCTCTGAGAATAGATTGTTCACTGGGGGTAGAATGGTGGTCAAGAAATTATTACTTTTTGTGGATTCAGATAGGAGTCCTACCTTTCCATTAACATGGTAAAAACTATTCATGTTTTGAATTTTATGGCTCTTTTGATTATAAGGGAGATGCTAACTAGATGGAGTAATAGAGCCTTGAATTCAAGGAAAACTTGAATTCAAATCCTGACTCAGACATTTACTCACTGTGTGGTCCTAGGCAAGTCACTTAATCTGGATTGCCTCACTGCCCCCTCCCCCACAAATCAATTGTTCTCCTTAGTTCTCAGAGAGGACCAAAATGACATCACTATGTTAGAGTCAGATTAGTGTGTCTGACTGGCTGGTCACACCAACATGAGCTCGGAGCACCTGCCACAGGTTGGGCACAAATAGGGTGAACATTTGGGGCGGATTCTCTAAATTTGCACATCTCGTGTTCCTTTCGAGCTACTTTGATTCCACTTTGCTCATAGAGCACAGCACCTTCTCTGATGAGAGCCATCCAGGGTCTCCCTGTCACACAATCAATTCCAAGGTTCTTAAAAGAGGGTTTGAGACTGTCCTTGTATCGCTTTTTTCGGTCACCCTGTAGGCACTTGACCTGTGTGAGTTTTCCATTAAGCACTCTTTTTTGGCAAGGGTGCATTTGGTATTTGAACAATGTGGCCAGGCCCAACAGTTACCTTCTCTGCAGTAGAGTAGTTCAAGAAAGGACCTCAGCCTCTGGTACCAGATGATCTTCAGAATCTTCCTTAGACAATTCAAATGGAAAAGATTCAATTCCCTGGCATGGCGCGGACATTGAGATTTCACAGGCATAGGACCATGAGATCAGCACAATGACTCTAGGCCTTCATTTGGGGAGTCAGTCTAATACCTCTCCTCTCCCCCACTTTCCTTCAGAGCCTCTCAGACATGAACTAACTCTGGAAACCTATCAGCCTCATTATCAATGTGTACCTCCCTGGAAAGTATACCACCAAAGTCAGTTAACTGGTCCGTGGCATTCAATATTTCTCCATTTGTTGTAACCACTGGTTTCACATATGGATGGCGTGATGCTGGCTGATGGAGGACCTGGGTTTTGTTGGGGGTTTTTTTTGGGGGGGGATGTTGTCAGGGCAAAGTTAACACAAGCAGTTGAGAATTGATCTATACTTTTTTGCATCTCAGCTTCAGAAGCTGCACTGAACCCAACAAACATTTGCAAACAGAAAAATCATGCACCAAATCATTCCACTTTAGTCTTGGCTTATAGCCTTTTTTAAGTTCAATTTACCATCAGAGCAGTAGCTGACTTTGATCTTATGTTTGTTCTCATTGAAGGTGTTTGACAGCATGACTAAAAATATCATGCTAAAAAGCATGGGAGCAAGCGCACAGCTTTGTTCCACTCTTAGGTGACCAGGAAAGGGCGAGAGCAACTTCCATCATCTAGAACCTGGGCAAGCGTGCATCATGAAATTGATGTACAATATTGATGAACTTCTCCAGGCAACCAAATGTTGCCATAATTTTCCACAGTGTCAAGGGTCTTGGGTAGATCTACAAACATTGCATACAGAGCTGTGCTCTGCTCCTGGCATTTTTCCTGGAGTTGTCGAACAGCAAACATCGTATTGACTATTCCTCAGCCCTTTCTGACTCTCAGGTGGATGACCATCTTCCAGAGGAAGGACCAGCCTATTGAAGAAGATTCTGGCAAAAAAAAAAAAAAAAAAAAAAAAGCCAGCAATGATTAAATGAGACACTCCCCCTGTCACAGCACAATCTATTTCCTTTACCTTTACAGAGATGGGCAGTAGTGTAGCATTGTGGAACTACTAGGATTAATCTCCTCTTGCGATATTAACCCAGAAAATTTGCTGGAATAGAATCAGCATCAGTGCTTTGCCATGTAAAAGGAATCCAATGGCCTTCAAAATGTCTTCTTCAGCTAGGGAGGGATTGACTTCAACCTGAAGTAAACTGTCAATGGTTTTAGAATTGATTTATGATGGTTTGTTGAGAGCACAATGGAAGTATTCAGCCCATTTCTAAAACGTCATTCTTTAATCACTAATCAATGTGGCGCCATCAGCACTGAGTAGATGAGATGTACCATAGATTTCTGGCCCATAAATAGCCTTCAGGGCATCATAAAAGCTGTTTGAATTGTTACTATCAGTATAAAACTGAAATTCACCCTCCCTCCTGTTGAGTCAAGAATCCTGAATCTCTCCAAGCTTTATTTGTATTTTACTTTTGATGGAATTAAATGCTGCCTTCTTAGAGATAGATGAACTGTACTGCTGGTAAACTCTATGGAGTCCTCATCGTTAATGGCTTCTGAATTTCTCCATCATTTTTGTCAAACCAGTCTTGATGTTTGTAAATATTTGGAGCTAGATGAGCAAATGCAGCATTATTCCCCCAAAGCTGCCCATTCCTTTTTTGCTCCACTGTTGCTAACCGTGTGTTAGGCACAAGTTGGCAACAAATTGTTCCTGATCAGAGAACCTTCTGATCTATTGACAGTAATTCTTCTGTAGTCATTTTGCCTTGGGGCCTCGGCTTTTGTTTAATATTTAGCTTGGAGAAGTTAAGTCTATGATCAGTCCAGCACTCTGCACCACACATTACATTATCACTCTCACATCCTGTCTCTTCTCCTTACAATTACATAGTCTATTAAATGCCAATGTCTACTGCACATTTCCTTGAAATTTTATTGAGTTTAGGTAAATGGAAAACAGTATTGCTAAACAAGCTTTCAGTAGAAAATAACCCTTGCTGTTGCTGTTTCCAACTCCATTCCTCCCAAGGATCTGGCAGTCCGAACCTACTCTGGTATTAGTCACCCCAAATTATAAGCTTTTCCTCTCTTGGCACATTGATGATAAGGGTCTCCAGGTCTTCACAAAATTTTTCTTGGACCTCATCAGGATTTGTCATAGTGGGTGCTTTTATGCAAGTAGCAATCATGAGCCTGAAATTCAAGAGGACTAAATTAGATTTAATTGCAAAAGCTACACCAGCTTCACCTGTTCCCCTTCACTGTGGCCACTCCAGAAAAACATGTATTCTGCTCTGACTCCAGTAAGTTGGCCTTCATTTGCCAATCTTGTTTAACTCATGGTTGTTATTTGGATGCAATGTGAGTTCCCTTGCAACCAGAATTTTTTGTCTTTCATGTCTGCTGGATTTCTTGGGGTCGACAAGCATGAACATATCCTGTGTTTTGATGGTGAGTCATGTTTGCAGAAGTTTTTGTACATTTTTTGGTATTTTGACTGCAATAATCAGGCCAGGTTAGGTAAGCAGATAATTTTTTTAGGGCACCTTTCCTAGTCCCTTCCTCACACCAGGAGGTGAACAGTGAGGTCCTTAAAAGACTTCTCGGACACCCAAGGGAATGACAAATCCTGCTCCTGCTTCCAGTGAGATGACCCTCATCTCCAGAGTCATCAATATTCAGGGACAAGACAAAGTCAAGATGACTAGTGATGGCTTGAGATGTAGAGGATGACTTTGGTATCTTCACTGACTGACCAAGCTCTAACCACTCCACAACATTTGCTTCTCCTATCTTCAAGGACATTGGAGCAAATTGTTCTCGTCTGCCCATTCCACCAGGGGAAGTCATGACGTGTTTGGGGTAGACACCCCCCTAACTCCCTGCAGCTGTGAGATCCCTAGGTCACTCTCAATCTCATTTAGCCCATTGAAATGGCTTATCAGGTGGGGCTCCTTTGCGTGCTATAGTTTCTTGGAGCCACAGGTGAGAGTTAGGTAGAAGGTGGGTACCAAAAGTGGAAATCAGCTATGTAAAGTGCTTAGCAGCCAGAGATGCTAGGTTGAGGACTGGACTAATTCTGAAGACCCTTCCAGTTCTATGATCTCACGATGATTTTTTCTGCTAATCCCCAATTGGTAGAACTAGGAATAATGGTTAGACATTTTTGAAAAAAATAAATCTATTGTTCACTTTTTTTGTTTATTTTTTTCTGGGTTTTTTTTCTCATGGTTTTCCCCTTTTGTTCTGATTTTTTTCCCCAACATGATTTGTGAAGAAATGTGAATTTTAAAACTTTAATATGCATGTATAAGTATAAAAAACATTAATGAAAAAACAAAAAAAACAAATTTATGTTTAAGATGAGGAAAAACTTAACTAAATATTAGAGCTATCCAAAATGAGTTGGAGCATTCGTGGATTCCTCTTTCCTTGTTCAGCTGGTATAAATGGTCTCTCCCGTCTCTTTCCCGGATTCTGTCACTTCCTTGGTGGTCAGCAGAGGGCACTATTTCCTAGCAGAGATCAGGAAGAGAAGCGTCTGCTCCACCAAAGAGAATTATCCCTACCTTAACATGGATCTTTCCTGGAGATTCTCCAGCATCAGGTCCAAGAACCTTCTCTTATTGGTCATCAATTTCTCCCACCCCTCCTAGGATGGGGATATATGGACCCTTCCCCATTTTGTAGTAAAGAGAATTGATCAATGTTGGCCCAGAGTCAAGAAGAAATTGAGTGACCTCTTCCTATTCTAGTCTCAAGCTCTCAGCCCTAAGCATCCTAATATCACCTTATGGATTTTTGAGGATGGGAACCACCTCAATAAGACCAGAGGCAGGACTGGGAAGCCAGATTTCTTTTCCCAAGGGGACCTACAATGCCTTGATATTTTGGTCCAATATGAAGAAAAGCTCTTAAACTGGAACCCCTAGTGACAACAGAGCAGGTGCTTCCGGCGCTTCCTGAAAGTTGACTAAGAGCAATAGCAAGCCATGGGAAAATGTATATTAACATACACTTCCCATCCCTCACATGTATTCTTGTCTTTAGACTTGAAGAGCCTTCTGGTCTACCTTTTAAAGGCATCTTTTCCATGTGTTTGTGAGTATAGGGTGTTCTGAGATCGGGAATGATTGATGGGGGAGCTGCTACAGCTCCAACCTGATTAGGCGCCAGAACAGATGAGCTGGAACTTATTCTTGACCTTTAGTGGTTATGGCACAGACCCAGAGCAAGGCATTGAGGATGTGAAGAAATGACCAGGCTGAGATGAAGGAACTGGAGTAAGTCTGCAAGAAAGGGACGCAGGTTCCATGAGGCCCCAGCTGCAGTAGGAACAAGCAGGAGGCTATTCCCAAATCCTGGTGCTTCTCTTATTTTTCCTATCTGCTTACTGAGTGAGTTCCAAAGGTAAAGTTTTTTCCCCTTTATCCTTCTCCCTGTGCCCCAGAAAATGAGTACGGTTTGGAGGGTGAACATTCCACTAAGAATCTTATCCATTAGGACCCTAGATCTCTGAAAAGAGATAACAAAAACATGCAACACTATTCTTGTAACTAATCATTACACTGGGCATGCATGCACAGGCATACCCATCTGGGAACCAGAAAACTTCTACAGTTGCTAAAAAAATTGTGAAGAAAGTGTCTCTCTGTTCATGGATTCCTTGCCAGGATCTACAGTTCCAGATATAGCCTCTAAGAGTGAGCTACTCAAGGACATATAAAAAATAAGAAAGAAATTCAATTTTAATCACATTTAACATGTAGATTGACCTGGCGCCCTCTCTATCCATACGTCAAAGGCTCACATGACATATGGTATGTGAGTCATTCTGAGGGAAAAGTGGGAATTCCGTAAGGCTTTCAGGTTGGCAACAGAGCCCTCACCTTCAACTGACTGCTGAAGTGTGCCCAGTAAAGTGGACTTGCTGATGACATGCATTTTCTGGTTACACTGACCCTCACAAAATAGAGGTGACTTAACAGATTCCTTCCCCAAAAAATCATAGATGGAAGAAGGTTTGCACATAAGATCACAAGAGAATGGTACTGTGAACGCTTTCCAGTGCTAAGCACTTAATGAATGTTTATCGATCTCAGTCACATTATAAGATAATTCAATCATATGCGATAAGAAGACAAAACAATTCAAAATGATTTGAAATGAATCTATCCTAAGTGTACAACAGACATTTTGAGATATTCACTAATGAAAGAATAAAGCCATCACAATTAACAAGACGTTTGAAAAACTAAGTTTTTTGTGCTCCCCAAACCACAAGTATGTCACCTATGAAAACTCATAGTTGTGTGCTAAAGAAATAATAAGCTGAAAAATTTTCAAATGAAGAATTTCAGTGGAATTGGGACCCATTTGTTTCTTAAAATATTAAAAGCTGACATCTTCTGATTTGTGGACTAAAGCAGCTGAGTGACATCAAGGACACTGAAAATGAATTAGCCAAATTTCATCCAAAGATTTTGCATAATTGGTGGACAAATTTAAAAATGATTATGCTTGAATTCATTCGGCCTTTTCAAGAGATCTTTTTCAGCTGTGACAGCCATTAAAATTAACTATCAGAAAGAGATGAACTTAGAACCATTTTGAAATCTTCTATGTCACAGAGATCAAGTGAAAATTTGGAAAAATAATCCAGTTTATTCAATCATCCTACTCACACGAAAGAAACAACAAAAGATTTTTGTGCTGTTAATAACAGAACAAAGTATACATTTTATTATTAGTTTATCTAAGCTTTTTATTTTATCTTTATTATCCTATTGTGTTTTTGTTATTTAGTTATTTTCATTCACATCAGACTCTTTGTGATCCCATCTGGAGTTTTCTTGGCAAAGGAATTGGAATGAGTGGCAATTTCCTTCTTCAGCTCATTTAACAGATGAGAAAACTGAGGCAAACAGGGCTAAGTGGCTTGCCCAGGGTCACAAAGATAAGAAGTGTATGAGGTCATATTTGAATTCAGGAAGATGAGTCTTCCTGACTCCAGACCCAGCATTCCATCCACTGCACCACCTAGCTGCCCATCCTAAATGTATGTAATGTTGACTGGTGTTCAAATATACCGTGAATAATTTCTGCAAGTACTGCAAAATATTTTGCTTAGGGGAGGAATATAACCAACACTTTTGTATCATCTTTTCCTGGAAATGAAATTGTTCTCCACATTTATCCTTTGTATGCATCCTCTTAGAACATAAACAAAAACTAACAGGTATACATAGAGACAGTTCACACTCAACATTGATGTATAGGGCAATGTCAGTTAATTAGTAAACACTAAGCAGCTACTATGTGCTCTAGACTTCTCTAGGACAGAGAACACAGGAAAGAATCCCTGCCTAGAATGTGCTCTGAAACAAGTTGTTACACAATCTGTGTAGTATACATCCAGGTTTGTCTCCCTGCCCTTGAGAATCCAACCTCATGATTTTAATGTGAGTGATGGGGATGTCACTGTTACTGGATTGAGATTTGTAGGTTTCCATGAAGTAGACTGGAGCAAATAAAATAATGATTATATGGCTGCTGCTCTTGCAGTCTAGTACCTGAGTGGCCAGTACCCGAGATTTCTGAGACCTTTACGGCAGACAGGAGCCAGTTCCTAAAGCAAAAATAAAAATTAGAGGTGTGAGGAGGAGGGATACTGAATGCCAAGACTGAAAAGCGTGGTAAATCTCACTGGGCTATTGAGCTGCTCTTCCTCATTTCCTTTGATTTTTCTGTCTGCTCTTCCTGATTTCCTTTGATTTTATTCAGTGATACTGAGATGGGTTGCTGGATAGATACCCTTTCTTATTCCTTTTCCACAAGCTACAGGTGAATAAGAAGTCCTCTGACCACATCCGAAGATCTAGTAGACCAATAAGAAGTTTTAGGAGATGTCTGGAGGCAGATAGCTCTAGTGAGTTGGAGTTTTTCTTTTCTAATACTATTAACTTGAGGGCCTGTTCTGATGGATTCCTTTCCACCATTAGCTACCAGTTCTGTTTAACCATTAACATCAATTAGATTTTACAGTGATATTTTCTTTCTAAATATAGCAAGAACAGACATACTTTCCTTATTCCACCAAAGTCCCTGGGGATAGTGGGCTCTTAATACAATTTCTCTATAGCCTTGGTCCCACCAAGTTCATGACCGAATACAACATCATTGGATGAACCCTTGTCTCAGTTAACTCTGGGCTGAGTCCCAAAGGTTGGCCTTTGCTCCTTAGGGAGCAAAAAAAAAAAAAAAAGCTGTAGCAGGAGATTAAAACCCTACCATAGACCCCACTTGTAGACCACACAGACCACACTGGTAGTTCATTCTTCCAACTTTTTGAAACTAGATCTCTAACATCCTTCATCCAAAATGAAAGGCAAAGAACAAGACCTGCATTCAAGGGTCACATATCAGCCTCCAATGGAAAGGGCCAAAGAACTCTATCTTTACATCATTGCATTCTTTTCTTACCCTGAACACTTCAAGGCTGGAGGAAAAGAGAGCCAAAGAAAAAGCCAAGATTCTGGTCCTCCACTATTTTGTGAATGCTGAAAGGTAAGAATCTCTTCATTGAATGGTTGGCTAGTCAACCAGAACCAGTTACAAAGTGCACGATCCAAAGTCTATGCGATGATTGCATTAGTTGAGAATTCTGTGCATACTCATAAATAAGGAGTGAACTCATTGGGTAGTCCCCCATTTTATACTAAACCTATTTCCTTTCTTTTTTTTTTTGTTTTTTGTTTTGGTTTCTTTTTTTTTTTCTGAGGCTGGGGTTAAGTGACTGTGCATACTTATAAATAAGGAGTGAACCATTTTATACTAAACCTATTTCCTTTCATTTTTTGTTTTTTGTTTTTTTGTTTTTTGTTGTTTTCTTTTTCCTGAGGCTGGGGTTAAGTGACTTGCCCAGGGTCACACAGCTAGGAAGTGTTAAGTCTGAGACCAGATTTGAACTCGGGTCCTCCTGAATTCAAGGCTGGTGCTCTATCCACTGCGCCACCTAATTGCCCCTTTTGTTTTCAATAATAAAGTAACATAATGTAAAATAATAATGTAATCACAATAGGTTAA